>NW_026586383.1:7435382-7436126 GCF_907164565.1 Psammomys obesus
TTTTTTTTTTTTTTCCACTTCTCTTTTCATTTTAAAGGCATATATGCAAGTCATCTGACCCAGGTTGTACATGAGCTACACAGCATATGGTTGGGGGAAAGAACATCGCATCTTTTGTTCAGTAGTTTTTGTATTTCTTTCCAGTCTTTTGCTTTTCTGGTTCTCAAATAAGGCTAATTACAAAAGGGGTAAAAAAAAAAAAAAGAGAGAGAAAAGGTGGGGCTGGTAGAGAGGGGGCCTTTAAAACCATTCCTTTTGCAACAAGGAACAAAAGAGTGTACCAAGGGCATGGCCAGGCCTCAACAAAAAGAAAAGAGAAAACCCACCTAATGAGGGTGTCAAGATAAGTGCTTGTGACGAAAACTGGCAAAAAGGAGCTTTTAGTCTACAACCCATAATAAGTGTGCATCAGACGGGTACTAGAGGAGTTCTAACGAGGCAGGCCATAGGAGCTCCATCCTTCTATGCAAGAGCTGCATGCCATAAAAAGAGAGAGAGAGAGACCCTTTCTTTACAAGACATTTTCTTTCAATATTAATTTAAAAAGAAATACCTAAAAATTAAGATGTTTTATTCATATCTCTGAATCCGTTATAGCATGAGTACAATATAAAGAGTTGGTTCTGAGGCGGAATTACGAAGGCTGCTTCCTCCACAGGGGTCAAAGACTTTGCATGTGCACATGAAGTTGTTGGTGGAGAGGAGCTGTCCAAGAAGAACTGACCAAAGAGAGGAGCTGTCCAA
>NW_026586383.1:7436136-7464586 GCF_907164565.1 Psammomys obesus
ACCAAAGAGAGGAGCTGTCCAAAGGACGCTTTGAGCCTGGGGCAGCAGTCAGAGCAGTAAAGAGCTTAGTATAAGGGGTGATTGGACACAGGTTCTGAAATTTTTAGTAGTTTTTAAAGAAAGTTCCCAGATTCTCTCACCAGGCGATCAGATTTGTTTATCCCACAAGCACAAAGTCACCCCTGTGCACAGTTCTCCACAGCTGGCTAGGTTTCAGTGTACCACAGAGCATTCTGTATAATGTCTTAGCTAGAACACCAGGAAAGAAGTTATGTCATCTTACTTTACCATACTGTTGTTAAACAACGCTTAATGGCTTTATATTTGACTTAACTGTATTTCATTACATAGCAATTGCTATATGGTAGATCACATTAATATTCGACTCTACAGTTCATGTGCAGTGTTTCCTAATTCCAGGTCTTACTCTGTTTAGGGACATTAGTGACATTCCTAAAGACAATGTACACATGAACTGTATCATGCTTACTAACTTCTATGTGTGAACACTTGTTTATATTTTTATTCTTATACATATCTAAGTGTTTGGATGTTTTTTTTTTGTGTTTGTGTGTGGGTGTGTATCTGTGAGAGAGAGAGAGAGAGAGAGAGAGAGAGAGAGAGAGACTGTATGCGCACATCAGTGTGTAGGTGCCCTCAGAGGCCAGAAGAATGCATCAGATCGCCTGGATCTGGGGTTACAATGTTTGGAATCATCACCTGATGCTGGGAAATCAAACTCAGGCTTTGAAGCACAGCAGCCCATTTTCTTACTCCCTAAGCCATCTCTTATTCTGTAGGTATTTTTGTTTCTTTTTTTTCCCTTTATTTTTAATTTTTTTATTTATTATAATTTATTCACTTTGTATTCCAGCTGTAGCCCCCTCCCCGATAGCCCCCAATCCATCCTTCCTCCCTCCCTCTTCTCCCCATATGCCCCTCCCCCAGTCCACTGATAGGGGAGGTCCTCCTCCCCTTCCATCTGACCCTAGCCTACCAGGTCTCATCAGGACTGGCTGCTTTGCCTTCCTCTGTGGCCTGGTAAGGCTGCTATCCCCTCAGGGGGAGGTGATCAAAGAGCCAGCCACTGAGTTCATGTCAGAGACAGTCCCTGTTCCCATTACTGGGGAACCCACTTGGAGACTGAGCTGCCATGGGCTACATCTATTCAGGGGTTCTAGGTTATCTCCATGCATGGTCTTTGATTGGAGCATCAGTTTCAGAAAAGACCCCTGGGCTCAGATTTTTTTTTTTTTTTTTTGGTTCTGTTGCTCTCCTTGTGGAGCTCCTGAACTCTCCAGGTCTTTCTATTTCCCACTTCTTTCATAAGATTCCCTGCACTCTGCCCAAAGTTTGGGTATGAATCTTAGTATCTGCTTTGATACCCTGATGGGGCTGGGTAGAGTCTTTGAGAGGCCTTTATGGTAGGCTCCTGTCCTGTTCCCTGTTTCTTCCCTCTTCCGATGTCCATCCTGTTTGACTTTCTAAATGAAGATTGATCAACTTACCCAGGGTCTTCCTTCTAGCTCAGCTTCTTTAGGTGTACAGATTTTAGTGTGTTTATCCTATATTATATGTCTAATATCCACTTATAAGTGAGTATATACCATATGTGTCTTTCTGTTTCAGGGATACCTCACTCAGGATGATCTTTTCTATTTCTCACCATTTGCCTGCAAATTTCATGATTTCCTTGTTTTTAATTGCTGAGTAGTATTCCATTGCGTAAATTACCACAATTTCTGTATCCATTCCTCAACTGAGAAACATCTGGGTTGTTTCCAGCTTCTGGCTATTACAAATAAAGCTGCTACGAACATAGTTGAGCAAATGTCCTCATTGTATACTTGAGCATACTTTGGATATATGCATAGGAGTGGTATACCTGGATCTTGAGGAAGCACTATTCCTAATTGTCTGAGAAAGCCCCAGATCAATTTCCAAAGTGGTTGTACAAGTTTACATTCCCACCAGCTATGGAGGAGGGTTCCCCTTTCTCAACATCCTCTCTAGCCTGTGTTGTCACTTGAGTTTTTTATCTTAGCCATTCTGGTGGGTATAAGGTGAAATCTCAGAATCCTTTTGATTTGCCTTTCCCTGATGACTAAAGACATTGAGCATTTCTTTAAGTGTTTCTCTGCCATTGTATATTCCTCTATAGAGAATTCTCTGTTCAGCTCTGTACCCATTTTTTAATTGGATTACTTGGTTTGTTGCTGTTTAACTTCTTGAGTTCTTTATATATCCTGGATATTAGCCAGATCTGTTAGATATAGGGTTGGTGAAGATCCTTTCCCAGTCTGTAGGGTGTTATTTTGTCCTGATGACACTGTCCTTTGCTTTACAGAAGCTTTCTTTTCTTTTTTAGTGTTTATTTTTCTTTTCCATCATAGTAACTGAGTTTTTTTTTTTTAATTTATGACAAAGATGAAAAAGTTGTACCTTCCTTTCCTATTTGCATTCTTAAAATCACTCCAATTACATAAAAATGAACAAATTTTCTATGCCTTGGACACTTAGATTTGAAATTCATCTTTAGGTATTTGCTTCTCTCTCTCCTCTCTCTTCTCTCTTTCTCTCTCTGTGTGTGTGTGTGTAGAGGCTAAAGATTGCTGCTATGTGACTTTCTCAACCACTGTCCACCTTATATTGAACAGGATCTCTCACTTGAACTAGAGCTTGCTAGTCTGTGTGGCCAGCTTGCTCTAAGAATCTGTGTCCTGAGGGCTGGAATTACCTCTGAACTGCCATTTCCACCCAGAATCTCTGGGTTCTAGTAGCTGAACTCCTGTCCTCACACTGGTGTCGCCGATACTTTACCTACAGGAGTCACCTGCCCTCCCTTCCCAGGCTTTTACTTCTTAAAAGCTGGTCTGTAGGGCAGTGGTAACCTTGGAAACCTACCAAGTCAGGATCTGCCTTCAGTTTTATCCTGAATGCCCATCAACATTTGAGGAGCACTTCTTAAGGAGTTCCTACTCTTCCCTGAAGTTGGGAGTCCGGCCTGCGGGGCTGAAAACAATGAGAGTGCAATCACACAGTCAGGGTCTTCCTGGGTTGTTCTATCCGCCAGTCATCAGTGCTTCCTTGGGTGGCAGTGCATCCTGGTAGGCAAGCATCCTAGCTTTCAGGGCAGGCAGACCAGGTTCAGTATGTTTCCTGCCACTTACTGATTCTGCATTTGCAGAGCCATTTAATCCCTGTCACCTCGCTTATCCCCAAACCATATACGTGGCGTGCACCTGTAATTGTAGCACTCTGGAGATGGAGGCAGGACGATCAGAAGTTTAAAGTCACCCTCAGCTACTTACAGAGTTCAAAGTGAGCCTAAGATACCTGAGTGCCCTCCCAAAAAGAAAACTGCTGTGAAAAGGTTCTTCATTGTCATGTGTGAGAGAGTAGCTCCTTACTGAAACAGTCAATGTGCCAGTGAACTCCTGAACTTCATCACACCAATCCCTTCCTTACCCTGCAGCACGACTGTTCTCCCTGGCACTGGCCTCTAAGAGCTAACAGTGCCATCCGGTAACACCCCACCCCCGCCGCACATGCATGGACACGCATGCGCATGCACACGCACACCGATCCAAAACATTAATGGCCCCACTGAAGCACACTGCTGTTCTCCTCCACAGATCACATCCCCTGATATTTTAGCATCTAGCTGACAAGTGCTATTGCCTGGTGTTGTGTGCCATATGAGAGGATGTAAAAAAAATAGGTTACACATTGCTAGGTAATAACAATTACACAATAAAACTATCTATGGACCAAGTGCTATATATCTGTAGTTCAAGATAGGAAACTCTCCTTACCTCTGGAGATACTTTCAGTTACAATTCAGGACATTTTACAGGGATTATGACACTGCAAACTGTAATTGACTTTCAGAGAACAGACTTCTTTCGGTAGCCTGAGGCTATGTGATCTTACATTAATACACACTTTGTCGAATCTGATTGCCTAATTAGGACCTAGAGTTCCTGTGATAGTTGGAAACTTCTTTTCCCCCCTTCTTGACAAAAACTTTATAATATAACATTATCAACACAGTTTCATGATGAATAGTTCTTAAGACTGCAGTAAGTCATTAATGCGCTTTATGGTGGCTGTTAATGTATAATTAAACACCACAGCAGATGTTCATCAAAGACGACTTCAACAGATTTATTTGTTTATTTGTTTATTTATTTATTTCTTTAAGCATCTTTGGGTCTTGTGGTAACAGATTCAAAATGGAGAGCTTTGAGAAAATAATTTGAACAATTTACTAAAACAACAACAAAACAGTAAAATACAGTTACACTAACAACCAGCCAATAACCTTTGCCTGGATTTGGCTGGTGTCTTCTGCCCTTTGTGTGGGTTGCTTCAGAAGTTTCTCAGTGAGCCCTTTGCCAGCAGAAAATGCTCACATGTGCCCCCTTTGGCAAGCTTGCCTTTGGCAGGTCTGGGATTGCCTCAAATACTTATGCACAGTTGGAATGGCGTGTAGTCTCTCTACAGGGAAGTGCCTCGAGCTGCTCAGCCCTGCTTCCCTTGCAGAGAGCTCCAGGCCGTTTCAGGAAGGAGTCAGAGATAACAGTAATCAGCAACTGCATCTGTGAGAGGTCATGGGGTGCAGTTCTGGCCAGAGGAATGTGGGTGGAAGGGAGCAGGCGCCCTGCCTTCCACACCTGCCTTGCAACACCCTGGACCAGCCTCCAGGCTCTCTCTTATCCTTCATCTGCCAGAGCTCCTGCTGACCTTTTGGGAATCCAAGTGTAGGAAATAGCAGAGCCTCCAGAATGTGAATCTGGGAATGACTGTATGGAACAACGCCTCCTCACTCTCCACCTGCATTGCTCTCAGAAGCCAGACGCACAAGCTCATCAGGAAATACATTCTTGTTGACACCATTCTTGTTGAAGAATATAGTTTTTCTTATTAAGCCAGGTATTACCTTAAAAGATACTATTGGTTTACTGTCCTGGGTTCAAATCCCAGGGAAATAGCTAGAGCACAGCACGTAGTCAGTGAGCGAATGAAAACTCAATCACTATTGCAGAAGAGACAAATGGAATGACAGAATCCCTTGGGCTTTCTGAAAGTGGAGCAGAGCAGATGGGGGGTTAACTTAAAGATGGGTAGTTAAGACTGGATCTGGCCTTGCTGTTGGCTCTTGTGACTCCACGCCCGTATTTCCTTAGGTAAGAGAAGAATGTGATAGTAAGCTTGGGTTCTTGACCGACAGATCCATGAAGATAATGGAACACAAGGACAATTTCACAGAGAGTATGCCACTTCCATTAGGACAGTGAGATGGCAGGTTGTGAATAAGATGACTCTGGATAAGTGCTTAGCAGGTAAGAAATGCTTTTACTGCTGTGGGAGCTGAGGAGAGGCACACCCAGACCCTCATCTCTGACTCTCACTGTAGGAATAATCACCGCCCTCCGTGGGAAACTGACCCTGCAGTGTCCATGGCCAGCAGCATCCCAACGGATGGATGGATCCCAGGGCTCTGCTTGGCTTTGTGTGACTAAGATGGAGACTTCCACATGTTCTCCGGTCTCACAGCGGCAATGGAGGCCCAGGATTGCTGGTAAACTCACCTCCCCCGGGGCCTCCAGCTGTGTGCGCCTTGCACTCTTGCTCATCACTTCCTTACATTCCTAACAGTTCATCCCTTACAGTGGCACTTTGCAACATACCCAAAACTACCAGTTCAGGATCAAGAACAAACTCTCAGTTGATTAATTTCCATCCAGCCTAGCTGACCATGACATGATCTGGGTTTGGAGCATTCAAATTAGTTGTTTCAAAATGCCTATAGTTGCTGGGTTTGTAGTTGTAAATTATTTCCTCTGGGCACGTGTCTTTTCCTTCTAACTGTCCCTGCTTATCAGGGCTTCACTGATATTGCCAACAACCAAAACTGCATTCCCTGAGGTGTCTTTCTTGGAAAATTGAGCCACAAATCCTCTGTTAATAGTCTCTGAATCTAAGCTACAGATTATGAAACCTTGTCTCTAAAGGAACGGAGAGTAAGTAGTTGAGGCTGTATGAGCCCTCACAGTATAAAAACACCTGAAAAAAATGTAAAAGAAGTATATATAAATGTGCCTCAGTAAAAACCTTATTTAAAAAATAATCCATAAACTAGATTTGACCCAGTGGCTTTAGCCTAAAAAGGCCAATTTTAAGTGCATACTACTTTATGTACTTAGATTTATCTTCCCATACAAACTTTATTTATTTTACAAGTTTCGTAATTTACCACATTGATATGGAGATACGAACAAATGAAAATACCCTGTTCAGAGTGCTGTAGGGCAGTTAGTGTCCATATGTACTCTGCTTGAAAGAAAAATGATGATACTTTGTATGTGAGACATGCTTTCTAGTGAGGAAATGAGAAAAGCGATTTCTGACGTAACTGGGAGTGTGGGGTCGCAAACATAAGGAGACGGCTGGGTTAAAATGAGGCTAACAGATTTGCCGTGTTTAGTTTTGCTTTTTTGCATGTGTCCCTGGGGTTACAGTGTGAAAAGGATGCAAAGCATCTCTGCCATACAGAATCTATGATTTCATTTAGGAGACACACGTGAAAAAAGTAATTGTTCCACTCTGTGAGGATGCCCAGCCTTGTTTTTGAATTTTATTATTTTTATTATCATTACCACTGCTGTTATGATTGAAAGCGCATGTGTCTCAGGCTGGGCTCAAACTCCCCGCTTAGTTGGTTTGGCTTTGCACTTCGGATCCCCCTGCTCAGTGTCCTCAGTGCCAGCATTAGAGGTGTGTGCCACTGTGTCCTGCTTTTCTGCTTCTGGGGATGGAACCCTGGCCTTGCACACTGGCTGCTGACGACGCCAGGAAATTGCTCTACCAACTGCGTTATACTCAGCCCACTAGTTGGAGATTTGAAATTGTCTTTCCAGTGATTGACTGAGACATTGTAGGGTGAGAAGTGTGGGTAGTGAAAGTCAGGAATAGTGAGTGCAGCCGGTGGGAACTCTAAAGAGGAGCTGAGTGTGTCCGAGAGGTGTGAAGTGCATGTTTGTCAGGAGCAGTGTCTCAGAGAAGGAGCTGGAGTCAGGGCCAGAAATGATGATCAGAAGGGACGGTGGAAAGCTTTGCCTGCTGGGATAAGGACTGAGGTTGACTGCAGCAGGGGAGGGGAACTGAGTGGCGAAACAGCAGCATCTGAGCTGGGCCATCTTTAGGAGAAGATTCGGAGAGGGAGAATCTGGAGGCAAGGAACACAGGCAAGGAATTCTGGGTAGTGCAGGGAACAAGGCTCAGGCCGTGGCGGGAACGGGACCATACGGTATTGAGAAATTGCTTTCCTTTTCTGTAAACTCCTCTGAGTTAAAGCAGCATCTGCTGTGCGCCTGTGGCGTCGTTTCCTACTGGATGAAGAATAGCACAGCATCCACTGCTGCTGACGACGTCTCTTGTGCTCTGCTATGTTTTAATTATGTTTGACATTCATCACACACCATTATCCAGCCGGTTGCGGGTCTGCAGCTTCATCAGAAGTCAAACAAAAGCAAGGACACTTGTAATTATGAAGCACGAGACTGTCATTATTTGGGAGTCAGGAGATATTTAGGTTGAATACACTTGTGGCTTCCTATCTTTCCTGCTGTTCATGTGTCTCCCTTTGATTCAGTTGTAAGGAACCTCAGCCCGTGATTTAATTACAAACCAGCCCAAGCCAGGAACAGTTCAAAAGGATAAAGATGCTAAAATTAGACTGGAATTGGGAAGGTGATGCCTTGTCTATCACAGAGTTTTTGAAACATACAGAAGTGAGAATGCTGAAGCAAGCCCACGAACCCTTCAGTCTGCTTCTGGACTAGGCATCACACACCTGAGATTCTTCAAGTACACCACCTCACTCTTGATCCTTAATTATTAGCTGGGGAATCAGGCTCAGGTATCCTATTGATTTCCTCTTCACATAACTTCAAAGTAGGTCTTTAAAAGACAGCTTGGGGCTGGAGAGGTGGCTATCGGGTTAAGATAATGCAGAGCTCTTGTGGAGGGCCCGATTTTGCTTCCCAGCACCCACGTCGGGTAGCTCACAACCACTGCCTGGTGACTCCAGGGAATCTGACACTCTTCTGGCCTCCTTGGGCACCCGTGCAGCGGTGTGCATGTATACATGCAGACACACAGACACCTAACTCTCTCCGTCCCCTTCCTCTGCTTCCCCCGGGAGTTACTGTGCAGTACTGTGTCAGCCAAAATAGAGAGCTCTTTCAGGCTGACTTATTTTGTTTTATGTGGTGATTTCTACTTTCAAACATTTTCCTGCAGAGAAAGAATTTCACTCATTTTTATGACCAAGAAAGAGCCAGGCACTGTGCATAAGCTGATGGTCTTCACTGTGGCAGGAAAGATGGCTACTTATAAAACAAGCAGAATCCTTGAGGTTTAGTTAGAAGCAAGTGATATTTCTGATGCTCCAGCCTTCTCCATTGATGCTGCCTGGGTAACTTCCCCACATTTCTACTGTGATGTATAGAGGCTGATAGAAGCAGCTTCATCTAAACTCCATTTCAGAGATTTCCTTGTAAATCTCAATGTTCCCCACCCCGTGTGTGTTCATGTGGTCATACGCCTATGTGGGTAAAATGGATGCCGTGTGTGTGTGTGTGTGTGTGTGTGTGTGTGTGTGTGTGTGTGTGTGTGTGCGTGAGAGTCTGAGGTGTGACATGGGAGTGGGGTGCAGGCATATGTGAAGGCCACAGGTCAATGCTGGGTGCCTCCTGAGGTTGCTCTCTACCTTTCTTTTTGAGATGGGCTCTCTCAATGAATGGGCAGCGGGGCTGGCCTGTGGAGCCAAGGACTGTGGCCTGTCTCCACCTCGCAGGGCTGGGACTGCAGGGGCCTGCCACTGGACCCAGCTTTTGCACGGGGACTGGAGATATAAATGTAAATCCCTGCGCCGGCGCCGAGGACACTTCACCACCTGAACCACACCGCCAGCCCCGAAGCTTCTTTATTTACTCCCCTAGTGAAGGTAACATCAGTTAGAACATCCACAATTCCAGAATCTCCACTAGCTCCTGCCTTGCTTGTTCATGTGTGGGTTGACTTACTTCCTTCAAACTGCATTTCTGCTCATACATTCTTCAAGTTCTGGGCAAAATGGGACTGGACCTGGGAGGGTGTCAACCGTGATCTTCTAAGGCCAAGGAGGCTGGGGTCTTGCAAACCATGACAAGAGCTGCTGGAAGCTTGTGCTGAGAAGGGGAGGCAGGCAGGTCTGGCCCACTGTTCCTGCGACCCTGCGTTACTTTCCTTCTGCTCTCTGCCTGTGCCTCCTCTTACTTTCCTCACTCAGCAGTGTGCTGTGGGTGTGACTTTTGCTCTCATAAACCTTGGTGCCATCTGCTCATGCCTTCCCTCCTTTGATGTCACTCCACAGATGGTAGGGACAGGGCACTCGGTTGAGCAGGGTACTCGGGGTGCATCAAGTCTGCCGTGCCTCAGCGCTGCTGCTGAAAACCAGTTCCACCCAGGGTGAGCATAAGAGCGGAGGCTGCATCCTGACTCAGCTTCTGAGATCCCGCTGGAAGCTGCTGGGGGTACGGGCACCCACTTCAGAGCAAACATTTAGGGTATGAGCATGAGCACAGGTGATCGACTGGAAGTTTGTAATCGTAGATTTCTGAGAAATGATGACAACTTACCAATAATAGCCTATCAAGGCCCCCAAATATTGTAGATAATTCAAACAATGGGAAAAGTCTTACAAATGTGCTTGTTAATTTGACCATGTGTCAGAGTAAATTAGTCAACAGCTACAGCTAATGCAGGAAAGAAGAAAAATTAATATTCATTAGGCTCTTGTTTACACTTCTGTTGTCAAGGTCAATCAGTCCGCCTCAAGCACGACATCCCCTCTTATTAAAGCCATTAGTGCCCTTCAGTAAACGAGAACACAGGTTTCAGAGGTGTTTGATTTCCATGGACTCACATATACGGGGATCTAAGCTTTTTCCATATTTTGTGGGATTTAGACATAAACCTTTATTTAGCCTGATGAGTGACGCTTCATGATGGAATAATAGCTAAAAATGAAATTCATGTTAACGTAGTTCATAATATTTTCAGTTGCACTGGAAACTTCGTTTTTAACACAAACACGATATTTCGTTCCACTGACACAATCATTCTTGCCAGCCACTTGTGATACATAAAAAAGAAATTAATTTTTTTTTTTTACCTTGTAGCCAAAATTTCATTGTTAAGAAGTGATTTGAGATTAGAAAGTATTCCTGAAGAAGAACTGTGTCTTCAGGATTCCATAGCTGTAATTCTAGCCAAGGATATTTTCTTATGATAAATAAAAGGATGATTTATGTCATGTTGCTGGACTCTCAGCTGCAATTCCCAGGCTCGCAGTTGGCATGAGAACCGACTGCACTTGCTTGTCTATGAGCAAACAGAGAGCGAACCTATAGCTACACTAGAATGGCAATCTGCTTGGCTGAAAGCGTGGCTTAGCTTCTCAGCTTTGCTGTCTATGACTACGTTGTCTAGGATCATAGCCACCAGCAAGTATCAAGTTAATATTTAAATCATCAATTAAAATGAAACTGAACTGAAAATTCAGCTTGTCAGTCACATAGCCCTGTTTAGTAGCCTCGTGTAGCTAGTTACAGATGCTGTATGTGAGATAGGAATGTTTCTGGCACCTCAGCATTCTTAGTTGGACAATCCTTATCAAAAATTAATGTAGAAACTGGAGCTCTGGCTCAGTGGTTGAGAGCACTTACTGCTCTAGCAAAGGACCCAAGATCAGCTCCCAGGACCCACATTAGGCCCTTGTTACAGTCATAAGAATATCTGTTCTTCAGTTGCTTTCCTGAAGATTATTTGTTTCAAATAGGTGGATAAAAGCATCTTTGACCTCTTGTCTTCAAAAACAATCCTCAAGCAAAAACACATACAACAAACAAATAAACAAAAGAAGCAAACTCTCTTATCAATGAATCTAGATGTTTGACTCAAAATAGGAATACAAAAGGAGATGGGGAAATTGTGATAATGTTGGGGGTGGGGAGAAGGTTTTGTCTCAGTGATCAACTGTGTGTGTGTGTGTGTGTGTGTGTGTGTGTGTGTGTGTGTGTGTACACTCAGGGTGTGTGCTCACACTCACACATGAAAGTTAGACAATCTGTGGGCATGCACTGCATAGACTTTTGTGGATCTTCCTAAACTTTTCTGGTTCCTGATATCTATTCACTGGAAAACTTTTACATGACTCCGAATATACAGAATGTACATGCATAATAGGTATGTATAAAACATTACCAATAAGTTATAAGACACCCTTCATAGCGCAAAGCTTTCAAGTCTTATGCTCAGAACTGAGGCCATGTGAAGTAGCCTAAAGTCACACAAGCAAAGATATACCTTGGATCCACTGTATATGTTTCATGTCTAGTTGAATTTTGCTCCTTGCACATACAGAAACCTCTTGCTGTTGTCACACTTCTCAGCTCTCCCCTCCTTTCAGTTACATGATGCCAATGGAGTGTCCACTCAACAGATAATCCTTGGCCTTGAATAGAGAAATGGCTTCAGGATTGGAGGTGTGTTCTAAAACCAGGGGTCACTGCTCATCACTGCCCTATGTGGCTGCTGTGTGAGCTTTATTCAGGAAGGGAAGTAGAGTAGCAGACATGAGTCTGTGGATTGGGAACTTCAGAGGCATGGACAGAGAGAGGAAGGAGACAGGTTATGAGAACAGCGCCCCCTGGGACCCGAAGGGTGAGAGGAGAGAACGTGTGTGCATTTGCACACTAAATAAATAACTTAAAATTATTTAAAGAAAAAAAAATCTAATAATTGGTCAGTAGACATTCCAGTGGGGAAACATGGAGAAAATGGTATGAAGTTAGCTAAAATGTCAAGTCAACACACTGTAGAATCACCTCAAAAGAGAGTCCCAGTGAGGGACTTGGATCTTGGAGGATTATTTCAATTAAGCTAAATGGTGTGGGAAGCCCCAGCTCCCCGTGGGTGGCACCATTCTTTAGGCAGGGGACCGGAAAAACGAGAGCAGAGAAAGCAAGCTGATCACATCAAGTGAGCATGCATCCATGCATAGACTCATTCTTGCACCTTTGAGTGTGACGTGGCCGGCTCTCATTCTTCTGCTGCTCCTGAGCATTTCCTGCCGTGATGGACTGTAACCTGAAAAATGTGAACTAAATCAAACCCTTTCGTTCCTAAGTTATGTCAGGGTACTTTATCACAGCAACAGAAATGAAGCTAGAACCAACAGCAAGAAGGAAATGTGTAGAATTTTCCTCCATTGTGCATAAGAGCACAATGCCTGGAAAAAGAATACAGATCAAGGCATTTCTGGAGTACTGGGGACAAGAAAGGACCTAAGAAAGATGGGTTACAGTTAAAGAAACAGGAATTTTTGTGCAATTATGCTTCTCAAAAACAACTGTGTCCGTTTTCTAGAGAAATGCAGAGAAACCTTTCTGAGACAGGGTTTCACTCTGTTCCCCTGGCTGGCTTCAAACTCAGAACCCTTCTGCCTCAGCCTCCTGAGTGATGGGGTTACATGTGTGCTCCAGAGCAACTGGCTGAGCATAGGCTCTCCCCGGACCCCTGTCTCCAACCTCTCTCTCAATATAATATTTTTATTATTTGAGAATTTCATAGCTCTCTTCAGATCCACGCCCCCTGCTCATCCCTCCCCAACTTTCTCTTTCTGTTTGTTTTTTTTATTTGTTTGTTTGTTTTTTAATAACCCCCTGAGGCCAGTTTGTGCTGACCATTATACTCCAAGACATGGGGCCATCCATTGGAGCATGGCCAACAAACGAGTGACCACACCCCTAAAAAGACACAGGAAACTGTCAGCTGCCAATAGCTCTTCAGTAAAGGAGATTTTGTCCTTTTAGGTTTTGATTTTGTTTATTTGTGCATTTCAAGACAGAGTTTCTCTGTGTTGTCTTGGCTGTGCTGGACTCACTTTGCAGGCCAATCTGGCCTGGAACTCATAGAGATTTGCCTGCTTCTACCTCCCCGAGTGCTGGGATCACAGGCATGTGCCACTGTGCCTGGCTAGTAAAGGCACATTTTTATTTGATTTTTCAATATTGATCAAATGTCAAAGAAGCCACGCAAGAAGGCATTTCTGACCATGCAAATACGTAAAAATGGCTGCCATCTTCTTAGAAGCCACTTAGCACTCTTTGGTGTCGGGGAGTGGGCTCAGTCAGTGAAGTGCTGGACACAGAAGCACGAGGCCCAGAGTTGGGTGCTAGCACCCATACACCCATATTATTTTAAAAAAGTAAAAAATAAATAAAAAGCTGTGTGTGGCAGTGCGCTCTTGTGGATCCTTGGGGCTTGCTAGCTAGCAGCCTTGCTGAATCCGTGAATCCCAGGTTCCAGTGGGAGAGACGTTGTCTTAAAAATAAGGTGGGACCAAGGAGATGGCTCGGCTGTTAAGCACGTGCCATGGAAGCAGCAAGCACAAGGAGAGGTGTGCTAGTCCTCGAGACCCGAATAAATGCCCAGTGGGTGTAGCAACGCATACAGAACTCCAGTGTCAGAAAGTGGGGATCTTCTGGACCCCCCTGAGCAGGCTGGCTAGCTAGATTCAGCATTTTGTGGGAGAGTCTCTCGTGGGAGAGACTGCCTTAATGAACATGATAGAAAGCGACTCAGGAAGATGGCCACTGTCAGCCTCAGGTACCTATACACGTATGCACACACAAGCACCCTCTCACACACACTTGAAAAAAACAAAAAACAAAAAACAAAAACAAAAAACAAACAGGTGGCCCCTGAGGAGCAATACCCAAGGTTGACCTATGGCCTCTACAAACCCCGCCCACACACCCGTGCATCTATGTCAACATGAACATGCACACACACCTTCACGTTTTATGGTTTATTCCAAAGCCTTTTAGGACTCTCTGATATCTAAAATTAATTTTACACAGTGTATTAAGAAATAAAAATTTTAAACTCTTTTCGTGGAAATCAAGAGATGGCACGGCTGTTAAGAACCTTGTTGCTCCTGCACAGAACTCAGGTTCAGTTCCCAGCATTGACATGGCAGCTCACAACCACCCGTAGCTCCAGTTCCAGGGCATCTGGCACTCTCTTCTGACTTCTATGGCCACCAGGTGTGAACATGGTACATATACATACACACAGGCAAAACATTCATACACATAAAAAAATAAATCTAATTTAACACTTTTCCATGAAAATGTCAATTAGTATTCAAATTTCTAGTTTTAAGAATAAATGCATTCATTAATAAATAGGGGGCTTTGGACCCCAATGTGAGTCATCTACAATTATAGGTTATAAAATTAGTAAGCTATATGGATTCTTAGTATGATATAAAGTACAGACTGTAATGTATAATTATCTGTGCCTTTTTTATTCACGGATTTAGTGATACCATTAAACATACATCTGCCATTGGCAAACTACAATGAACATGACTTTTTAAAAGCAGCTATAGCCACATTTCAAATCTTACCCTCAAAATTCACAGTGAAGGGTCCTGCAGTCATTAGGCAAGCAGAGAAAGTGACCTAATTGACTGTCAAGGGATACCTTTTCACGTCTAACTTGTTAAAGATGTTAATACCAGCCAAGCCTAGCATCTTGACCGTGACATTTTAGTATGTCAGTGGTTATATAAAAATTCTAAAAACACTCTTCCTTTAAAATAAAAGATAACTTTTTTTTTTTTTAAATTGAGATTTACTAAGAAGAGGACTCCAAATGTATTATGGCTGAAAGCCTGAAAAGCCTTTTTCCCACCTGTCTTCCATTAGAGAATTAGGAATGCCTTGGGTTACAGTAGTACCGTAGAAGGTAAACCTGCGGGCTGGGGTTATAGCTCAGCGGTAGAAAGCTTGGTTAGCATGTACAGAGTGCCCAAGGTTCACCCAAGGGTCAGGATTTAATTCCTAGCAAAAGAGAGAGGTGAGGAGGGGGAAGGAGAGAAGTGATTTATATTATACTTTAAGAAATGCATAGGGTCATCTATCAGAATCCACACAGCCTCAAAGCAGACACTAGTCGCCTTTTAGAAAGGTGTCTAGCTCGTCCGGTGTTAAATATGCACAAGGCCAGTGACGTTCTAGAAATGGTAAGGGTCATGTTTCCACTTACCTGAGGTCTCTGGCTTAAGGCTTTTAGATATATGATTTCAAACCAGTAGGACAGGAGTACCATATTTGTCCTCTCATTAAGCAGGCAAGACAGCTTGTATTATCATGAAAAAAGGGTCACTCTGTTATCCAGGGCTGGCCCTCAGTATGTAGACCGAGCTGGCCTGGAACTCAGAAATCCACCTGCCTCTGCCTCTTGGATGCTGAGATTGATTGTGTGTACTCTACTATGCCCAATTTAACAGCATAACTCTTGATTTCATGCTGAGCGACATTTATGGACCGACTGTGTGTTCTGGGCATATAAATGGTAAAAAGAAACCAAAGTAATTATGAAAAGAGTAGATATTAGCTATAATGAGAGAACTAGTTAAATAAATATATCCATTCTTGAACCAGGGTTTTACGGATAGAAAGTAAGTTTCCCACTGTACAAAGAATACAGGGAAATAAACTTAAGAAACCAAAAGATGAAATAATTTCATAGATAGATGGGAGAATTTCTCTTTTCTTAGTCACAAAGTACTTGTTTTGTGTGCGCATGTACAGCCGCGGTGCTCACCTGAAGATCAGAGGAGGGCCTGCTGGACTCTCTCATCCTGCCTGTGGGTCCTGAAGGCCAAACTCAGGTCAGCAGCGTTCACTGCGAGCAGCTTTACCCACTGAGCTGCCACCGCCAGCCGTGTGAAGAACCTCATAACATTCACACTCATCCGTCTTCACACACTGCAATATGTGCATGCTGGGTGTCACACTAAGAGGCTGGCACCAGAGGCCACACAATTGTCCTGCGTGTATCTTGTTGGCACAGCTCATGTTAATCGTGACAGTTCCAAGCAGTGGAACCACGAAGTGAAATTTAGGAATCCTTGTATCTCGACACCTTTGGATAGACGAGAGGTTCTCGTTAGGCTGGGGAGAAGTGGGCATTACTCACGTGTGACGGAGGCAGATGGCTAGAGGCAATGCTGCTTCCACAGCCCCCTTCATGCCCCAGACTAGTTTCGTCTTCTAGGTATTAACAAGTCAGAATAAACAGAACATGATTTGACACAAAGGTCAAAGGTGACAAGAAAGAGTAAACGCCCCTGAAGCTTTTCACTCACTGGGTTCTTTGAGAAGCCCCCTAGCTCTCTAAAGAACCAGCCATATTGAAGGGTGGCTGCGCTTGACATTAAGAGTCACATTTATCAGAGACAGTGAGAAAGCATCATGGCAGACCCACCATGGGGCAAGATCTTAAAAGCATTATACATGAATTTGGTAACAGACTAGAGAAGGTCGTTCTGGGACTAAATGAATCTGAGTCACGATTCCACCATTTTCTCCATGGAATAGCTACATCATTTCTGGAAATCTGTGTCATCATCAGTGAAACACCTGTGTTTGCCCTCTCTAACCACGCTCTCAGCCAGTGTGGCTATGGCGTCAGGGAGCTGAAAAGCCAACCTTGACATACCCACAGGCTTCGACTATTTAATTGGCAAGAAGTCTGTGGTCAGTCACGTGATGATGGAAAGGTTTTACGTTACTGTGAGCCCTTGATTTTCTTCTCTGTGGTTGATTAATGACAATGCAGCTCCATTTATAATTTAAGTTCAGACTTTGTAAGCAGGAGAGAAAGAAGGGCATACCTCCAACACGACTCTTCCCTTTTAAAATGAAGACAGAATTCTTCCCACATCTGCCTAGCTTTCTTTTCTATGTGTCCTTGGCTTGAAGTGGACTCCACCATGGCCACTTATATCTACAAGTTAGGCTGGGATCCAGAATTCTCAAAATTATGAAATCCAACCATTCTAAGTCTACCAGTGGAGGAGGGCCACCTTTACTGAAGGAGGAAGTAGCCACTGAGACATTGAAGGCTACAAGACTGTATTTGTTTTCTTGTTGCTGTCATTAAATATCTGACCAAAAATATGAAAGGAAGGGAGGTTATATTTTGTCTTAGAGTTTGAAGTACTGCCCCCCCCCCCGTAAGAGTAAGCCATGGAGGAAGGAGGTGACTGGTTACTTTGTGTCCACAGTCCAGAGGCAGAGAGGGACCAGTGCTGTTGGTCAGACCACTTGTTCCTTAGGTTCAGCCTAGGGCTCCAGTCCTTGGAATGGGGCCCCTTTATGAGGGTGAGCCTTCTCATTTCCGTTTATCTGACCTTAAAAAAAAAAACTCCCTCACAGATATGACAGAGGCTTGCCCCTCAGAAACTCTAAAGCCTGTTGAGTTGACAACCAGCATTAACTATCGCAATCATGCTGTTTTTTCTTATTTCTGAGGTATAAATCCATTCATTTTGATTTGGTATTATAGATGTTGGTATCTCGTCAAGAAAACAAAAACAAAAACGGTGTGTGTGCTAGTAACCTTTCCTCACCCTCCTGACTAGATTTTGTACTCTCAAAACAGCTGCATTGCTCTCATTAGGGTTTGGTAAGAGTGCTATGAATGTGTTAGGATGGTGTAAATGATATTTGCTATGTATGGTCTGTTTCCCCTCCCTGTGCCTGCCAGAGGAGGAAGGTGTTACATCTCCAGAGACTCTTTTTACCAAGTCCATGTTTTAAATAAATGAAACTTGTACAGACTCCAACACAGCATCTTGAGATAACCTCGGGCCCTGAAGTCTACTGACAAGGAGAGTAAACTCAGCCAAGTCATTCAACTGCCTTTGGAAAGAATAGCAGGGTGAAAAGCATCATGAAAGATCAGAGGAAAAGGCGACTTCTTCCGGTGGAAGGCTCCTCAAAGCAGAACAGCGAAAGTATATTCCTCCAACATGCATGTCCTTGGGCTTCAAGCTCTCCAAAGATGCTTAGCCATGCAGCTGCTCACGGAAGGCTCTGCTCATGCCCACACACTCCCATCACCATTTTCACACATGCTATTTTTTTTTCAACTCTTTCTCTGTGGTTTCCTACCACCTACCAAAGTTCTTCTTGTCCAGGTCAGGAGTGGGATTTTCTTGGTTCTTCTTCCTTTACCACGGATCTTCTTGTTGGGCTAGCATTGAGAATGCATTTGCTTTTTTTCCTCTTTTTCTATCTAGGCTGTCTCAGTAAGGCTCAACACCACATCTTTATCTGACGTTAGATACGAAAATATCTATGCTTAAAGCCTGAGCCCCTTATGGCTTGTAACTAGTGGATTTCCAACAGAACATACCTCTGGCTCAACTCACTGTTATGGCTGCCCCACTAACTGCAATACAGCCTAATCTTCACCAAGTTTTCCCATGATAAAAGATAACAAAATTGAATAGTACCTGAAATCTGAGAAACATCCTCGAGTAGCCCCTTCATGTCACTTTGTATCTAGCCAATAGGCAGTTTGTGCAAAACTGCATATTAAGTGCTTCCTCCATCCTCCACCACTGCCCCATTCCAGGCACTGGCTATGGCAGCAGCCGTGTAGCACTTCTCCCAGCTTCCCTGAGCTGTTGCCTTTGTGTGCTGTTTCCCCAGTGCCCAGACCATCTTTTAACATCAACACCATACCCCATTACTGCCTAACTCAGAACTCGTGAAATAGGGGTGGCTCTAGGGAAATGGACAACTGGGTAATAGCAGCTGCTGTGCCAGCATGAGGACCCGAGTTCAGACCCTTGAACACACCCCCTAAGAAGCCAGCTATAGCCATACAAGCCTGCAACTCCAGTGCTACGGGTGGTGGAGACAGGACAGTCTCTGGGACTCACTGCTCAGCCATCCTCGTTGAAAAGCGGTGAACTCCAAGTTCAGTGAGAGACCCTCTTTCAAGAGAGTATGGTGGGGAGTGACAGAGGACCACCACCATTCTTTGACAGTCCCGCATATACTTGAGCACATGCAGACAACACCCGGCTCCATCCCTTTCCCCCTCTCCCTCTCTCTGTCTCTACCTTTGTCTCTCTGTCTGTCTGTCTTTCTGTCTCTGTCTCTCTCTCTTTCCCTGGTCCAACTACATGTTAGACAAAATCCAGAACTACAAGGCAATCTTAGCCATGACGACCACTCCAACAGAAACACCCATCTTTGTGCGTGAGGCAACAGTGGAGCCACACTTGTTTCCCTCAGCACTTCTTGCCCTGCTCCAGTGATTCCAAGTTCTAGAGGTGCGGGGATCAGGAGCTGAGGGGAGGTGGGGTGAGTGGCCACGGAGCCCACGCAGAAGCTCAGCAATCAGACTCTGGAGACCAGACTCAAAGCTGCAGATCTAACTCTATTATCCAGTGTAACAGCCTTGAAATGATTGAAAGGCCAATCAGACCCGCCCATGCTAGCCTCAAGCACCAGTAACCAATCAGGTTGGTGTGACTATAAGGAAATGTGGGAGATGGTGGGGTGTGGGGTGGAGGGTAAGGTCAGCTTAGGGCCATGGAAGCAGTCACTGCCCTGGCCTCAGATTCATTTTGAGACTTCACTAGGGTGCTAGGAGTCCCTAGTGGATCAACACTGTGTGCAGTGGATCAGGACCTTTCAAGGAGCTGATGCTACATTCGCCATTCCCTATGGGTCTCCAAAAGGCTTGCCTCAACATTCCCCACGTAGAGAGAGAAAAACCACAGATCTAAATGCAAAAAAAAAAAACAAAAAACAAACAAACAAACAAACAAACAAAAAAAACATGGTCTGAAATAGAATTCTTTCTCTTCTTATTCAAATTGACAGTTTTTAGTTGTTTCTTGAGGCCATTCTTATGCATTCAACATAGACAAAGGATGTTTGTCTCAACATTTTTCAAATCTCTCTTTCTCATGTGTGTTGGGGTATACATGTATGTATGCATGCATAGCTGTGTAGATCTTTGGGTAAACCAGGTTAAATACTCAGGAGAGTAATAAAGATGTAAAGCACAGTGCTAAAACAGAACTGACACTTAAAAACATTTGAAATGAGATCTAGACAAAGCTGTACTTTTTTCTGTAATAAGGAGAAACATAATATAGACGGTAAGTGAGCTACTGCCTGTTGAATCAAGACTGATTGTCCATGAGTAAAATTCAGGGGAAACAGAATTTTTTGTGATTAAGTTTCTAAGAAAGTGGCAGGCACAGATGTCAAAACTCAGACTCTCACTGTTAACTGCTCATGAGGTGGGACAAGAATCTAGACTCTTCTGACATGCTTGTTTCTATACCCACATACCACAGAGTTTTAAAATTAACCATCATCAGCCGGGCATGGTGGCACATGTCTTTAAACCCAGAGGCAAGTGGATCTCTGTGAGTTCGAGGCCAGGCTGGTCTACAAAGCCGGTGCAGGAAAGTCAAGCCTACACAGAGAAATTCTGCCTCGAAAAGAAAAAAGCAAAACAAAACAAAACAAAACAAACAAAACCCTAATCTGGGTCTAGGGAGAGGACTCAGTGGGAAAGAGCGTGTTTACAAACATGTGGACCTGAGTTCAGATCCTAACCACCACATAAGAAGCTGGCTTTGGTGGTACATGCCTGTAACACTAGTACTGAAGGGTGCTGGGGCTTGCTAGCCAGCCAGCCTAGCCAATTGACAAGCTTCAGTTTCAGTGAAAGACCCTGACTCAGAAAAAGAAGAATGAGATAGAGAAATACATCCGTCATCAGTCTCTGGCCTCCACAACACACAGGTCTAAAACAAACACATACATATACTATCTGCACACCATGCATTCACATACTTACTCAATGTTTTTAATTCTGTGGGGCTGGAGAAATGGTCAGCAGCTAAGAACTTTGGCGGCTCTTCTAAAGGACCAGTTTGGATTCCCAGCACCTATGTGGCAGCTCACAAGCATCTGTAACTCCAGTTTGGGGTATCCACCACCCACATGGCAGCTCATAGCCATCTGTAACTCCAGTTTCCGGGGATCCAATGCCTTCTGGCTTCAAAAGAAGCCAAATGGATGTGCGGTGCATAGGCTTTTTGTAGAGAAAATACCTTCCACACACAAAATATACACAATTTAACTAAAAACCTTCCCAAAAGAGGTATTTGTGCATCTGGTTCAAGATAAGATTAAAAACTAGGAGGCTGATTGCTACATTTTTGAGGTGAGCTTTGGGTACAGAGTGATACTCTGTAGCAGAAAAACATAGAGAATTTTTTTCTGTTGCTGTTTGGAACAGTTTCTATACCAGCTGGCCTAGAACACCCAGGGTGGCCTTGAACTTCTGACCCTCTTGCTGCCAGGCATGGTGTAGCTCCCAAGTGCTGAAGTTGCAGCAAGCACCCATTCCCAAAGTATGTGACGCTGGGTATGAAAACCAGCGCTTTGCACATGCTACATCCAGTTCTTGCTTTTAACGTTTGTCACATGTGTCTTCTGTACAAGGAAGCAGACAGCCACAGGGAGAGGAATGGCACTGATGAATCAAAGGCAAGGAAAACATACGAAATATTTCATTCACTTAATAGATTTCAGATACTGTTGTGAACTTTGTCAGTCCCTTTGGTGTTTTTAACCTCCCATCCTTATTAAGAGGGTGGCAGGAGCAGAAACTGACGTGTGGAAATGTTATTCACACGTGGACACACCTCAAGGAGCCACGTGTCCTTTTAATGCATTCTGAACAACATATTGCAAAAACTGTCTTTTGTTTGCTTTCTTGTGATGAACCCCTTCAAAATGAAAATGGACTTTGAAGTCATCTATTAATATTTCTCTCTCCCATCCTTGCCTCCTGCACACACTTTGTCTTTGCTAACTTCTGTTGAACTCTTGACCCTGAGTAGATTGGCAGCTCAGCATGAATGTTCCAGGGACTTTGAGCGCTTCGATTCCTCGTGTGTCTGGTAGAAACGGGCTTTAACTCGAAGGGGATAGTGGGTAACTGACGGTGCCAGAAAGCAGCTTGGGCTAGGGAGACTCAGCCAGTGTCTCCCAGCTGTGTGGAGAAAGTGTGAAAAGCTGTCAGAAGGGCTGTCTCATTCCCTTCCTTTCCAGACAGTGCCCTCTACTCAAACCATCGCTTTTCATTTGCCCTTTGGACAGTTTGGATGGAGCTGAGGCTTTATCGCCCACGGAGAAGTACAGTGAAGAGTCTGGGCTTAGCCTTGCTGTTGCCCTGGACGAAAGAGCTCTGAGACTCAGGCCAGGTCCTGAGCAACGAGAGGAGAAGGCTGACAGAATGCATACATTCACAGCTCTGGCCTGGAGGTTGTGGGCTGGCCAATATGTAACACAGGGCGAGATGCCATTTCTGGAGTCATAGCTCTTTCCAGGTGAGCAGATTAAATGGCATCACTTAGTCCTGGGAGCAATCCAGCATTTCTTGGTAAATTTCCAAAGCATTTTTGTTTAGAATGTTGGAGCTGTTATGTGCGTGATCGGGGCTATTGGGGAAAGTGACAGGAACAAATAAAATAAAAATGCTCAGGGAGCGGGGGCATGGCTCAATTGAAAAGTGCTGGCCACGCAAACATGAGGACCTGCAGTCAATCTTCAGCAGCCACGTCAAAAGAAAAGCTGAGTATGGTGGCCCGGCTTGTAACAGCCGTGGTAGGGAGGCAGAGGCAGGCAGATCCCAGGGCTGGCTGTCGACCAGCTTAGCAGGCTCGGGGAGTTCCCGGCCAGTGACAGGCTGTGTCTCAGAAAGCCAACATGGAGATCACTTGAGGAATGTCACCCAAGGTAACCCTCTGCCCCCCCCCCCCATGCCCAGACATGCAAAATAATTTTTCCAATACTTGGAAATAAACACTAAATTTTGACTACGGGCAATGATTGGCAACTTTAATGCTTTGTCTCAAAGCAGCTATTGAATGACACATCTGCATAGCACTGTGTCAAACGCTGTCGCAGACACATCCTGCATCTTCTTTCCTAAGGCACAACCCACTGGGCCATGACGGAGGCAGAGATATTTGAAGACTTGCTCTCCCAGAGTCCTTGCAGATAAGATTATTACATGTGATGCAATCATTTTTTCTTTTTAAAAAAAGATATATCATTTATTTATTTATTTATTTGTTTGTTTGTTTGTTTATTTATTTATTTATTTATATAGTATTCTGTCTGCTTTGTGTGCCAGTAAGACCAGATCTCACTACCACATGTGAGCCACCACGTGGTTGCTGGGAATTGAACTCAGGAACTTTGGAAGAACAGCCAGTGTTCTTAACCTCTGAGCCATCACTCCAGCCCTATATAATGTAATTATGATCCATGAAGGGCAAGTCTCATAGGTACTTCCAAGACCAAGTTTTCTGAATGGTTAAAAGTGATATGGTGTGGGGGTGCTGGAGAGGTGTCAGCAGTTAAGAGTCCTTGATGTACAATCATGAAAGCTGGGTGTCAGATCCCTGTTTCCACATGACAAGCTGTGCATCTAGCACATCCCTGTAAGCCCAGCTTCCAGGAGTGTGGGGACAGGGCCACTGGGGCTTGCTGAGTTCTAGCCTAACTGAGAGAGCAAGAGTCCCAGGCTCATCAAGAGTCTGCTTTAAAAGGAACAGGCAGTAGGTGATGGAGGACACCTGACATCTTGTCCCGGCCTTTGCACAGGTACACACACACACACACACACACACACACACACACACACACACACACAATCTTTTTAAAGTGATATGTGCAAGAAAAGCTAGTTTTCCTTTTAACTTTTTGATGTTAGAATGAAGCTTTATGCAAACACAGACTACATATGCCTAGTTCTGTTCCCTTACTACAGTGTCTGATACCTAGAGTTTCCCACAGTGTCACCCTAATCACAGATATTTTAGAGGACTGTGATGTTCAAAGTACAGACAGTAGCCATTTTGCATCGTCAAAGTCACCTGGGCAGTGGTAGCTCTGTGCTATCCAATTTCTCTTAGATGCCACTAGCCAGGACCAATGACTAAAAGCAAATGAGGTTCCATCCAGGCTGGAAAATAAACTTTCTGGTACAGGGTCTCAGAACTTGATTCGCTCATTGTGGCTTTTGAAATGATGCCCATGCCATCAGCTCAGGTTCCAGGAGGGGTAGACATGGGCTAAGGACGATTCTCACTTGTATGGCACAGAACACACCAAGGAATTCAAAATCAATACACTTGTTTTATTTTTGTTTTACCCTGTGGCAAAATCTGATCTATTTTGACTGATATTCCAAGAATCTACACTCAGAGATCTGAAGACCAGGATAAAAAGGACAGAGTTGTTTAGCCACAGTGTGTGTGTGTGTGTGTGTGTGTGTGTGTGTGTGCGCGCGCGCACATGTGTGTATGTGTTACATTTAGGTGCCAAAGGTTGATATTAGGTGGTTCCCTCTATTGCTACCCACCATAATCTTTTGAGAAAGAGGCATTCATTAAACCTAGACCCTTGGATGCCTGCTCCCTAAGTGTTTTAAAGTGGAAAATTCCAAAGTCTGTTTGTCCTAAGGAAGCTCTTCTTGCCAGCTGACATCATATTACTAGTGCATTTCTCCAATATGGGTCATTCCATCTTTTTTTAAGTTGCAGCTTTGGGGCTGGGGGATGGCTCAGTAGGTAAAGTGGTGGCTGCCTGAGCATGAGAATCTCAGTTCAGATCCCCAGCACCACACAACAGCTGGGCCCAGCCGCACATCTGTAGCCAGCACTGAAGTCAGAGTGGAGGCAGGAGGACCCCTGGGGCTCTCTTGTGGCGTCTAGCCTAGTCAGATGGAAGTGGAAAGCTCCAGGTTCAATGGATGTCCCTTTCTCAAAAGGTTAAGGTGGGTAAGCAATAAAGGGACACACCTAATATCAACCTTTGGCTTCTATATGTAACACACATACATGTGCGCAAATGAACAAGAATATCAGTAACTTTGTTGAGATATAACTGGATGTGTGTTTTTTAGTCTACTGACAGAATTGTGTAACTGTCACCGTGATCCTATTTTAAAACACTTTGCCTCCTCAGAAACAAACCCTGTGCCCAATTAGCATCCAGAGCCTGTGTCTTCAGTTCCTGGCAATCATAATCTACTGTCTTTTTTTTTTTTAATATTTATTTATTTTATGTATATGAGTGTTCTATCTGCATTTACACCTGCCAGAAGAAGGAATCAGTTCACATTATAGATGGTTGTGTGGGAATTGAACTCTTGACCTTTGGAAGAGCAGACAGTACTCTTAACCATTGAGCCATCTCTCCAGCCCGTAATCTACTGTCTTATAGGATGTGCTTATTCTGCACATCCCGTGTGAGGTAATGTTCTTGTGGCATTTTACAACTGGTCTCTTCAGCGTATCTTCAAGGTCCATCCATCTTTTCACTAAGGGATATTCGAATTGTCTGTATCTTTAAGGTCTCATGCATTGTGAGGCTATGCATATGTGTGTTCGTGTGTCTGTTTGTATGTGTGTGTAGCGTCACTTTTAAAATCTATTTCACGGGCTGGAGAGATGGCTCAGCCGTTAAAGGCTAGGCTCACAACCATAAATATAAAATCTATTTCACTTACACTTCTTACATCCCTTCTCCACCCCAATCCTTTCTAATACCCCAACACCAGGTAGGAGAAAAAGAAGGTTAGTGGGGAGAGGGGTGGAGTTCTCTTAGGCTGCTTCCTGCTGGTTAGGGTCATCAAGTTTCCTGAGGCAAGTCCAATCTTTGTTTCAGAATATCTTCAAGTTCTTCTTGTCAAATTGCAACAACATCGACCAGGAGCAGCAGAGGGGGAAGCACAAGCATCCTTCTTCTCTCTTGGAGACCGCTCAACACTCTCTGGGCTCTGTCCTTCATTCCCTCTCAGAGGCCTCAGAATTAAACTATCTGCATCTGGCAAATAATCTACTGCCGCTATGGACCATCTGAATCAGCCCCATATCCCACACCTGGAACCAAAACAAAAACATGTTTACACATATATTCTATTCTGAATTTCTCCTCTAGTTTGAGGTGCTGAGATAATTGGACCTACCTGTGGCAGTTGTATGTGACTGCTATTTTTCAAATAGCCATAATTTGGGCTTAACATAAATTCATCTTGCAGTTCTAGAGTTAAGATGTACAAAACTCATATCTCTGAGCCAAAAGCAAGGGACTGATAATTTTCAGAAGTAATCTGATTTTGTTTTTGTTGTTGTTGTTTGTTTGCCTTTTTGCAGTTTCCATCAGCTATCTGCAGATTGGCTCTGGTCCATTTCCATCTTCAGGGTCACACTGCATCATGGGAACTCTAATCATTCTGCCTTCTTCTTTCACAAAGGGCCCTCCTTTCACAGTGGGCCCAACTAAAGGATCTAGGATAATTTCTTTAAGTTAAGGTTATCCGGCTACCTGCCCTAAGCCCTAACTCCCCTTGCCATCCAATGTAACAGAATATTTGCAGTGCTGGTACAGACAGCTTCAGAAGGGCATCTCTCTGCCTCACAGTAGCTTGGCTGCCTTGGAATCTCTCCTGAAAATAACACCCCTCCCCCAGCTCACCAGTTAGTTGACTTTGAAAACAGAAACTAATGGATTTCTCCTCCTAAGGAAAAGCAATCAAACACAGAACATGTTAGTCAGTGCTTTAAAGGTGTCTGTCCTGAGTGTGAACTCTACAGTCACTGTGGAAGACAGTTTGATAGTCTCTAACAGAAGTAAAGACATAAGCTTCTCACACGCTTCCAAGACCACAATCCTTAGCATTTACGCAAGTGAGCTGAAAATATGTCCGCACAGCTGCAAACACGCCTGTTGAGCGGCCCTGGCTGCGGTGTCAGAACTTGGAAGCAACCAAGACACACTTCACAGATGAGAGGAGGAGCAAGCTGGGATGTCTGAATGGCCGCTGTCACTCATCAGTGAACAGAATGAGCTGCTGGCTCACAGGAGGACACGGAGGGAGAATAAATAACTAGAGCTCAAACGAGAGAAAGCAGCCAATATGACAAGAGGGGTCTGTCTTGTGAGTCCGTATGTATGATCCTTAAGAAAAGGCAAAAGTACAGAGACAGGAAGATGACAGGGGTTTAGGAGGAAGAAATGGGGACACAAAGGTGGGAGCTTTAGGGTGGTGTACTCTTGAATTATACTGCCATGATAGGTGCACGCTATCCAGTGCTTTTCCAACCCCACAGAAGGTACAGCACAAAGAACAGGCCCCGACATTGTCCATGAAATTCAGGTTGATTGTGCAGCCTAAATGGGATGTGCATGTCACGCCCACCCCACTCCCTCCTAAGGCTCAGGAACATGGCAGAAGGGGAGGGGTCTCGGAAGGGTGCTGTGAATGCTGTCTTCTGGACAAGATGTGTCAGTTGTGCCTGTGAACTCACATCAGCCAAGATTCCCGACAGAAGACCCATACAAGCTCAATCCAGTCAATATTCCAGTATAGAGCTGCTGAGGAGCTAGTGATAGTTAATGGCTCCTGGGGAACAGAGAGTCCGTTTTCTTCAGAGCTATGGCTGCTTGGTGGGGTCCCCATGCCCAGTAGTTGCCTCGCATCTATGTGGACAGCAGTGGTTGAACTTGGCGATTAATAAAGGAGGGGAAAAGGGGCATGAAGGTAGGAGAGGATATGTTGGTGCAGGGCAGGGTAAATGCTGCTAAATATTTATTATATTCTAGAGGGCTATTCTACGACCCAACCTAGCCCCTCCCCAAATTGAGACGGAGACCTTTAGATTTATTTAAACAGCTTCAGCACAATAACTGGGCAGGTATGATTTAAACCAGCTTTCTAAGCTAGTCTGGCTACTTCCCAGCTGCATTCCCCAACTTACTTGCCAATAATTGTCCTGGGTCTGCTCCATCAGCTGCTCCTCTTCATCTTTTTCCTTCTCTCTCTCACTCAGGCTTCTCCTGGCCTCTGGGTCCCTACTTGAGATACCCAGCCAGGAAACCAAGCTCTGCCTACCTCTATTCTGCCCAGCTACAAGCTTCAGCCTCTCTTTATTAGCCAACAATAGACAATAAGAGAGCAAGGTTTACACAGTATCACGTGGTATACATGCATGTGAGAATGTACTCCTCTGAACAGCAACCAGATGCTGGGGGCCAGTATTTCACATTTGAATACACAGTAGTGCCAGACCAACCCCCAAGAAGTGAATGTAATAAAGATGCTAAACTTTCTGTAAAACTAAAGTTGCTCTAAAATAGAATTTACCAACTACATTAAAAATTCCACCCAGGAGAAGCACCTGATTACCATAAAGGAACGGTTCCACCCCCACCCTTCTTTTCAGGGACATCAATCTTTTTGCATCTGTCCTTCCCAAACCTGCATTTTATACATCTGTCTCCACCACATCTGTAAGTAAAATCCGCCTTAGGTAGCGCTCTCCACATAAAAGTCAAATTGGTTTAGGAAATTAAGACTAGTTTTATATATAATATTATATTATATAATATAATATAATATAATATAATATAATATAATATAATATAAT
>NW_026586383.1:7464596-7468039 GCF_907164565.1 Psammomys obesus
AATATAATATAATATAATATAATATAATATAATATAATATAATATAAAATAAAATACCTATGGCTTTTAATGTGTATGTGTGCATCTGTGTGTGTGTGTGTGTGTTCTTTCACTTTCTTTAAGGTGGGCATTCTCTGTTTGCTACCACGGTGGATCTCACTGTAGGCTCACTGCCCCCAGATTCCAGCTGATTCTCCTGTCTCTGCCTCCCGTCTCACCATGGAAGTACTGGGATTGCACGTATTTTTCAGCACATCCAGCCTTTTATGTGGTCCCAGGAGCTGGACTCAATCCATCAGGTTTTCAAAGCAAGCCCTTTTAACCACTTAGCCGTTTTCCTGGCCCCCTCATGACTTAAATGACAGTTTTCCCCAAGTTAGAGGCCAGTGACTGAAATTCCAAGGGCTTTTAAGGTCTCATATCTGCGCTGTGCTTTACAAATCTAAGCTTCCTTCACAGTATCACAGCGCCGGCACAGTAGCTGACCCATGGAACCAGCCTATGCCCCCATGGAGGGGCAGGCGAGGAAGGTGTGGCTGATGGATTTTCTTCAGCTGTGAAGAACAAAGGCACATCGTTTTGGTAAAAATGGATAATCATATAAGTGGATTGAGCCAGTTGTAGAAAGACAAATATCACAATTTTCCTTAGTCTTGGTCCCTAGATTGTATATCATCACATGGACTCACACGTGTATATGCCAGTATATATGCTGTGTCCAGAGGGTGGAGTGAGTCTGGCTGGGGCAGGGAAGGTACTCAACCTATAATATACAGAAGAAAATCTAAAAATAATCTTTAGGCAGAACTCTGAGATGAAGTCTCCATCTTGTAGCTTGTGCGCAGCTGGAATGTGAACTTCTGTCAGAGAGCAGCCATTGTTCATGTAGCCTCGTGAGTTATTTTAGCACTTCCCAAATCGTCCCCTGGGGCTTCACTCCTTCAGAAAAGAAGCAGAGTCTCCCGGGGAGAATCCTGAAATAGACATCCGAGCCTTGCCATCATTCCCTGTTGTCCTGTGAGGACTCGGGGCGGGTCAGACTCACTCATCGTTAACGCTTCTCTTCAAACATTATGAAAATTCAAGTCAATCAACCCAGAAAGTTGAGTCTGTTTAATTGTGGGCAGAATTCTAGGCTGCATCTTCTGGTCCCGGACCATATGTGGTTTGGTCTTACAGAAGGTTTTAAAAAGAGAATGTAGAGCAAAACTGAAAACCAGCTCACAGCAGGCCTTCTTTGCTGTCATGGTAATCTTCTGCCTCTTTCTCCCTTTTTGCAGGAAGGCCATGAAGTGCTGACACTCCAAAGCCAAGAGCCTCAGCTTAGCCTGACGACCACATCTTAGCCACCCTCCTCATCCGTGGCTGGAAGGTTTTGTTCCACATGAAGCACCAGGCAGTCTTTCTTATGCCTTTTCACCGTTCGAAAACCTGTCAAGCAAACCTCAGGACACTTTATCTTGTGAGTCAGTGCAGACACACAATGTAGGAATATCTCACCTTAGAAGATCCATTTACTTAGGGTTTATGTGAAAGGAAGGTGCTATCTCCGTGCTCCCGTGTTTTTCTATCACTTCCTCTTGTAAGTTTTCATTTTTTAATGTAATTTTTCATGCAGGTGCTAGAAAGTGAAATGGGAGACAATGGCTCCTTGGGATCCCCTGTGTGCTTAATTATTGAGAGGATGTGCTTCTGGGCATTTGATAAGGTGGTGTGCACCAGCTGTGTGAGTTACAGAGCTGTGCCTCCTTCATCATCAGTATTTAAGGGGAGAAACTGTGATGTTGCCCAAGACTTCTGTCCCTCATCAAAATTCCACCTGCTCACCTACTGTTCACCAGTAGTTCTTGCCCAGATCAAATACAACCGTGATGGTGACTACAAAACTCATACCCTGTGCCCTTTAGATGAAGCATTAAGAAGCATAAAATTGGCTCAGTAAGCTAAGCACTCAGCGCACCAGCGTGAAGACCTGAGTTCAGAGCCCTGGAGTCCACATAAAGCCAGACACGTGCCACATGTCTGCAATCCCTTTGCCAAGATCCAGCAGAGACAGAGGACCTGGAAGTTCATAGACCAGCTAGCTGACATACACCAGAGCATGTAAGAAGAGACCCTGCCTCAAACAAGGCGTCGTGGCACACACGTACCTGCATTCAGAAACACAAAAGAAGCACACAGCCTCTTATCTGTGGTGTTCCTGTCAGACATGCATCTCTAAAACCTAATAATGGAAACAGCACATAAGCCAGGACCAAGGGTGCTCCATAAAGAAATGGCAAAAACAAAAACAAAAAACAACGATTTTTATGTTTGTGGTTACTTATTCTTTGTTCATTCATTCATTCATTCATTCATCCAGTTTTTTGAGACGGGGTTTCTCTGTGTATCCCTGAATGTCCGGGAACTCACTGTAGACCAGGCTGTCCTCAAATGCAGAGATCCGCCTGGCTCTCCCTTCTGAGGGCTGGGATTGAAGACGTGTACCACCACCACCCAGCTGGCTTGATATCTTAAAAATGCTTGTGTTACAGTAGAAGGAAAGCTTGAGAAATGCTTGAGGTTTTTAAAGCCCTGAAAACATGACAGATAAATACAAGAGATGCATTTGGTTTCACAACAAAGACCCAATGGGAATATTCAGCAAAACTGGCTTATCAACTCTAAATCCTATTTTACCCATGTTAAATTTTATAAGTATTATAAGTACATTGGGGTTGTGTGAAAACATTGTTCCTTGAAAGTACTTAGGAGTATGAGCAAGTGTTAGAGTGATGCTGGCAGTTCTTGACTGGTTCAGAAAATGCCCACACGTTAACTGAGACAGAGGCAATTAGGCAAAGGGGGCACTTAGCCACTGGGACAGGTGGGCTCATGAAGGGTGTGTGGAGCTCTTTGCAATAGTTTTACAACTTTCTTAAGTGTGGCTTTTTCTACAGTTAAGAGCCAGGCACTGTGGCGCACACGTACAATCCTAGAGCTCAGGAAACTGTGGCAGAAGGACTGCGAGTTTGTAACCAGCCTGGGCTACATAGCGAGACCATGTCAAAAAGAATTTAAGCTGTTTCTCTACATAAAAAGAGTCTATAGCTTGCGATCTTGGGTCTTTATCATTGTTCTTGATACGGCAAATCTCCCTTCACTATAAATATTGGACTTCTTCACTGCAAGAATGGTGTTTTATACATAGTTTCAAATTACAGAGAAACCATTATCTTTAAAAATATCATCAGTGAGGTGTAAGGGATTAACATCTTGGTAAGGGGCCCCAGAAGGCACCATGAGACCTCTGATTTATGGCCGCACACTGGTGTTCTCCTGGCCTGGCCAGAGACCCTGCCTTAGTAAACAAAATTGAAAGTAGTCAAAGAAGACAGGTGAAGTAAACCTTTGGCTTACACACACACACACACACACACACACACACACACACACACACACAC
>NW_026586383.1:7468049-7481132 GCF_907164565.1 Psammomys obesus
ACACACACACACACACACACACACACACACACACACACACACACACTGCATAGGTACATATACATATAAAAAAAGTGAATTTGTTTATTTGAAATATTAATATCATAGATAATCATATGTTAATGAAACCTGTTTGGCCAGAAATAGTTCATAGTTTATTATTTTATCTTGGATTCCTAAGTAGAATGATTTTATTAAAAACAAAAACAAAACATAATCACAGAACATCTGTACTAGCAACCAACATTTTCAAGGAATACAAGTGCCACACAGGAAATGTGGATAGTCAACATTCTCATCCAGATTTTCTGCATATTACCAGCAAGCTTCAGTTTGAACAGTGTCAGTCTAGATTGAAAATGTGCCAGGTTTATTAACACCACAATTAACAGACTTTTAATTAAGTTGCTGATTCTGTTAATAATGTAGATTACTTTTAAAAAGGGTTGTATAAGCATTTCTTTTTGTTGTATTTTTTTTATAACTTTTATTCTGTAAATTTCAGGTGTGGAGTGGGGGAACATTTCGGCAGACAGGTAAGAAGACGAGCGGAATTTCAAAGCTCTGTTTATTGCTCTAAAAAGAAAAACGATTTGTCCTTCAACACCTAAGCATTGCTTGTTGGAAGTTTTGACTATGCTCTTGGGTCATTTAAAATCGACTTTTTTGGTGTGTCTGGGTTGATCATTTTAGAATCCCGGCTCTTGGACTGATGGCTGACAGTGTCTTCTACCGTGCTTTAGATATGGCTTTTCGTGGGCTGGAAGAGAGAATCACGTTGAGAACGCCACTTTATGCTTGTAAGAATTCTGACTTCTACCTTTCGTGACATGACAAATGCTGCCTTCCAGTCCTTAATCTGGATGTACAACATCACAGATAAAACCAGACACAATATGATTTCAGGCTGATGGCCTCATTCAGATAGACAGTAAAAACGAAGACGTTTCCTGCATAGCAAGCGATCCTGGTGTTACACGCTGGAGCCTTGCTGTCCATGGACGACACTTTTCTGAGGGGTGTTTGCCGCTCTCATTCCTGTCTGAATTCTGTTGTGCCTCTATCATACCCAAGGCACTTCCTCACGCTGATTGTCTGCTTCAGATCTCTACGACTACGGTTTATAGCCTGAAACTGAAGAAATCGTCATGCCCCCTCCCTTTTTTTCTCCTCCTCCTGCCCCTGCCCCAACCCTTGCTCTCTTTTGCTTTCTTTCATCTTTTTGGTTTTGAAATTTGAACCCAGGACCAAACACTGTGCCACTCCAATGCCCCTCCTAGCTCCCGTTTTGGTTTTTTTTTTTTTCCTATTTATCACATTGAATATAATTTTACATATCAAACTGGTCCTTTGTCTCTGACTCTTGTTTGGGGGTGTGGTTGTAAACCTGACAAGGATGTAAATTCACGTAGCGGACAAACCTCTGTGCACAAATGTAAGAAAGTTCCTCGGCTGAATTGAGATGGGAAGACTTGTCCCAATAAATGTGGGTGGTGGCATCCCAGGGGATGGGGTTACTCAATCACTGTCTGCTTCCTGACAGTGGGTTCAGTGACCAACAGCTCCTGCGGCTGCCCACGCCTTCCTCACCATTAAGCAGTGAGCCCAAATAAACCCACCTTTCCTCCTTAAGTTGCTTTTCTCAGGCATTTTGTCATAGCAATGGGAACAGCAGCTAACACAGAAGGTGGTATTCCTTTGGAGGGAGAAACGTGTATGGATTTTAAAGGCACAGTTTCTCCTTATAAGACACAAGTCAGCTCAGCCCTTGTAGTTGGTTGATCATAAAACTGTTCCCATGTTCCCTCTGCTCTGTGTGTATGCTGTACGCTGCATGTTTGTGGTGGGTGGGTGGGGGTCATTTTGAAGCTGGGCTGACTTCATGGCCTATGTTAGTCACCAAAGCAGAGCCACAGAGGTATTGTGAGGCACCTCTGTGCCATCAGACAGCTAGCATAGCCCTGGCCTTCTCTTGTTCTACTGGCTACAGAGATTCTAAAGGACAACTCTAACCAATCAGGGAACTGATGGGAAGTTCCCGTGCTCCTGATTACATGTCTGGTCATAGCAAGTGCTCTAGAAAGAGTTATTTGCTGATCTAGGCTGTGGCAGCTCCAGTAGAACAGAGTAGATGCTCAAAACGAATGACATCTAACAGTTTACCAATAGTTCTTTTATAGTTTTAGAAAACACCACACACACACACACAAATTCACACATGTGCCCATGTACATACAAAGATAAGACTGAACATGGTGGTGTATGACCATAATCCCAGCCCTTAGGAGGCAGAGGCAGAGGCAGGAGAACAAATGTTAAGTTCAAGGTCATTCTGGTCATAGCTAGTTCCAGTTCAGCCAGGGCTACAAAATAAGACTTTATTTCAATCAACCAATCAACCAATAACTAGAAAAGAAAAGAGGGAAAGAAAGGAAAGAAAGAAAGGAGGAAGAAGAGGAAAGGGGGGAGAAAGGCAAGGGGCAAAGATAGAATCAGTTTTGACAATGAACTTGTTTTATCAATTCATTTATTTATCCATTGTTTAGACCAATTAATTTTCTACTGTCAGGTACTTAAATAACACTTGAAGGTATTAAGTAAACTAGCCATACAGCAAACCAGAAAACATTCTATTTTAAGCTTGATACCATTTTTCATTGGTAAATGCTGGTAGTTTGCAGAGCTCTGGGGTTGGGTTTATTTTAGCCGTTGTTTGGTCTGGAACGCATGAAGGGATACTGTACTGAGCGTAGCCAGGTTTCAAAGAAGCCTCTGCAAGGAAACAGGACCCCTGCTCTACTGCTTCCTCTGTCTCTCTCCAAACAAAGCCAGACCAGGCAAGGCACCAGGATTATGACAGACAGCTTTGCCTTGGTGGTTTGGGGGCCTGTGGCAGACACCCTGGGTCGGTGCACTTCAGAGACCAAAGCTTATCTGTTTTTTAACTTTTTGACATGCCCCTGCCATCTCGATTTTTTTTTTCTGACAGTCCCTGAGAAGACGGGAGCAAAGCTGACCTCTCCTCGCGGCTCTGTCACTGTGGGGCTCGTGTGGGCAGACTGGCATCTGCAGGCACATCGTTAGCGAGTTGGCAGCCTCCGTGCCCTGTGCAGGTTGCAGTCAGACCTGCCTTCTACAGCAGCCTCTTTCTGGTTGATTAACTTTAATGTAATTTTAATTAAAAACCACAGTGTCAAAGGGTTTAGCTACTCGAGAAATGAGCACAGACTGTGGCCCAGTGGCAGCAGTCACTTGGAAAATGGAAATGCGTCCTGACACTGTTGTGCGGGAGGCCAGATAAACAGGGTCGCTGCAGTGCTGGGCTCCATGCGGGGAGGACGCGGGGAACGTCAGAGACAAGAGCCCCCTTGCACTTGGAGGCTCCAGGGTACCCATTTCAGGTGTCGTCCACAATTTTGAGGCTTCTTTCTGTCCTGGCACACAGTCATACCCTGTACGATGGCTGGCTGTGACCACTCTGATCTCCTGTTGGCACTTGCTGCTCTAAATCATCCCACAAATCTGCATTAGGGATGAATCAAATTTGAACCAGGAAGAAACAAAACAAAACAAACAAACAAACAAAACAACAAAGACCAGTCACACTCTCATAATTTATTTTGCCATTAAACGTCTCTGGTTTTTCTCACTGTCTCTTATGGAGGTGGGGTTACTAAAATCTCAGGAACACGCTTTTCTTTCAGAAACCCACTTTACAGGTGGCCCCAGGAAGCCACTGGCATCTTCCGGTGGGACCCTTGCTTTGGGGGGGGGGGGAAGGGTCTTGCAGGTATGTTTAGCCATGCGACATGATACTTCAAAGATTGATCACATTCCTTAGTCTGCTTGAGCACTGAAATATAATCACTTTTCAAACGTCTGCTACATACTGTTTTCAATTCCCGTTTTCCTGTTGGTGCTGGCCTGCCCAGAAGGACGGACCAAAGGGCGGTGCTGTGTGGGCGAGGTGCTTTATGAATGCCAGTGGAGCGCCTCCAGTCCGTGGTGAAATGCCCTTTAGTGTCCCTCAATGTAGCTAATTTTTAGGGCACAAGTCTCAGGAGAACACCTAGTGACGTCAATTCTTCAGAGGAGAGTTTCCTGCACCAGGTCCGTGGTTAGGCGAGGCTGCTTGGCTGACAGATGGGGCCGGTACCCGTGGGCCCGGAGCCATGTGAACAGAAGGGGCCCCTGGACCCTGACAGAGAGGATAGACAGAGCCGTGGGGGGGAGTTTAGGGCAGTGTGCAGGGAGGGAGAGAGCAGGCACGGAGGGCTTCTACATCCAGTCCAGCAGAGAGGAAGAAAATCAAAAACAAGCAGATGGGTGGACCGCGCGAGGTGATTTGAATTGTGTAACTTGCTTAAGAGACTAATAAAAACGCAGTCTCTTGAGGGAGGGCTTCGCTGCAGGCAATTTTGGAAAATTGGAAATTTAGCTAAGATGGCCAAAGGGGAATGAACTCTGAGAAGAATAAACAGGAAAGTACACAAATGATCAGAGTTTAGGTTTTGATTGGGGGGGGGGGGGTCCTCTGCAACCGCCACGTACTTGAGAGGCCCATTACAACTGCTTTTTCTAATAGAATACAAGAACGGATTTTTTGTTTTGTTTTGTTTTGATCATCAGTTCGGCAAAATAATTAATCAAAATGGTCTGGAGAATGACCTAATGAACTGAGAACGTTCCCATGATGCAATTGTCTTTTCTTTATTTGTGGAGATGGGGTTGAAATCCAGGAAACTGCTTTGTAATAATTTAATCCGTGTGTGTGTGTGTGTGTGTGTGTCTGTGCACGCATGAATGTGCGTGTGGTAAAAAGGAAGGAGCCCAGGGCTTTGTGCACTTTCCGCAGGCACTCTACCACTGAGCTGCAGTCTCAGCTCCCTGATGGTGGAAATCTGTTCATCTGTCTGTCTGTCTGTTCATCCATTACTTGCCTGCTTATTCCTTTATGGAGTCATGTAACCCAGGCTGGCCTCAAACTCACTATGTGTCCAAGGATGACCTCGAACTTGTGATTCTCCTGCCTCCATCTCCTGAGTGCTGGGGTTGCAAGCTTGCTCTACCCATTCCCACAATGCTGGACATAAATCCAAGGTCTTCATGAGTGCTCAGCAGTCACTCTAGCAACTCAGCAACATTCCCAGCCTGTGAAGGCTTTTGAAAAGAAAAGAAAAAAGATAACTGGCTGGAGACATTCTGAATAAGTTGAACCAGAGGATCCAAAAAAAAAACTTTCCTGGAATATTAAATTTCCACTGGATATATGTGCATTTCTGTAAAATATCTCTGAGCAAATGTGAGGGGGCCTGAGTTATGTGTCACACAGAGAGGTCGATGGCAAACAGGTGATAGGTGGATGATAGACAGATAATGCAGAGATGGAAGATAAATTGACCATAGGTAGTTTTTGTCCTGAAGGACGTTCCAGGATCTCCACGGGTGACGTTTCTTTAACTCTGCCAGTGGAACTCTACTGGGGAGGTGTTTTTTGGGGAGACTTTCAAATGCATATGGGTACGCTCTCTTGAGCATCAGGACACTGCAGCCCGTGGTCAACACAGACAGGAACTGCCTCTTCATTTGTGTCTCTGTTCTGTAGCAGACATTTTTAATTGACGAGTTTGTTTCATACCTGCGGACTTGCAGTTTGAGGCCCGTCAGAGCCACCGGCAATTTTGCAGATAGCCTGGGCTACATAGAGAAGTGATGTCTCAGGAGGAGTGTGATCTGGCAAGGTACCACAGCTGGCAAAGTGCTTACCATGGAAACACTGGGGTCAGTCCCCAGCACCCAAGGAAAAGTCCAGGCATGGTGCTACATGCTTTGCCAGCACTGCAGAGGCAGACACAGACAGATCTCTAAGGATTGAGCCATCTTTGTTTAATCCATGATCCTGGGCCTACTAAGAAACCCTCTCTCAAAAAGATGGGTAGTGCCTGAGGAACAATACTATAAAATGACCTTTGCCCCCCCCCCCCCACACACAGGGCTTATATATCTGCTTACACACATCCACCTACAGAGTTTATATTTGGTTAGAAGTTAAATAGATACCTTGCAAAACCAACTTACTGGGCCAAATTCTGCTCCCATTCACCACCATTCTGTCCCACCCAAGTGACTAGCCTCTATCTACCTGTTTTTCATTTGCAATTTACAATGTTGTCATTTCCACGAACAGTACAACACAAAGCTCTTATGTTCTAGGAGCACCTCGTCACCGTGTCCCCAACACTTGCCAAGCGAGAATAAGACTGTGTTATTCTTCCACAAGGACCAGAATTCGAGTCCCAACACCCATGTCAGGAGGCTCACAACTGCCTGTAACTCCAGCTCCCGGGGATCTGACGCCTCTGGCTCCCATGTGTACACACAGTATTTACACACATATACCTGTGACTAAAAGTAAAATAAATAAGTAAAGTGTTATTACTCCTAATCATTCTGGCTAGTGATGGGCACTAGTTATCACACATCTAAAGCATCAGAGTTGGCACCAAGTGATGTGATGTTGAAGAAAACTATAAAACAGCAGCTGCCAAAATGACTTCTCTCTCTCTCTTTCTCTCTCTCTCTCTCTTTTAAGACAGGGTCTCACTGTGTAGCCTTGGCTGGCCTGGAACTCACTGTGTAGACCAGGCTGGCCTCAGACTCAGAGTGCTCTGCCTGCCCCTGGCTTTTGAGGGCTGGGATTAAGGGTGTGGGCCACCATGCCCAGACACTTTTTTCCCTCTATTAAAATAATGCTGTGGGGTTCTGTGGCTCCTGTGCTATAGTCTCACCAGCACTAGAGAGACTGAGGCAGGAGGATTGCTTCTGGTTCAAGGCCAGCTTAGGTTTCTGTTTTAGACACGTTCCTATATCGCTCTGATAAAATACCACAACCGAAAGCAGCTTAGGGAAGAAAGAGTTCCTTCTAAGTCCCAGAAGGAGAGAGTCCTTCGTGGAGATGGAGGGGGCAGCACGGTGTCCAGAGCAGGAAACTGGCCGCTCACGTTTCTTCCACACACAGGAAGCAAGGAGAAAACAGCAAGTAGGTGAGGTTGTAAAGCCCAGTGATGTATTTTTCCCAGCAAGTCTCTACCTCCTAAAGATTTCATGACTACCCCCAAGCAGTGCCAGCTCTGGGGCCTGAGTATTCAAATCCACGAGCCGATGGGGGTCACTCACCACAGCTGTTCAGTGGGACCCAGGCCATCCTGAGCTACAGACTTAGATCCTACCACAAAACAAACAATATTCCCAAGCAATTATGTGCAAGCAGTTCTTCTGTGAGCTCGGGGAGGCGGAAGACAAGTGTGACAAGAGGGGCTCTGTAAGAAGCAGCTTCTACACTTCCGGAAGTTGCTTTCCCAGGCGGCCTTCTTAGTCGTGTGGCCTTTGTGACTTCCACCATGGCGTATCTTGGCCAGGGCCAGAGGGTGCAGAAGGTGATGGTGCAGCCCATCAACCTCATCTTCAGATACTTGCAAAATAGATCTCGAATTCAGGTGTGGCTGCATGAGCAAGTGAATGTGTGGATGGAGGGCTGTGTCATTGGCTTTGATGAGTACATGAACCTTGTATTAGATGATGCAGAAGAGAGTCATTGTAAAACAAAGTCAAGAAAACAACTGGGTCGGAGCATGCTAAAAGGAGATGATAATACTCTGCTCCAAAGTGTATCCAACTAGAAATGGTCAAGCATGGGAGAAGTTGTGATTGGAAATCCGGTTTTTAAAGACATTCTTTGCGCTGAGAACACCCTGAGACATTTATATGTATTGTTTTAGTGCCCCTTACCACTAACAATAAATGCTGTGAGATTGTTTTTGTTCCAAAAAAAAAAAAAAATAGAAGCAGCTTCTAGTGGGTCTGGTGACTCTAATTCAGTGTGTGTGGGGGAGACAGAGTCCAGCTGAGGGAGCTGAAGGGAGTGTGGAAGTTGAACTTGCAGCTGGAGAAAAAGCATCACACTTTGGTTGCATTTCATCCACATGGCCGGTGTTGGGCTTAGTTCCCTGGGTGGAGACAACAGAGCTGGCTAGAACAAGAAGGGAAAATGTGTCTGACGTAATAAATCAGTCTTCATATGAAAACTACTACAAGATGAGGTCCTGGGAGGAGTCAAAGGGAGGCAGCATCTCTCCCCCTGGAGCACAGCAATAGTTCTCACTATTTGCAGACCATGTTTTCATCCTTGTTTTAAGTGTGTCATTGCCCTTCATCTCCACAACAGCTGAGGCTCTGGCTGGTGGGTGGTTCATTTTCACCCAACAAGTCTAGCTTAGAATTATCACATCAGCAAGGATGTTTCCAGAGACATTTAACTGACAGGAGTCACCTTAAATGTGGACAGGGGCACTAACATTTTATACCATACAATTGCCGAGTTCCCTGGCTGCCAATGAAGTGTGACCAGCCACCTCGTGTTTGGCCATCACACCTTCTCTGCCGTTGTGTCCCCAAACTGTAAGCCAAAATGAATCTTCCCTTGCTTAAACTTACTCTGTCAGCAGCTTTGGCACGACCAGAAGAGTAACGAATGTAGGTGGTGCTTTTCTTCTCCTTTTCCAGAGGGAGAAACAGATGCTCAAAGGCACTCAAGTGTCCATGGTCCCTCCACTGCCAGCCTTGTGGTTGGGCTCTGGCTCCTGGGTCCTTCCCATCAGCACAATGGCTTCCAAGGCAGCTGTTTTTGTCTTCCTCGAGACTTCTATCATAGTGCTGGGTAAATGAGGATGCTACAAGTGCCCAGGAGTCATTTGTGACATATTCCACAGGGTAGAACACGGCAGAGGTGATCTTTTAGCTCTCAAATATCTTTCTATATTTAGTAAATAGTAATGAAAAACATACAGTCCAGTTCTGAAACATTCTATTTTGTTCCAGGGGCGCTAATATTTTATACTACTGTTTTGTATGCTGTGCATCTATTTCATAACTGTAGAATCTTCTAGAAGGAGATAGTAAATGCTGAAAGTCCTTAGGCAATTTGAGAGATTATGTGAAGTAAAGTATATATCTTTGAAGTGCGACAGACCATTTTTCCATTAACTTACTGTTGTGTTAACTTTTCCTGGAAGACTTGAACAATGTCACTTACTTTGATAGAGCATCAATGGGACCAAAGTAATGATCTACCAAATCCAGCCTGGTGAAAACAATGAGTTTGTTGGGCTTTCCTCACCAGACAAAAGATTGCCCAGAACAGCTGTATCACCAGAGTCTCACCGGCGATGAAGGACAGCTTCTCACAGCTGCCCAGAGTCTCCTACCCGCAACAGCACTTTCAGTTCACTTTTCATTCTATGCTCTATTAAGTCTCAAAGCCAGCACACACCTGTAGCAGAATTACGTGCAGGTGATGCAGGAAGGAGTGGGTGGAACCTGGGGTAAATGTCCTATGGTCCTCCCTAAGTCTCTCTTCTATGAGGGAACACCAGCAAATCTGGTGTTCTTGTCGAGAGGGTCTCTGGCAGGGAATCAGACCTGCTCTGATTAGGATGGTAATGGCTATGCTACGCTCAGAAGACAGTGTTTCACAGACTTATAAAGACAAGCCAACTCAAACACCAGTTTGACTTCTATTCTGGAGAAAAAAAAAATTGAGTTTCACAAGCAAGTCAGCTTTGTACTTCTGAGTAGCCACACTTTTTCTTCTGCTTGACCATAAACTTCATGCGAATCAGGTGATGTCTCTGTTCTGCTTCTTCTCCATCTTTTCCCCCTGTGGAATATAATCAATGACTGCCCAGGGAAGGATCAGAACCGCTGTTTTCTCTTGGGGAGAAATCTGAGTTGGATGGAGCTTGGGAAGGCTGTGGTGTGCTCTCAATATCAAGTTAATTCTGCAGATGAATTTGAACATTGAACAAAATCCATGTTCGAACTTCCACGGCTCTACTCATTGACTCTTGAAAACAGAATGAGAAGTTAAATTCCAGCTGATACTTGTCATCAGCCAGTAAAGCAGATGACCAGACACAGAACTGAAAAGAAGGGGTAGTTGTATAATGGTTGACAGTCAGTGTAGTGAGAAATCTACAATTTTGATTTTTTTTTTTTTAAAAACAGAAATATTGTAAGAATGTGTTTTGGTTTTAATCCCAGGTGTAGGGGTATGGGGCTGCTTCACAGCGGCTGACTATGATTTGCCTTGTACTCTAGCAGAGGCATGGTTTTGCCAGCTGCAGATAGTTTCTGCGAGCGTGTGATGTTTGGAATTTTGGGGATTTTTCAGAGGGTGTATGAATGCTAGAGTCCCGATAGCTAGGGTTGGTGGTTGGTTGTCATTCAGGGATGTTGTTGGTTGCAGTTTGTTAGGAGTCAGGCTCAAAGAAGAAAGAAGAAGAAATTAGATTCAGGGGTCTCCTCCCCCCATTCTTTCTTTCCTATCCAGTAATAGTGAATGAAATGGGGTGGGGGGATAAAGGGTGAGAAAAATAGGAACCCACAAATTAGCTAAAGCCAGCTACAGTTCAGCTTTCTAAAGTCTTGTTATTATGTATATCCTATCTAGACCCTGGAGGCAGTTGTATAAGAGAAGAACTGTGAATTACGTACTTTGATCCCAAGATCCCCTGCCAGACATTTTACTTCTGTGATCAAATGGAATTGCCTGTTGTTTATCAAGATAGGTATTGGCTGCCTATGTCTCACAGACTGGGAAACTAAGGCTTTCAGTTAACTAATTGGCCTGAATCCTAAGTCTAATGATAAAATCTGCTTGACAATTCCCTCACTGAAGAAACATCCGGGCACTTTAACAAACAATGTAACAAAAATTTTGGAGAGAAAGGCACACAAAGAGCACTGCCAAAAACCTATACCCTGGGTTACCTGTGTGTGCTCAAGATTTAGACCCTGAGAAATGTTAGGGCTGGAGAGATGGCTCAGCCATTAAAGGCTAGGCTTACAACCAAAAATATAAGAGAAATGTTAGCAGAGGCTGATGCATTTCAGGGTAGAGCAGTCAAATCACAAGAAGCCAATTAAGTAAAACCAGAAACACTCACTAGGGCACAGAGGTAGATCAGAATATAGATGTGCTATAATGCATTAGAGCTTAAAGCAATAACAACAAAACCACAGGATGGGCAATAAAAATGAAAGTGTGGCCCCTACGCAAAGAAAAATACAGGCAACAAAATCTGTTTCATCAGGACTCCAATGTCAGGCCTAAAAAGGACTTCAATAGAATCATTCAAAGAGCTGGAGTGAAGTAGAGCCTGGAGAGGTGGCTCAGTGGTAAGGCACGCTGCTGAAGTGTGAGGACCTCAGTTTGGATCCCAGAAGGCACGTGAAGCTGAACACCACGGCGTGTGTGTCTGTAGCCGCCGCACTCAACAGAGGGGCGTGGACAGTTACGTTTCGTAAAGGCCTGGTGTACACAGCACGGATAAGAGAGACTGTTTCCAATAAGCTGGAAAGAGAGGACCAACACCTGAGGTTTGCCCTCTGACCCCACACATGCAGCCCAGGACCATGTGCCAGCATTCGCACACATGGACACACACATGCATGAAGATTAGAAATAACTAAAAGGAGGACAGCTAAAGAGGGGATGGAAGCCATAAGAACAATGTTGTGTCGAAGCAGGAACACCAGTAGGGAGACCCAGTCGTACAAAGGAACTGGCAGAAAATCAGAAAGTGTAATAAGCAAAGAGAACGATCGGCCACAGAGGCTCAGCAGATTTGAAGAGGCAGGAAGACTGCAGACCTGAGGACAGTCTGGTAGAACTCAAGAGCTCCGAAGAACAAACGGAAGCAGAGAACACAGTAAAGTAAACGAGCCTCAGAGAACTATGGGATACATTGAGACGACAGCGTATCACAAAAGGAAGAGCAGGGTAAAGCGGAAGTAGTGAGAGAAGTAGGGGAAGTATCTAGAACCTTACAATTTTGTTTAAAAATATGAGCCTACACATCCAAGTTCTCAAAAATTTAAACATATAGTTATCAACACATGTACTGTAAGGTGCACTGAACTAAAATGCCCCCCAAAGAGCAAACCCCAATTCATGAAACTATGAAGAAAAAAATTGATCACGTGTAGCGTTCAGCTTCATGATATAAATAGCTGAATCTTCATCTGGAACAATGGGGACCAGATACTTAAAATGCTGAGAGGGAAAAGGGGCCAAGTGAAGCCGGCATTTGCTGCTTCATGTGTTCTTCTATATTCCACCCTTCTCCACTCCTTTTTCTTCACCCTTTCAGCACCTTAGCACTAGATAAGAGAGAGAGGAGAAATGATAAAGGAAGGGAAAGAGATTCCTGGATAAAGTCAGGGGGCAAAAGTTAGGTGATGTTGCCCTTGGACCACTTCCTGCTGACTCGGGGTGTTGAGTTGCTTGGGTCAGTTTGATCTTCGAAGTCAGGAGATCTAATTTCTTCTTGTTGTTTCTTCTTTAAGCATGCCTACTAACAAACTTCAACCAACCTCACCCCACCCCCGAACGAGCAACAACCACCAACCCTGCTTCTTGGGGACCTACCAAACAAACAGCAACAAAAACGAGCTGGTTGTGATACACAGCTGCAGCCCCAGTGCTGGAAAGGCTCAGGCAGGAGGATTGCACAAGCTTGAGGCCAGCTTGCTCTACATAGTAACAGGCCCTCCTGGCTTACAGAGTGAGTATTGGTCTCAAAATAAATAAATAGGGGCGGGGGAACTGGAGAGATGGCTCAGCAGTTCGGGGCACTGTGTGCTCTTCCAGAGGACCTGGCTTCAATTCCCAGAACCCACATGCTAGCTCACAGTTGTCTGTAACTCCAGTTCCTGGGGACCCAATGCCCTCTTCTGGTGTGCATGTAGTAAGGTAGGCATACACACAGGAAAAAAAAAGAACGGAAGGAAAGAAAAAAAAGAAGGAAGAAAGCAAGCAGAAGGGTAGATAATAGGGTGTGCAGGAAGGAGATGAAAAGACAGAAATAGCATCAACTCGCCCGTGGATGAGATAGTCAAGAGCCTACTGAGATGATGGAGCTCTGTTGATAGAAGGGAGCTAGGGGGTGGTGATATATCTTAGGTTCTCAGTAGACCCGAAGAAGAAGAAGAAGAAGAAGAAGAAGAAGAAGAAGAAGAAGAAGA
>NW_026586383.1:7481142-7509990 GCF_907164565.1 Psammomys obesus
AAGAAGAAGAAGAAGAAGAAGAAGAAGAAGAAGAAGAAGAAGAAGAAAGAGAGAGAGAGAGAGTGTGTGTGTGTGTGTGTGTGTATGTGTGTGTGTGTGTGTGTGTGTGTGTGTGGTGGGGTTGCATAATCATGTCTAGGAGAAACCAGATGGTGAATGGAAAGAGACAGACAATTCTGAGGGTATTCTATTATTTGTATTTTTGCAGTTAAAACGCTTGGTTTGTTTCCTAAACATGATTGCCTAGGTCAGGACCAGAAAGACACATGCCTGACATATGCTTGTGTTTTCATCTAACTTTGGTAGCTTCAGCTCTCTAGCACCCATGCATTATTGATAAGCATTATTTGCAGAATAGTTTTAAGAGCACATAAAACCTGAGCCAATGATGCAGATAGTTCACAACACAATCACAGTTTCCTCTGCAACCAGCATCTTGCATGAGTGAGGGGCCATCTGTTTCAGAATCCTCTTTGCCATTTCTCCCAGGAGGCACGGGATCCTGTTGTGGAGGTTGGGGTTTATAGTTGGGAGCACCAGCTAAACTTACGTTGTCTTGTGTTTACATTGTTTTCCTCCCTGCCCTAACTCCTAATCAAAACAGTTATGCTTACAAAAACTACTGGAAGAGGAGGTGTACCTTTTTAAGGAACTGTGCTGTCGCTCTCTAACAAGTGTGGTTATGCTATTTTGGGATTTGGGAAATTATCATCATCCAGAATATGTTTCAAGAAGGCAGGAGCCATCCAGGCTGGTGACACCTACTCCTGTGCCATGTCTGACAAATAAATATGTATCCAATAAGGTTTAAATATTCTTTTAAAAATCCCTGTTCCCCAGTACAACTTCTATTTAGGTCTCAAGTCTTACTGATTCTATTTCAGAAATACCTTGATTCCAAACCCATTTATTTCATCAATAAAAATACATTAGTTTAGCTCCACAAGGACCAAATATATTGGACTCAGAGGTCTTGTCTGAGACTGATTCTCCAACCAAGGACCATGCATGGATATAACTTAGAACCCCTGCTCGGATGTAGCCCATGGCAGCTCAGTATCCAAGTGGAGTCCATAGTAAGGGGAACAGGGACTGTCTCTGACATGAACCTCAGTGGCTGGCTCTTTGATCTCCCTACCCCCTGTGGGAGGAACAACCTAGCTAGGCCACAGAGGAGAACAATGCAGCCAGTCCTGGTGAGACCTGATAAGCTAGGGTCAGATGGATGGGGAGGTGGACCTCCCCAGCAGTGGACTTAGAGAGGGGCAGGAAGGATACAAGGGAGGGAGGGTAGAATTGGGAGGGAATGAGGGAGGGGGCTACAGCTGGATACAAAGCAAATAAACTGTAATTAATATAAAAAATAAAAATAATTAAAATATTAAAAAATACTTTAGTTTAAGCCTCTGTTCTGATACCAGTTAATATCAGTGTCTTATACACCAACAGGAACCTGCATCAGAGTTGGATGGATGATGCTTCCTCCCCATTTGGTCATTCATTTGTTTGTAGGAGATCTGCTCAGAGAAAGTCCAAAATGGCTTCTCTCTTATGCCCTGGAGAAACATTTATGGCTTTGCCATGCAGTGCGGTTGGATTTCTCATGTAGCAACTGGCGGCTCCAAAAGTTGAAATCAGAAGTTGCCCATCCCATGGCTGATCCTCCGTCTTGATGTGCTGACAAGTCACCGGCTGTGTCCACTCCTAGCACGCTGTAAGTCCCGCTCTCCTGGCGCGGCACTGCAGACACTCACGCCACCACAGTCCACAAGCCTCTGTGAGGCCACCCACTGATTACTTTCAACACACACTTAACATCCTCCATAACCCAGCTGCTGTCTTCATGATTATATGTGAGATATACCCAAGTTTTCACAGCCTGGCACTGATGAATTCCAGATGTTACTGCCCAGTTCTCTGCAAGAACCTCCACTGTCTCAGCAGAGCACACTATAAAGATTCCTCTCTCCTGCTCTTTCTCTCAGAAATTAGTTTCATACTTCAACAATTTAACTACTGACAACGTTCATACTGTCAGATGGTGTTGCCAAGTATCATACTCTCTAAACAGAGGGTGTGTTCTTTAAGCATGTGCACAATGACTTATATCTTAGCAGCTAGAAATGCGCACATTTGTGGCCACAGTCATTCCACCTCCTGTGGAGAAGGTATGTTTCCTACTTTTCATTATTCATTTTGTTGCTAAGATGGAAGAGACTGTTAGGAATACAGGTGATCTCAGTTCTTCCTGGCTCCCATAACAAACTTCTTCAGTTGTATACATTGACGATTAATTAGTGTGTGTGCACATCAGCATGGAAGTCAGAGGACAACTGTCTGTCTTCCATGACGTGGGACCCAGGAATCAAGTTGTCAGGCTTGGTGGCAAGTGCCTTTATCTGCTGGTCTTCCTTACAAGTGACCAAAATTTATTTCTCATAGTTCTGCAGGCTGCGGAGTCCCAGGTAAACGTGCTGGTGGAGTCTGGCCTCAAGCCTTCTTTTATGGCAGAGGAAGAGATACAGTCCCCTGGGCCTGTTTTACAAGGGCACTAACCCCTGTGCCAAGCCTCCACCCTCATGCCCTAATCACCTCGGGGGGACCCAGGTCCTGTCCCATCATGAGAGGGGCTGGGCTTCAACAGAACAGCGTGGAGAGGGGGACACAGATGCTGAGATCAGGGCAGTTTGCTTAGCGTCAATGCCCCCCCCCCCAATCTCCGTTAATGTCGAGCCTTACAAAACCCACAAGACTTCCCTTTTCTTCTCCAAAGTGTTCAGGTGTGGATTGTACCATGTACTTTACAGTAACATGGGGTATTTTATTTATTTATCTTTTTGAAGAAAAGTACATTTTGATTACTGTCATCACACACATATATATAAACATATATGCATATATACATATACGCATACATACACATAGATATGTATATATACATATGCAGCCTAAAGGTAGAAAAATGTACCATTAAAAGCCTGTGACCTATAATATATATATTACATATAATATATATTATATATATATTACATAAGTTAATGAGCTTTACACCACACACACACACACACACACACACACACACACACGGTCTCAGGAAATAACAGCTGGATACTTTTAAGTGTAATATACTGTATGTTTTAACTTACAAACCCTCATTAAATGGCACAACAGGAGTTTGCCTGAGGGTGGAACCTCACTTTTAGAAGCTTTCAGAGTGTAAAATGTAAGACCGTTTGGAAAGCATGTATTGAGAGGCAAGTGTCTGCAAAGCAGAGTGCCGACGAGAGGGGGCTGCTGCGGGTCCCACCTACCAGGATGCTAAGGGAAGAGGTTTTCTGGTTTAGCCACGAAGGCACACAGGCTGCTACACAGGTCAGGCTACGTCCCCGAGGTGACAGCAGAGCTGGGACTCTAATCACCGGGCCTGGTTTTTCAGATATGCAAAACTCAATAGATACAGGGTCATGGAGATTTCAGGAGAAAAAAAAGAAAAGAAAACAAAAAGTAGGTGAGACCAGGTAGAGTGTAGAGGGCTAGATTCCCTATGGGAAACCTAAGTTACAGTGAAATTCTGGGAAGCTGGAGAAAGGCATTGAGGAGTCAGCCCGGGGGGGGGGGGCAGGTTCTTGGAAAATGGTGGGGCTGCAGGATGCGGATGTGCAGGGAGCCTCTGGCGATGCCGCTGTAAGCCCTCAGCGCTAGGCAGGACCTGCAGGGCTCAGGGTTCTTCCTAAGAACTTTGGTGTTGCTTCGGTTGAGCCTTCCCTTGCTGTACCTCCATTGCTTTGAAAATGGAAATGGGCACCATTGTGTAGCAGAAATGCATAACATGACTTTTTTCCTTTACAAGAGCTCACAGCTAAATCGCCTAAGTCCCAGAGGACATTCTGGACTTAGGAAGTGTTAGGGCTGCTAAGATTACGGGGTCTCTGGAAGTTGGGCCGGATGCACTTTGCACTATGAGACTGCTATGGGGTTTGAATTCTAAGTGTCTCCCATAGGTTCCCGTGTTTGAACACCTGGGTCCCAGCATCTGGCATTGTTGTGGAACCTCGGAGGCAGGAGGTGTAGATGGAGAAGGTGAGTCACTGTGTGGGTCTCTGGGGTAATAGCCCTATTTCTGACTCAAGCTCACTTTCCTTTGTCATCAGCCATGAGACGAAGGAGCTTCAAGTTACTAGTGCCATGGACTGAATGATAAGAGCACACTGTTTTCACCATGGCAGATAGAATTACTAAACACGAGCTTAAAGAAGAATCCCTTTTCCCTTCGTTTGCTCCGTCAGGTGCTGCGAGACAAGTACAGGTTGCTAATAACGCTCGCTGACATCCACTAGAAAATAGCAGTGGCTTACAGTGTGTTCAGAGGACATACACTGACATCTCATTATTCCCTTCACCAATAGCCTTATGAACATTGCCCACTATTCGAGTTTGCCTTTATGTTGTTGTGATAAAACACTTTGAATAAAAGCAGCTTGGCAAGAAAGGGTCTGTTTGGGTTATACTTCCAAGTCATAATTCATCGTTGACGAGGAGTCATGGCAGTAACTCAAGTCAGGAACAGGAAGCAGAAACCATGGAGGACGTTGTTAGCTGGCTGCTCTCTGACTTGTTCACTGGTTCACGTGTGGCTAACTTTCCTTTTCAGTCTAGGCTTACCCTACAGGATGGCACCACCCACAGTGGGCTAGGCCCTCCCACAGCGGTCAGCAATGGTAGACATGGCCACTGGCCAGCCTGATCTGTGCGTCGTCAAATTGACAGCTGACTCTATTACTGACCTAACCTAAAACACATTTTCTCACCTACAGCATGGTGGCAGAGGGTTGATGGTACAGTTAATGAGTTAATGAGTCAGCTTCACCTATTCCCTTCTGCATCTGAACTAACATGAGCCAATGGACAATGACAGGTTTTTAATCCCACAAAACTAGTTTTCTATCCCATGACCTCTAATGTTTGACCAATATTTAATCTCTATTGACACCCTGTTACCTCTTTGTTCAGATAATAGTCATGTTTTATCAGCTGCCAATCAACACCATGAGAATAGAACCTGAACTTCTAAAACAAAAGAAAAAAGAAAAAAAGAAAATCACCAAAAAAAGCACTTGTCACGGAGGAGAAAGGGACAGTGAGGACCTCAAGTACATAATGGATACGGCAGACAGGCAGACAAGGCTTATACTTCTGCTTCTGTTCCCAAACTAGCAATTTTCACACACAGCCCTATCCATTAGCCAAAGAATGTCTCTTCACTCTTAACCCTGAAAATGAAAGAATGAACAAGAACATGATGTTCCGAGGAGAGCTGTGGTTGTTTTGGCTTTGGTGTGAAAGAAAAAATGTAAATAACTAGTCTCCATATCCCTCTCCATACAATATCTGAGTGTGCATGGGCTGGTATGTATGTATGTATGTTTGTTTGTATATTTGTATGTATATTTGTTTGTTTTTATGTATGCATGTCTGTCTGTATGTATGTATGTATGTTTTTATGTATGTGTTTGTATGTATGTGTTTAGTGCCCCACATAAGCAATAATTGAGAAGGATAGCACCCAGCTAATAGGGTCCTGATGACCTGTAATCCACAAAGACCACAGAAGCAAGGAAGTCAAGCTCTGTGCCCCTGGGCTGCCAGCATACAGCCTTGATTGCAGTTCCTGATTTGCTTTTTGTTGGTGAGACACTTTCTGGTGACAGCTCCTCTGCATTGTTGCCATCTATGGACCCAAGAAGAGCACCACAGTGCTGAAGGCACTTCCAGTCATCTCCAGTCCAAGGAGACATCCTTGCATCTTACACTGGGGAATTCTTTTTTATGACATGATTACAGGTAACTAATGTGCTCCCTGACATCCAGCTAGAAAAATAACGATGGCTTAAGGTGTGTTCAGAGGACATACACTGACGTCTCATTATTTCCCTTCACCGAATGGCCTTATGAACATTGCCCACTATTCGAGTTTGCTTTTTCGTTGTGATAAAACACTTTGAATAAAAGCTCTCTGTGGAATCCCTTGAGGAGTTAGCGTCCTAGGACTGTGCACGACCTCACAGGTCGAGGTGGGGAGACAGCTCAGTTGGTAAGGTTTTTTCCTGAAGGCTGAGGGTCTGTGTTCAGTCATAAGAGCCCACACTAAGCAGCATGGTGGTGAGCATTTGGGATCTCAGCGCTGTTGATACGGAGGCTTGTGGATCCCTGAGGCTCGCTGTCCAGCCAGACTTGAAGCTGATCTTTGCCCCCACCCCCCCACACACACGCACACATGTACGAACACAAAGACCATATTGCTTTCTCATCTTTACATAGACGTTTTTGGATTCTGCCTTGCTCACCTCGTTTCTCCTCATGAGTTTCTATTCTTCAAGAGCTGCTTGTGTGAGTTCATTTCCTTCCTGAGTAGCTAAGACCCCTTTCCAGGAACTTCCTGTGTAAGGGCAATCAGTAAGTGGTGCTAATGAGTAAGTAATTTATTTAATTCCGTATTTATTTATTTGAATATTGACAACCAAGACAGAAGTCAAAAAGATACTCACCTTCAAATCAAGCCATCATTCCTTGTTGACCATTCTCTTCTACCTTTAGAGCCCAAGCTTCTCAGGACCTGCCTCTAATTCCAGATTGAAACATTTTCCCAACTCCACTCTTCAGTAATTATAAGTAACTGAGTCTGTCCTCAATAGTGCATGGCTAGTTGGAGTTAGAGCCATGACTACAACCCAGGCCTGTGTATAACCAAAGACAGGACATTTCTCTTCACTCAGAGGAAGCCCAGATGGGCCTACTCACAGTCCATGCTTCCAAATCAGTCTTTTCCCCCCAGGACATGTTCTGACCCTGTCTAGCCAGAAGACATTCAGAGAATTCACTCTGTTACCTGCACCAGGGAAACGGACAAATGCAGCATTTGAACCATTTACCTCAGAGAGAGCTCATACTGGAAGTGTCACTTAAGATGGTCTTTTAAAAGGCCCTTCTGCCTTTATTGTGACAGTTAGACTTGCCTAGTCTGCTGAGCATATGAGGCTGCAAATGCTATTTCTTTTGATTCGGAGCTTGAATTCTCTATGGAATGAAAGGGTTCCTGGCACATAGTTGGCAGTTACTATCTAGGTTTTCTCTATAGCATAGGTTTCTTTAGCTGAGCATTTAGCTCAATAGGCATCAGGCTCCAGTGAAAATACTCGTGGCTAACATGGGCAGAGATAAACAGACTTCTAATCGGTTTAACTGTTGACAAAAGCATGTGGTTTTCTTGCTTGGGGCCAAAGTTTTAAGTGGACTCTGATTTCTTGCAGGAACACCCCTCATTGATGGGTGCAAATAGGGTAATTAAGTGTCCAATTACCAGATTTGCATTGGCAAATGGGGCCTTTGTGTGGGCAAAAGCTCCAGAGTTTGGGACCAGCTGAAATTTAGGTGATTTTTTTTGTTCTATTTTGTTTTCAAACCAGTTCTTCCAGCAACGTGCTGGGTATGGTGAAGTTCCCATCTTGCCCTCATGTGAGGCCGGGCTGAAGACCTCTCTTTATTCCTAAGAGCCAGGGAAGCAGGGAGCCGAAGTTACAATCCACCTTTTTCTTCCTTCCTTTCTACTCAAAATAAAAAGATGAAGCATTTCGATTGCCCCTTTCTTTTCTCCCACCAGCCTTGCAGTTACACCTGCTAACACTCACTGTAAAGATTTCACCATGTGTAACCTTTAACTTGAAAGATCACTCAACAGCTTTGTTCCTTCCTCCTCCAGGGTCTTTGGTAAAATCTGAGGTGAGTTCCAGGACTCTCAAATATCAGTGAGCTATTTTCTGGCCACGTTTAGTCAGAAAGTCTTTCTCCTTCTAGTGACTAAGAAGTCCTGGCTGGGCTGTCCACCTACAGCAGAGTGAACGCAATCTCTGTTTAGAGACTGTCATCACCCTTCCTGGCAGGCACATTGCTGTCCTAAGGAAAGCCCAAAAGTGAGAGGCGTCAAGTGATTCCAGAAAAGAAAACAGCCTTGGGAAGCAGCAGCCGGAAGGAAGGAAAGAGGCCCACGAGGTAGGAGCGCATGCGCAGAGCACAGAGACGTTTCATAAGCGTGGGAATGTCCAGAGGAAGCCTGATAGTCTATACACTGAATGTACAATAACTAGAATTTGAAATAAATTGTAATTGAAAATGCTTACTATTAATTTAAAAGAGAGAAAGAGAGAGGCTGGGCTGCTGAGATAGTTCAACAACAGCTTAGGAGGTAAAAGCCCTTGCCACACGAGTGGACCACCTAAGCTTGATGTCTAGGGGGAAGGAAAGAACCAGCTCCCAACAGCTGTCCTTTGTCCTACACACACACACACACACACACACACACACACACACACACACACACACACACACACACATATACACACACACTGAACATCACAGAGAATCCAGAATCCCGAGATTATTAGTAATTCACCGGTAATCTTAAACAATGGTTGAAGATAAAAGCTGCTGGCGGCGCAGAGCCTCATGGACAGTTCCTAGCATCAGGAAGCACACACAGCTAAGTGACGATTATGAGAACAGACGAGATGTAATATCTAAAAGAGACCTTTTACCCGGGCCTTCCAGCAGCCCTCTACAGTGACTGTTCTACACACCAATGCCTTGTTTTAAAAGTGTAAAGGATGGGAGCGCTAAGGGGTGGGGTGGGGAGGGAGAGGATGGATGGACCAGGCATCATTTTATCCCATACTTTAAATCATTGCTTCTCAGTATCTTCTGCACCTTGAAATCCCTGTGTAATCCCTGTGTACGGCCATGTGACAGGCAAACGGATGGAAAGAGTCACTTCACTGAGCATTACTCTTGATCAGTGGGTGCGGGGTGGGGAGGGCCAGGTGACACCGCTGCCGTCACCCACGGAACACATTTCCAATAGCAGGAGTTGCCATGTTGAATATATGTGCAAGTGCATGTGTCCCTGAGCGCCTCCGTGTGTGTGCATAATCCCCCCACAGCTGCTCTTGTTCCCTCCTGCGTGTAGAGGTCAGAGGTCAAGTGCAGCTGTCTTGCTCAGTCCCTCTCTGCACTGATTTTTGAAACAAGGCCTTTCACTTTTATCTGGAGCTTCAGTTCAGCGAGGTGGGCTGGCCTGTGAGCTTGGGGAATCCACCTGCCTCTGCCTCCCCAGTGCTGGGATTTCACGCTGGCACCAGCTGCAAGCCAATGGACATGGATTCTGGTATCCATGTCAGGCCAGCTCTTCACTGACTGGCTACCTCCTCATCCTCATTCCCTGTAAAATGAAAGCTTGCCTCCTCTCTGGACACGAACACACAGTGACATGCGGTGACTTTCCCTCTTGTTTGAGGAGGGCGCCTGACAAACCCTACAAATCCCCTTCTGACTGGGGGACTGCTGAACCCCACTTAGGGCGGCCCTCTCAGCGTTCTCTGCGCTGTTAGCTCAGGTTTCTGTTCAGAGGTGCTTGTGCTGAGGGCTGTGCGGGGCTTCACTGATAATGGCATCCAAGGGCATTCAATTAGCACATTTCAGGTTTCTCCAGTCATAGACGCCACTAATGCAGCTGGAACTTGTTTCTTCTTCCAAATCATTAGGCATCCCTTCCAGGTTACTTTTCACTTTCCCGTCTTGGAGACAGAGTCTATTTTAATACTTTGCTAGCACATCTGTCTTTGAGGGTAATTCAGGGAGAAACCAGGTGCTAACATTTTTTTTTTAAGAAGTTCGTTTTTTTTCTGAATCCTACTGACATTGATCCTGTCTCCTGTCGTTACTTAAATCCAGCTTTGGCATTAATAAATAGGTGTGAGGAAGGCTGTATCTGGCAGCAGAGACTGAGCCTGGGAGGGTGGTGGGGGTTAGTGGAAGGGGTTGTCGGAGGAGGCTCCGGGAGTGACTTGTGCAAATGACCTAAATCCTGAAGTCTTAGGAAGGAGGTGCAAACCAGCAAAGGTAAGACCTGGAAGCGCCTGTGACGTGAGCGGGGCGGGGACTCCATGCTTTCTTAATGGGCACAGGGGTTCTTGGATGAATCTTGTTTAAAATGCAGAGTTGGGGCTGGGGGTGTGGCTCAGGTGTTTCGGTGCTTGTGGTTTGACTCTTAGCAGAGGATAAGCCGGGCATGGTGCTGCACCCCTGCAATCTCCCAGCTCAGGAGGGTAAGGGTTGAAGTTCAAGGTCATCTGCTGCAAAGCTGCTTCAAGTTGCTTTGAGAACAACCAGAGACTGACAAAAAAGAAACCTTCCAGGTCCTCTTATTGTAAAGAATTTGTTTATTTGTTTGCTTTATAGATAGCACTGTGTACAGCACTATGATTTTTGTTTGGTTGGCTGTTTTTAGATAAGTTTTAGGTCAGTATGATGGCACAAGCTGCCAAGCCTGGTGACTTGAGCTGATCTCTGAGACCAACAGGGTAAAAGGAAAGACCTGACTCCTGCAAGATGTTCTCTGACTACACATGTGCCAAGGCACACACATAACACACACAACACACACATGCACACACAATCAATCTATCAAACCAGACAATAAAATGCATTTTAAAAATTTTATTTTAACAGCCTACAGATTGGGAAAGGATCTTTACCAACCCTGTATCTGACAGAGGGCTAATATCCAGAATATATAAAGAACTCAAGAAATTAAAAAGCAACAAACCAAGTAATCCAATTAAAAAATGGGTACAGAGCTGAACAGAGAATTCTCTATAGAGGAATATACAATGGCAGAGAAACACTTAAAGAAATGCTCAATGTCTTTAGTCATCAGGGAAAGGCAAATCAAAAGGATTCTGAGATTTCACCTTATACCCACCAGAATGGCTAAGATCAAAAACTCAAGTGACAACACATGCTGGAGAGGATGTTGAGAAAGGGGAACCCTCCTCCATAGCTGGTGGGAATGTAAACTTGTACAACCACTTTGGAAATTGATCTGGGGCTTTCTCAGACAATTAGGAATAGTGATACCTCTACCTCAAGATCCAACTATACCATTCCCAGGCATATATCCAAAAGATGCTCAAGTATACAACAAGGACATTTGCTCAACTCAACCATGTTCATTGCAGCTTTATTTGTAATAGCCAGAAATCTGAAAACAACTGAGGAATGGATACAGAAATTGTGGTACATTTACATAATGGAATACTACTCAGCAATTAAAACCAAGGAAATCATGAAATTTGCAGACAAATGGTGGGAACTGGAAAAGATCATCCTGAGTGAGATATCCCAGAAGCAGAAAGACACACATGTATATACTCACTTATAAGTAGATATTACACATATAATATAGGATAATCATGTTGAAATCTGTACACCTAAAGAAGCTAATCAAGAGTATCCTGGGTAAGATGCTCAATACTCATTGGAAGAGGGTGAAAACAAAGAACAAGACAGGAGCCTACCATTAAGGACCTCTGAAAGACTCTACCCAGCAGGGTATTAAAGCAGATGCTGAGACTCATACCCAAACTTTGGGCAGAGTGCAGTGAATCTTATGAAAGAAGGGGGAGATAGAAAGACCTGGAGGGTGGGGCTGGAGAGATGGCTCAGCAGTTAAGAGCACTGGCTGCTGTTCCAGAGGTCCTGAGTTTAATTCCCAGCAACCACATGGTGGCTCATGACCATCTGTAATGGGATCTGATGCTCTATTCTGTCATGCACCTGTACATGCAGCTAAAGCTCTCATATAAACAAACAAATAAATAAATAAATAAATAAATAAATAAATAAATAAATAGATAGATTTTTAAAAAAGGAAGGAAAGAAAGACCTGGAGGAGACTGGAGCTCCACAAGGAGAGCAATAGAACCAAAAAATCTGGGCACAGGGGTCTTTTCTGAGACTGATACTACAACCAAGGACCATTCATGGAGATAACCTAGAAGCCCTGCACAGATGTAGCCCATGGCAGCTCAGTTTCCAAATGGGTACCCTAGTAAGGGGAACAGGGACTGTCTCTGACATGAACTTAGTGGCTGGCTCTTTGATCACCTCCTTTGAGTTGGGGGCAGCCTTACCAGGCCACAGAGGAAGACTATGAAAGACAGTCCTGATGAGACCTGATAGGCTAGGGTCAGATAGAAGGAGAGGAGGACCTCCGTGTCAGTGGACTGGGGAAGGGGCATGGGAGGAGAAGAGGGAGGGTGGGAGTGGGAGGGGATGAAGAAGGGGGCTACATATGGGATACAAAGCAAATAAATTTTAAGAAATAAAAAAAAAATTAAAAGAAAGGAAAAAAATATAAAAGTGTTTTTTTGTTGTTGTTGTTTTTACCAGACAATGATGGCCCATGCCTTTAATCCCAGCACTCGGGAAGCAAAGACAGACAAATCTCTCAGTTCAAGGCCAGCCTGGTCTACAGAGTGAGTTCCAGGACAGCCAGGGCTACACAGAAAAACTCTGTCTCAAAAAATCAAAAATAGGAAGTCTTATCTTCCAGAGAAATTGTGGATTGAGATGAAATGGAGCAATAGGTAGTTTCCCAAGATATCTCAGCCTGTCCAGGCTGCCCAGAACTGCTCCTGTCACACCTCTTGTGAATCATAAGTGTGCAAGTCCACTGTTACACTGTGGGTCACTCTTCAGGTTGCACATTGTACAGATTTTTAAGAAGCATGTAATGGTGTATACATGATACTATCACAAAGAATAACTTATTCCTAAGAATCCTGTGTGCTCTGCCTTTCTGTCCCTCCCCTGTCACTGTTTGTCAAGGGTGGGCAACTCACATCCCCCCTTCTGAGAAATGCTTCATTGTAGGGGTGCACCACAGTTTGTTTAGTCATTGTCCTCCTGGAGGGCATTGTTGTGCCCAAATCTCGATACCCCAAAAGACCACCACCAGGAGCTGAGTCCGTTGCAAACCACATAAGGATCTTTTTATTATAAATCATTACAAGCTACAGATTGGGCTCACACCCCCCACCACCGAAATGGTGAGAGCCGAGAGCCCTGTGCTTAGGTTAGTTGGGTGACTTAAAGATTCTGGTCCCTCCCAGCATGCCCAAGGCACGGGCGATTCCTGCCTGGCAAGCATCTATTGGTCAAAATGCTACATTTTGAATTGATTGGCTATAGGAAGGTCCCCAAACCATTAACGATCTGGTGTCCTTCCCTAGGGGGATGGGCCAGTTTCCTAGCAACTGTATCTCTAGTGAGTAGAGAAAGAATACAGTAAGGAGGGTTCTTCCTCTCAGGGCATTACTGGAACTCTCCACCCACCTAGTCCAGGCCTTAAATATTAATAATAGCTGCTGATTTTTAATCTTTTGGTCTCTCAGCATCTCATTGGCTTCCAAGTTTTAGTGCTGCGATAAGTATCCATCTGCAGGTTGTATGTGGACAAAAATGTTCAAATCCCTTAGTCAAACAATAGTGATCAGGATTACCGACTCATAAAGTAAGTGCACGTTTATGCTTGTGAGAAATTGCCAAACATCTTTCAAAGTCCCCTCTCTGTTTCACAGTGCCACCAGCAATGAATGAGATCCTCTTTTGTCAGTGCCCTTGCCAGTGCTGGCTGTGGTGGTCAGGGTTTCACAGTGTCACTACTCTATCTGGTTTCAGTGACATCTCGAGTAGGAAGACAACTGCTTAATGATATACAAAGCTGAGTGCTGTCTTCTACACTGAATAGTCATCTGTGTTTCTCCACCAACAAGGCAAGGAACAATTCCATTGTGCCCTCTTGGATGGGCTTCAACCAAAAAGAGACAAGAACAGACCTATAAATGCTATTCCTTCCTTAGGCTTGGCCTTCCACACTGCCAGCCAGGAGCCCTCCATGGGATCGCAAGCCCAGGTGCCTAGTGTGGCAACTGATCCACAGGATGTCACTGTCAGGCATTCTTCCACCTCTCCTTCAGTCCCTCCCTCGCTCGCACTTTGCTGTGCCCTGCCACCCTCCCCCTCCCCAAAGAAACCTCCTATTCTTGTCCTTAATTCTTGACCCCTATGAAGAGCCCAAATTGGCACTTTCGGGTGCAGCAGGAACTCAGGGCCTGTGGGCAGAGTCTGGCCTTGCAGAAAGAGGAGGGGAATGGTTGACTTCTGGGCCAGGGAAGCATTAAGTAGGAAACAGGTGAAAAGGTGGAGAAAGGAGGGAAGATTTCACTGTTCACATTTCTGCCCACTGTTCTGCTTTAAACGTAAGAGGAGGGTAAAGATACTCAGATATGGGCTGGGGAGATGGCTCCACATAAAGTCCTCTCCTTGCAAACAGGAGTGCCTCAGTTAGGTCCCCAGAATGCATGTAAAAAGCCAGGCACGACAGTGTGCCACCGTAATCCCAGCACTGGGGATTACAATGGAGACAGAGGATCCCAGGGCTCACTGGCCAGCTAGCCTAGCTCTCTTGAGTTCCAGGTCAGTGAGAGACCCCACATCAAAGATAGATAGATAGATAGATAGATAGATAGATAGATAGATAGATAGATAGATAGAGATAGACAGATAGATCTAAATGGTAAGCCATACCTGAGTAATGACAGCTGGCATTGTTTCTAGCCCAACTCCCCACATAAGCATATCTGCACACATACATACACTTGCACACACAAACATGCACATACTAACCACCAACCAAAAGATACTCAGATGGCACTAGGAATCCCTCCAAAATACATATCTCCAAAGCACTCTTACAAAGAGAAGAGCCCCTAGGTTCGCCTTGTCACCCTGTCCTCACGGAGTAAGAACGGGAAACCGTCCTTGGCGGAAGAGAAGCTGGAGGTGGTGAGGGGACCACGGAGTGGGCTTGCTCTCCTGGTGGGCACCTGGCATGGAGGGATGGGGGATGCAGACCTTCCTACTCCTTCAGAATTCAGAGACAGACGGTGGCCTGGCACTGGCCTTGGGTCAGAGTCTCCAAGGTGTGAGAGCTTCATAAACATGTTCAAGAGTCCAGGGCCGCAGCTTTCGGCAGCAAGCCAGCAGGACGCTCCACCTGGCCGGGTTAGTCCTGTTTGCCCTTCAGTCCTGCCTCTGACCTTACCAGCCATCCCAAAGCAGGGCCCAGCAGAACCAAGGAAGCAACTCGGCAGTCCTCACTGGCATTAAGCACAGGCGTTGCCAACACTGCTTACGAGGCGAGAGGAAAAGGAGTGGACCTCTGCACCTCCAGGCACCTGAGAGACGGGTACACAGAGGCTGCAGCGGCCGACGACCATAGGGATACAGGTAGGCAGGCTCCGCAGTTTAGACCGTGTCCCCACCGGAAAGGATCGTGGCCCCATCGGAAGCGATCATGTCCCCACAGGAAGCGACCAATCCAGCTCCTCCAGCGGTCAATAAAAGCCGACTGCAGGGGACAGTCTGGTAAGCAGCATATGTACCCCCTAAGGGACTGGAGAGATGCCTCAGTAGTTGGTCTCCTGGTCTTCCAGAGGACCCAACGGCAGGGTCTTCCAGAACCCATGTAAGGCAGTTGACAACCAGCCAGAAATGCAGCTCCAGGGCTCTGACAACCTCTTCTGGCTTCCTCAGGCACACAACACAGATACACACACACTTTTTTTTTTTTTTTAAATTAAGGGTAACAAGTGTGATTGCCTCCGATTAGACTCAGTCAGTAAAATTCTTGGCCACCTGAGTTCAGATTCCCAGCACCCACATGAAAGTCAGGTTCAGTCTACTGCACCTGAAACCCCAGGACTAGGAAACAGAGACAAGATCCCTGGGGTTTCTTGGCCAAAGCAGGGTACTCCAGATTCCAGGAAAGACTGTCTCAAAAACTGAGGCTGAGAGAAACTGAGGAAGACAACTCAGTATCAACCTCTGGCCCCCAAATGCATATGCACGCCTGTATATAAGCAGTAATGCACACACATGAATACATACAAACATACACACACAAGATTATGGGTAAGCGCTTAAAGTATCAACCAAGAGCTCAGAGATTAGTGGCTGTTGTCTCCAAGATGATACCTGATGGGCTCCGTAGCTTTATGCTCTATCAGGCAGTGCTGGCTAATACTGGGGAGAAAACACAAACACACAGACACACACACACACAGACAAACACACACACACACACACACACACACACACATCTTAGCTCTATTGTTATTCTAGCTTCCTCAGTCCTAAGTGCAACTAAAGGGGCAGGATCTTAAAGGCTGGTCTTTCAGCTGGATGAAGCCAGGGCTTGGTGCTGGGGTGCCACCTTATGAGAGTTGTCATGCCGACTATTCCAAGCCAGGCAGACTGGCCTGAGCAGCCCGTACTGAAGAACGTGCGCGCCAGAGCTAACCTGTATTAAGAGCTTGTTAAAAGTCACTTGTAGGAAGGAGCTGACATCCAGTGTAACTAAGCCTAAACCTCAGCCAAGACTGAACTCAGCGATCATTTGCATGCTGTTTCTTCTGTTGGTTTTTAAATCCAGCACCCACAAGAACCATAAAACAGCAACAACAAAGACCACCACATGCAGCCAAGTGGTTTCTTGATGGCTTCCCCCTGCTAAAGGCAGATTAAAAAGGCATCATTTTCTTTGACACACGAAGTATCTAGTCACTGGTGTCCATTAAATTTGAGTGAAGCACAAGAATACTGAAGGGGGTGGGTGCTTGGGGAGAAATTTGCATGCACATTTCCATTAGGGTTAAAGACATTTAAATCCACATTACCCTAGGCAGGGAGAATAATGAATGGACTATTATGGACGAGGCTTAGCGTGTGCTGCCCTGCCTTTGGCGGGTTCAAGTCTTGCTCTGGACGTAATATTTAGTGACTCATTTTTCCTCATGCATAGGGTAATAGGCTTTAACTTTCTAAGCTTTCCTGCCAGCCCTTCCCCTCCCCCCCGCTGTGCCATTATATTGAACTTGTAAGCAGGAAGCTCTGTCCAGCTCGCCCAGATTACCACAGCAATAGGCCCGCTGAGGGGCTGGTGTCAAGATAAGTGTTAGAGAGCGAGCAGCCCCCTCTTGGCATGCTGTTCCCATCTTATTAAATACAGCTTTGTGGAAGCGGGGAGCCTGCCTCTCAGTCACACTGGCTCAAGCCTGCTCCAACTGCTACTGTCAGACAATATGAAAATAGGAACTACCACGGCTAACGGCAGGTGCTGCTTCCCACATGAAAAACAAAAGTCGGAGGGGCTCTTATTGTGAGAGTGACTTCATGAGCTGGTGGGAGCGTGTCTGAGTCCAAGAGCCGGCTCAGGAAGCCCAGTGCTTTGGGGAAACGGGGCAAAAAAACCCACGGTGCCGTATAGTGGTGCCGGTCTGTCATAGGGCGTGCAAGATGAAGGGCGGCCGCTGTCTACCGTCCAGCTTCAAGTTCCCTTGGGCTTTTCTGTTTTAAAGTCTAACATTTTTATTAATTCTTTGAGAATTAATACAGTGTATTTTGATCAGAGTCACTCCCCTCCATCTCCTAACTCCTCCCAGGTCCACCTTCCATTGCTCCACTCCAGCCCCAAATTACTATCTCTTTTCTTTCTTTCTTATTTTAATGACCCACCAAGTCCAGTTTGTTTTGTCCTAAAAAATCCTAGGTGTGGATCCAGTCGGCGGGTCTTCCTTAAATTCCAGAGTTAACAGCACCCTGCAAATCTTCAGAGGCATAAATCTTAGCCCCTCACTTTAGCATAGCTAGGTGGAGGCAGTTGCAAGTGCCAAAGTGAAGTGACCAGTCTGGAAAGAAGTCATTGTCTGGGTTTGCGAGTCTATGTCTTCACTCCATACATCTGCCTTTGCACCTGTTCTGGTTACACATAGCTGGGGAACAAAGCACTACGTTTAGTAGCTTAAAGCCATTGCTAATGGTTTGAAGCAAAATCTGCAGGGACTCACGTGTCTGACTACTTTCCCCCCAGCAGATGGAGCTGTCTGGGGAGGCTTTGGAAGAGGGTCCTGGAGACCTAGGACCATAGGGTGGTAGAGGTGGGTTTATTGACTTGGGCTTCACTCTCTCTGCTTCCTGGTTGACACCACACGTAAAGCGGCTACCACAGGCTTTGATCACCATAGAACTACCTGACATCATGCCTTTTCCATGGTGAGGGACTGTAGCCCCTCCAAGCATGAGACAAACAAAACAACAACAAAAGCCTTTCTCCCTTAAGTTGCTTCTGTTGGCAATAAAGAAAGTAAGCAATGCCGCCATCTTTGTGAGCTAGCATCTCAGAGTAGAGATTCTGGAAAGAGTTAAGTCTCAGCAGAGACTGAGCTCTCTCACACAGGGTCTGCTCTGCAGCTGTGAACAGATCATGGTTGAGGCTGGGGCACCCAAAATTCTCCTGAGAGTCTCACTAGGGCTGGTAAGATGGCGCACTGAGTTCTCAGGGATTCAACCTTCCTAATGCGGTGATTCCCATGTGGTGATTTCCAACCATAAAAATTATTTTCATTGCTACTTCATAACTCTGATTTTGCTACTACTATGGATCACAATGTGATTATCTGTGTTTTCCAATGGTCTTAGGTGACCCCGTGAAAGGGTTGTTCGACCCCACCCCCCACCTAAAAAGGGTTGCAAGCCACAGGTTGAGAAACACTGGCTTGGAGTATTTTCCACACATTCTTACTTTGTAAAATTCTCCTATGCCAGGCGTCATAGCCTCCTTCTCTTCTGGAACAGAACAATGTTTTGCTTCGGAGCTTCCTGTGTCGATCCACGTGACTCTCCATCGCTGCTGTGACGTTGTTGTGTGAATTAGTACTAGTTGCTGGCTGACTGAACAAAATTCGGTTTACTGTTTGCAAATTTTTCCTAAGATATATAAGATATATATGGAGATAGACAGATAGATAGATAGATAGATAGATAGATAGATAGATAGATAGATAGACAGACAGACAGACAAATAGATGATAGATTAGAAGCACTTATGAAAATCCAGTTCTTTTCTACCAAGCAGTAGCACATGCCTATAATCCTAGCACTCAGGGAGGCAGAGGCAGGCAAATCTCTGTGAGTTCAAGGCCAGCCTAGTCTATAGAGTGAGTCCAGGACAGCAAAGGCTACACAGAGAAACCCTGTTTCAAAAGACTAAACAACAACAATACACACACCTTCACTCTCTCTTCTTCTTTCTATGTTTTCCTCTCTGTCTCTCCCTCCCTCTCTCCCTCTCTCTCTCTCTCTCTCTCTCCTCTCTGTGCACAGTTTCCTGTCTCCCCCTGCATGACGGGTTCCCCGGTCTTGTTCCTTGGGGCAGGTGAACCCTGAGGGCCACTCCCAGTAAACCTGCATCTGTATACTTTAACTTGTGTTGAATTAGCACTTTTCACCAGCAGAAAGAATGATAACATATCAATAACAAGTTGGGGGGGTTGTTTACATTTAAAATTTTTTATTCTTTAGTGCGTGTGTGTGAGACCGAATGCACTCTTGTGCATTCATGTGTTTGCATGCATGTGTGAGTGTGTGTGCATGTGTATGAGTCTGTATGTGTGTGTGTCTCTGTGTGTGGTTTGTGCTACTTGTGAATGTAAAGGGGCTAAAATGGTATCACATCCTCTGGAGCTGGAGTTAAAGGCAGCAGTGAACAGCCCCTTGAGGGTGCCAGGAACGGAACTCAGGTCCTCTGAAAGATTGGTACACACTTTTAACTGCTGCCCCCCTCTCCAACCTCTCTGCTCAGTTTTGAGATTTTACCTGGCTGTGGGGGTGGGGTGAGTGCCAGAGTGTGCTGGTGGGGGGGGATGGAGGGTAACTGGCAGGGACCAGCTTTCTCCTTCCATATGTAGGTCTGTCACAGGGGTTTACCTCGGCGTGGTGGCAGCACCCCGATCTGCAGAGCCATCTCACCAGCCCCCCCATTTGTCTTCCTAGCCATTTTGATGGCTTTTGTTTGAGCCGGAAAGCTTTTCTGTGTTAAAGGCTAGTGAGTGTTTCTTGTTGCTGTTGTTGTTTTGTTGTATTTTTTGTTTGTTCCAGTGTAACCTCCCTTGGGGAAGAGGTCATAGACAGTCAAGCTTGATCGTTTCTGGTTCTTCAGATCATCTTACTACTGACTAAGAATGAAGAGAAAGGGCTGGGCACCAGGTGTTGACCATGATGAAGCACATACTAGAAAACACAGGGTTGTCGTGTCAGACCTCGGGCCTCAGTCCCTTGACTGGGCTGTTGGTGAGTGGGCTAACGCACAGTGTGGATGTTGACACAGCAAACAGTGTAAAGGTGGTTAGGATGAGGCTCGGTTACTGGGACAGAGGTCCAGCGAGTCCACGATCCAATCCCACTAATTCTGGAAGGACTGTAGGCCTCCATGAGTCCCTGTTTGTCCTTGGCAATATGCTAACAATAAAATCTACATTTCAGAGCAGAAGCCAGAAATGCAAAGGGTTAAGATAGTTTGCTTATTAAAGTAACAAGACAAAGTGTTTCTTGTGCAGTTTGTTCCAAACAAGCTAACGGTTCTCTTCACAGTTCTAGTGATCCAGAGGACCCGGGAGGTTTCAGGGTACTGCCTGTGTCAGGAGGTTGAGCCATGCAGTGCAATGATGCCTGCTACAACGTGGGGAAAATGCAGTTTGGGAAGTCGTGTGCAACACGGACTGGATAGCTCTTCCCCAAACCACCAGGAGCTACTCCTCATGGCTCATCACCCTCCCTGTGCAAATGACTCAGTAGTGAGGATGCAACAGACACTCAAGCTCCATCTTGGTTCCTGGAAATCAGTTTGTCAATTTGACCAGAGCTAGGGTCATCTGAGAGGGGGGATCCTCAGTTAGGACAATGCCTCTGTAAGATCAGGCTGGAGGCAGGCCTGCAGAGCATTTTCTTCTTCAGTGACTGACAGACGAAGGGAGGGAAAGGAAGAGGGGAGGGAACTGAAGGGGGGAGAGGAGGAAGGGAGGGCCCAGCCCATTGTGGATGGTGCCATCCCTGGGCCAGTGGTCCTGGGTTCTCTAAGAAAGGAGGCTGGGCAAGCTGAGGGGAGCAAGCCAGGAAGCAGCATGCCTCCATGGCCTCTGAATCAGCTCCTGCCTCCTAATTTCTGCCCTGTGTGAGTTCCTGTCCTTTGATGATGAACAATGTGGTTGTTTGAATGAAAATGATCCCCATAGGCTCACTGAGGTTGCCACTATTGGGAGGTGTGGTCTTGCTGGAGGAAGTGTGTCACTGGGGGTGGGCTTTGAGGTTTCAGATGCTCAAGCCAGGCCCAGTGTCACTCTCTTCCTGCTGCCTGCCAAATCAAACGCAAAACTCTTGGCTACTCCTCCCACATCATTTCTATCTGTATGCTGCCATGCTTTCCACCATGACAATGCACTATAAGCCAGCACCAACTAAATGCTTTCCTTTACTGCTGTGGTCATGGTGTCCTTAACTAAGACAAACAGTGATATGAAAGTGTAGGCCAAATAAACCCTTTCCTCCCAAACTTGTTTCTTGGTCATGGTGTTTCATCACAGCAACAGTAACCCAAACTAAGACAATGCTTGTTTCTATCTTCACCCATTGGACAAAGAGACTGTGAAAGATGCCCCTGTACCTTTGGATAGGAGAGGAAAGGGACAGGGACCCACTTTCCACATCAGAAATGTACAAAGTAAGAGATAAGCCTGCCTGATGGTAAGTCAATATGTTGCTGATAGCATGTAGCATCACTCTCTCTTGGGCTCATCCTGCAGGCACCTTCCAGCTCTCTGTAAAATGGTCAGAGCACTAACCCTGGAACAGCTCAGATGCTAAGTAAATATTAAAAGAATGACAGAGTAAAAAGAAAATAATTGATTTTTTTTAAGTATTAATTGAGAAGGGGAAAGGAAAAAATAATTTTTTAAAATAATATGGCTGTGGTCTAACCAATGCAAGAGGAAGCAGCTTTAAGCTCCTTTCTCTTCAGGCTGGAAAAGAGTCTATCCTCTCCTGGGCCTGTTAAAAGCTCCAACAGCCGGGGAAGGTGATGTCCAAAGAGTATTATTAGCAATCTATTATTTTTCTTTTCCACCTCAATTCCTCTCCTTTAAATGATTTTGTTGCTGTAATAGTATCAAACAGTAGGCCCCTCCTCCCCCCACAAAAAATCAAACCATACCAAGCAAAACAGTAACCATATTAAAAATAATAATACTCCCTGGACTTTAGTTGAATCTGAGAAAGACTGTCTCTAGCAATGTAAACATTGAAGACAGAATGAATTTTTGAAAAGTGCTGTACAGACTAACCCTGTGTATTCACTGGTTCTCACCTCCTTAATAACTCACAAACGCAATCCTTCTCACGGAAAACCCAGCAGTCTCACCCCGCTTCTCCACCAAGAGCTCCTAGCCAAGAGCCGTAATGAGGTCTCCTGGAGGGCCGGCTCCCATCATGCGCACTGAAGATGTCACGTGTCTGCTGAGCAAGCCTTGTCAACAGCGAGCGTCTCTCTGGACACAGTTCACAGGGTGATTTAGTACGCTTACATCTTTTTTTTTTTTTCAATTAATCTTCTCTCCCAAGAAATGTGATAATCTGCACTGGGCCCCTTGTCACTGGTGTGAATTACCTGGTTTTTACTGTCTCTGAAGCGTCTTACATGTTCATAAAAACGTTACCATTTTCATGTGTGGTGTTAGCCCAAAGTGAAAGACTGGGTGGGGACAGAGGCCAGAATTAACTCGCTGAGTTTCAGATAAATCAGTTAGAACTGGAGTGGACACAGTGGTTTAGCTCCAATAACTTCCAGAGAAGTCAAGGTAAGTTGTGGTAGACTGATGATTATACCAGAAACCTTATGAAGCCAGGGGTTTCCAGATTCACTTAATTGAAAGTAGGTTATCAAGGTACATAGAGATAAGAGCCTGTCTAGATTCAATCTGGGAGCTGCAGAGATGGCTCAGTGGTTAAGAGCACTTGCTGTTCTTCCACAGGACCTGAGTTTGGTTCCCAGCACCCACATTAGTTGACTCACAGTCACTTGAATTCCTGCTCCAGGGGATTGGACCTCCTTTTCTGGCTTCTGTAGAGACAGATACATCATTAAAAAAATAAATCTTTTTTTAAAGATTAGATGTGAGTTGGGTATAATGGCTCCTACCAATAATTATAGCACTTAGGATACTGAAGCAGGAGGATCACAAGTTTGAGAACAAGTCGGGTTACATTTTGAGACCTAAGATATGCTCGCACGCACTCGCCTCAAAGAAAAATAAAATATTGCTGTTTTCTGGAAAACAGATAAAATTAGAGACCAGATAATTAAGTGAAATAACTCAAAATATAGCGTGCATTCTCGTTTGTGGATCCTGGATTTTATAAAGACATAAAGTCATTTATATGTGTACGTAGACGCGTAATGAGTCAATGAAGGAATAAAAACACATTGTGGATTTTGTTCTAAGCTTCAAGAAATTGATAAAAAAAAATCAAGTAGCTGGGTTTTATTTTTCCCTTTAAAAATTTTATGTGTATGTAGTGGTGGAGAGTGTATACATCAGTGTAGGTGCCCATGGAGAACAATAAAAATGAAAAGGGAAAGGTGCCAGGTCCTTGGAGCCAGATTTGCAGTGCTGTGACCTGGCAGACTTAGGGACTAGGATCTAAAACTCTGGTCCACTTAACCATCGAGTCATTTTTCCAGTCCTATGTATTTCCTTGTTTGTTTTAAACAATGAGAGCCACCAGCTACCCCGAAAAGAACACAGTTTGACTAGGGAAAGAGGGGCAGAGGTCCTTCCTACAACTGATGAGTTCACAGAAGGAGAACAGGGAGTGAAGAAGGAAGGCTCTATTAGAATGAGGATTGCAGTGAAATCATGGAAGCCAGAAAACACTGAGACAGGGGGATGACGGTTGGTGTACGCATTTCCGGCAAAACTTAAGTATTTAGCCTTGCTGCGCAAACCCATATTGAAGAATGGCAGATGCTTGCCAGCCTGCTTACATACTCAATTTTGGATCTCCAACTTTTTTTTTTTTTAACAAGTTCGTGTTATCACATCTATGAGTCACAGAATAGCTGAATGTCTTCGTGCTCAGAGGGCAAGCGCATCACCAACCGAGCCATCTCCCCAGCCCACATCTGAACACTTTCATCCTCCCCTCACTTTTACTGTAGGACTTACAGTGAGGAAGATGTAAGCAGACATGGGTATTACATGTGTGGTGCATGCACAAAGGTCTGCGAGTGTGTGCGCATGTCTGTGCACTCCTGTGGAGACCAGAGCAGGCCCTCAGATGTCTTTGTCACTTTCTGAGTTCCTGCCTTGAGGAAGGGCCTCTTACTGCACAGAGGCTGGCCAAGTTACTGGGATCCACCCATCTGCATCCCCCATCCCTCTGTGCCCCCTACCTGCCTACACCCCCCACACTGCTGGAGTTATAGGCACACGCACCCATTCTCCACTTTTAACACGGTGCTCTGGGTCAGACACAGGTCCCCTTACTGAGCTGTCTCCCCAGCTCATACGTCTACTGCCAGCAGTCTTTCATGACTATCATGGGTGTGCAACCCAAATCTTCTTAAACGCTCAAGCTTTGATATTAGCTAGTGGATAAAATATGGTCAAAATGACACGTGCCCCGATTTTGTTTTTCTTTACTTCTTCTACCAAGGGAACCGTTTTGATTTCTTACCATCTGGGACACAATGGTTACTGACTAAATGCATAATCGGAAGATTATGCTATCAGGCCTGAGACCATCAGCGCATTTTATCATGGGGTGTGGAGGGGCTTCACCCCCCTCTGGGGAGCTTTAATGATTGCCTGGGAGAGTGATTATGTTCCTGACTGGCGTGGCCATGGCTAAGTCATGCTCAAGGAGGCAGCTCCTCACCTGTCGTCCGTCAGGCAGGCAACCCAGGTTAAACACAGTGGCCACAGGCTGATGCAAGACATGAGCGTAGAAAAGGGGGCTAAGAAGAAGGGGGAGGGTGCTAGGAGAGAATCGTGTGGGCTATGATCAAAGTCCGTTATGTATGTGCATGTGCAATTGTGAAAGAATTCATTTTTTAAACCCTTAAAATAACTGTGCTCTTTTGCACATGAACAAGAAATAATTCTCTAGCTCGATTTCCAAGCCTCACAAACTCAAGGGGCATAAAGAGGGCATCAGATTCTCTGGCACTAGAGTTTAGGGTGGTTGTGAGCTGCCCAACATGGGTGCAGGGAACTGAACCCCATAGGTCCTCTGGAAGAGCAGCAAATGCTCTGACCACTGAACCTTATCATCTGCCTCCCTTTCAGCTCTCTTAGGAGACTAACACACCGCGCACTATACTAAGACTCTTCAAAGTCTTCAAATATTTTCAAAACTTTTGATGGTCTGGGAGACAACTCCTGGGAGGAGGGGAGCTGGCTCTAAATTCTCCTTGAGCCTGCCATGTCAGAGAGCAAGTCCAAGCTCTACCACTGACTGCCATGTAAATACAGTGATAATAACGGCTGGGGCCCGGGTGCCCCACACCTCTGCGTGGGGCGACCCTAATTCCTGTAACCCTCACTGCCCCTTTGGGCACACTGCACACTATACTAAGGAGCTGGGCGTCTCACTTGCATTGTACAGCTGAGGAAATGAGAGCCGAAGGGTAAAGCTGAGTTCCTGTGTTCCTTGCAGTGGGAGGGTACAGAAGCGTGCAGCCATGCTTGGGCTTCTCATGGTCACTGGGGATACGGTCTCAGGACCTCATGCCCATAGAGTTAGCCCCGTCACTCATTGACCCAACACCAATCCTGATCATTGATATTTTTGCATCTAAGAGAACACAGTCATGCGCTTCACTCCTAAGACCTTGGCAGGTCCAAAGCACAATCTTTCTGTATGGCTGCCGTGCTCTATTTAAATAGGGGAATGGATGTCACCTGTTTAAATACAAATCAGGTCTGCCCCAGAAAGGTGGTAACACCTACCTACAGAGGCTAAGAAAGTCAAGGCTGGGGTAATTCTGGGTTTAACTGTTCTTGTTCAAAGTCTCATGTTCCAACCCTTCTGCAAAGAGGAAGAGACAAGACCCTGACATCTGAGGGATGAACAGAGGACTCTGAGGGCCATGTTTGCCACCCCACCCCCAACAAATCATTTTCTAATTGATATGTCTTCATCAACACAAACCCAACTCATGGCACCAGGCGGGCAGCGTGTTATTTTTAGAAGAGGACCGTATACCACGGGGGTGGGGGGCTGCAGATGAGAGCAAAATGGAACAGACAATTGCTTTGGGGGACGGCGCAGATTAGTACATCATTGCATACTAACAAAGTGCTAATTGCCCCTTTTGACCATGGGCCCAGTTTACAAAGCTTGTGCACAAATGTGCTCTCTGCACTAAATTATAAAACTAACACTGCATTATTTCTCAGTACAGCCTGCAAATTCTTGTAGGGCAGGATGTATTAGCATTCATTAAATCAGAGAGACAGGGAGAGGGAGAGGATGGAAGGGGTGGGCTGGAGGGAGGGAAAGAGACAGAGACAAGAGACAGAGCGAGATAGAGAGAGGAACAGACCAGGACAGTCACTCAGATTGCCAGCGCCACAGTTGTGCTAGGACAGCACCATTCAAAGCCAACAGCGTTGTTTTCAAGACTTGGATAACACAGCTTCAAATCAGCCATGAATGGAAAAATACGAATTTGATAGCTAAAACAATAAGCTAGCATTAAGGTCAGTTTTCATGTGCTTTGTAGTATGTGTGTGACCACTTCTTGAGGGGACTGTTTGTGTTAACAAGTCAAGTAATGTATTTTCCAAAGCAGCGAAAGGATGTGCTGAAGGATAAGTGAGGCTTCATCTACAGAAAGCCTGAGAGGGCTTTGTGCCACAGGGTTCTTATTTTGTACAGCAAAATATCCCTGGGACAGTTCCTAAATACACATAATAGCTTCACTGTATACCCAGAATGAATTGCTGAGCCAGTTATTAGCACCTTGAAGCACCTTAGAATCAACAATCCCGTCATTTCTCAGACACTCGTGGAGAGTGACTGGTTCTGAGTGAAGCACTGGGCAGGTTCACAGCTGCTCATCTGCAGTGACAGGTGCCGCAGTAAACAGTGGTGTGTGGGTATGTTGGCCATGAACTAACTTTGTTTCCTTCAGGCGTATCCCCAGGAGTGAGGTATCGAAGGCTGTTGGCGGCTATACTTTTACTTTAGTGTAGTTTTTAGGAACCACCGTCCTGATGGTGGCTGATCCTCCAATGGTGAATAGAGTGCCTTCCCTGACCCCACCTCCGTCCAGTGTTCTTGTCAACATCGGTGGCTTTCCTAACAGTAGCCATTTTGAGTTGGGGGGGGGAGATGGAATCTCGTTGATTTGCATTTCCTTTATGGCTAAGGATGCTCGTTATTTTTTATGCATTACGATGGTTATTCTTGGTGTCAACTTAACTTCATCTTGAATTAACTAAAAACTCAAACCACTAGGCATACCTGTGAGGGATTTTTAGTAAATTGGATCATTTGAGGAAGGAAGACCCACCCTAAATCTTGGCCACACCTTTTCCTGAAAGCCTATATAAAAGGAAGAAAGTTTTTGCTCTTTGCCTGCTTGCTTACACTTCTTCATAAGTCATTCCTTCACTGGCATTAGAGCCTGCATCTCCAGGATTCTAACAGAGTCTGAAGACCAGCCAAGACATTCAGCCTTGTAGACTGAACAACTTCTGGATTCTGGATTTTTCCATCAGTGGACAGCCATTGTTGGACTAGCTGGACCACAGCTTGTAAGCCACTCTAGTAAGTCCCATTTGTGTGCGCACACATCCTACAAAATTTTATGTATGTATGTATGCATGTATGTATATTCATTCTATCAGTTCTGTTCCTATAGAGACCCCTGAATAATGCATGCATATATTTGTGACTTGTCCATTTTTTGAAAACTGTACACTTGCTTAATTATTGATTGGATTGTTCGTTTTCTTCCATTCTGTCGGCTGTCTCATCACTCAAATAATTGTTTCTTTGACCACACAGAGGCTTCTAAAATGTGGTGCTGTCTCAGTCAATTATTCATATTGCTTAAATTTTTGAGGTATTAAAAAAGCCATTGCTTATCCTTCTATGAAGTGTTTTCCTTATGTCCTTCTCAGTCACTTTCAAGATTTCAGGTCTATATCAGGCTTTCACTTGGCTTTTGATTTGATTTTTGTGCATGGTGAGAAATGAGCATCTAATTTCAACCTTCTGAGTGTATATACCCAATTTTCCTGGCACCAGTTGTTACAAGGGCTCTCTGGTTTTTTTTTTCCAGCCCCTGTTTTGGGTGCTCTTGCCCAAAATTAAATTGTAGCTATGTTGATCTGGGGTCCTTTATTCTGTTGGTCCTCGTGTCTACTTTTCTGCAAGTACCATGCTGTTTTTGTGACTAAGGGCCTGTAGTATAATTTGAGGTCAAATATTATAGTATTTTAAACGCCTTAGAATTGTGTTTGGCCATTTTTGGTTCTTTATCTTTACTTAGTTTTGTGAATATGTCATTGGAATTTTCGTTGGGAATTATGCTGAATCTATAGACCGCTTTTGGTAATATAACCATTTTGTTAATTCTTCTAATTCATGAGCATGGAAAGGGTCTTTCAATCTCCTAGTGTCTTATTTTATCTGGACGCTTTATTGCAGAGGTCTGTTGGCTTCATTGATTAGATTTATTTTCTGCTGTCTGTTTTGTTTTTTTATGGAGACTGTGGTGAAGGGGATTGTTTTTCCTGATTTATTTCTCAGACTATTCATTATTGGCATATAAAAAAGCTACTGACTTAGGTGTGTTTATTTTGTATCCTGCCACTCAGCTGAAAGGATTTGTCAGTTCTAATAGTTTTCTGGTAGGGTATCCAGGGTCTCTCAAGTGAAGGATCACACCATCTTTCAAACAGGGATGGTTTTGCTCCCTTCTCTCCTGTTTGCACCTCCTTTATCTATCTATCTATCTATCTATCTATCTATCTATCTATCTATCTATCTATCTAT
>NW_026586383.1:7510000-7522934 GCF_907164565.1 Psammomys obesus
TATCTATCTATCTATCTATCTATCTATCTATCTATCTATCTATCTATTTATGTTTTATTGCCTCAACTAAGATTTCAAGCTCTAGATGGAGACAGTGGAGAGCGGGACACCCTTGTTTCTCTCATTCCTGATCTTCATGGGTGACTGCTCACCTGTATAGGGACCTACAGGTATATAGGTGTTAAACTCATATCGCAAACACGTGCCTCATCCTTTTCATCACTCCCCAAAGACAAACATGTTTGTCTTTATTGCCCCCAAATGTCCTCTGCTCCTGAGGGGATGATGTGGTTTCTAACAAAACAACTCAGAGTCATTGAAATTATAGAGTTTAACACCTATATACCTGTAGGTCCCTATACAGGTGAGCAGTCACCCATGAAGATCAGTACGGGCCATGAGAACCAACCTAAAGTGTTCTCTAACCACTGAGCAAGCCTCCCTGCCCTGTGAATAGAACTTCGTGAAGTCGGGCTTTACTTTGTGTCCAAGAGACCGGCTACAGCTTGAGAGGGAAGTGTGGGTCTGTTCCTAGCTTACTGAATACCCAGTCTGTTTTGCGATGTTCTGTGACTACTGTCTAAAGCGCGGATTTAAAGATCACCGAGTTTTAAGATGGAGCAGAAAGCAGGCCTGCATTGTCAAACATCATACCTGGCTGGGAGAAGTACTTCCAGGTCATGTTGGAGTCGAAAACTACAGAAAGTGAAGTGTTTTCCGTAGGAACTGAGCCCTTTGTTTGGTTTGAGGTTTTTGCTGTTGTTTTGTTTGTTGCTGAGATGGGGTCTTATGTAGCCTAGGCTGGCCTCAAACTCACTATGTACCGAACGTGACCTTTGAACTTCTAATTCTCCTTCCTTCAGCAGTGCTGGAGATTAGAGGCAAGCACCACCAGGCTCAGTTTATGTGCTGTTGGTCTGGTACGGAACACAGGGCCTTCTGCACTGTGTGTGTGGGGGGGGGGGGGGGGGGGCGCTTCTACCTGAAGTACATCCCCAGACATTGATTAAAGTTTTTAAAAAAAACCACTTAAGAAGTCAGTTCACAACGAAGTCATGTTTCTCTGTCTTTAGACGTGGGACAGGGGCAAGCAGTGAGAAGGATGTAGCTTTCACTTCCCTTGCGAATTAATGTTTACTCTGGTTTTTGTGAGATTCTGAATTTTTTTTCTCTTTTAGCCAGATTTTGAGAATAAAGGATTAAGTATTTTTAAAACGAAAATGACAAAATCTGAATAGCTGAAATCACAAGCTGTCTGCTTAGGCTCCTGAACAATATTACCTGGCAAATGATACTAAGATAACCTGGGTTCATGGTGTGATTGCCCTGGGCATACAGCCACAGCCAAAAGTCAGAGGTAAAAGCAGCTAAAGTCTGTGGAAGAAGTGCACATGCGCACAGGACACTCCCCTCTGGGATTGGCTCTCTTACCTGGGCATTCCCTTTTCTGTCTGTTTGCTCTTGTTGTTAGTACTTTTAGTGACATTCTAAAAATTCTCAACTGTAGTAGAAGCAAATGGGGGATTTCTGTCTTACTGACCTCGCTGTTTGTTTTCCTTTGTCTGCTGTGTGGCCCTCATATCAGGCTGATGCTGTCACTTCGGGCTTGTTAGTCAAATTATGGTGATTAATGCAAACAGCCAACGTGAACTTTGAGCCGTTCAGATGCTCCACAACCCACGTGCTGGCAGGGCGCCATCCTTCTACATCTCCTAAGTGACTCAGACACCTTTCAACACCAAGGAAGCTCGTCCTCAAGCCGAGAGCCCTGTGACTCGTAACTGACTCAGACACCTTTCAAAACCCAAAGACGGTTTCTTGGTATTTGATATAAATGTGATGGCCAAGGTCCTTTCAGAAGATAACGTTAATGAGGATGTTTGAAAACACATGGCTTCAGGTGAAAAGCGCTGTCCTCTCACAGTCCCTCTCTAGGCTGGAGGCTTTGCCTTTCTAGAGCTTTGGAAGCACTGTGAAGCTTCCATTGCTCGTCCATTCTCGTGTGGGCATTTCCTGTGAGTGGCTTTTACGTATATATTTTTATTTTATGTGCATTGGTATTTTGCCCACATGTATGTTCGTGTGTCAGATCCCCTGGAAGAAGAGTTACAGACAGCTGTGAGCTGCCATGTGGGTGCTGGAAATTGAACCCAGGTCCTCTGGAAGAGCATCAGTGCTCTTAACCATTGAGGCATCTCCCCAGCCCCTTGCATATGTGTGTGTGTGTGTGTGTGTGTGTGTGTGTATACATATTCATTGTACATACTGTCATGTTTCATACACTTTCTTTCAAGTATTTCATGAACTTCAAAATTCACACTATTCTCTTCTCTTAGATCCTTTCCCATTTGCCTTCTGCCTAATCTCCTCTTTCCCTACCCCCATCTACTTTCTGCTTTCATTTATATATGTGTGTCTTTATATATAGTATGTGACATGTCATACATATGCTTTGTATCTGTATAATGAATTCTATGAGTCACAGATGATAGAAAAATACAATATTTGATTTCTGTATATGACTTATTTTATTCAATTTGAAGATCTCCAGTTTCATATATTTTCTAACTTACGGCCAAGTAAAATTCTGTTGTTCTTTTTAAGCCAAAGATGAGAACTATCATATGACCAAGCTCTAGCACTTCTAGGTCCATACCCAAAGTGTGCACCCGTGTTCATTGCAACACTATTTTCTGCAGCCAAGGTGTGGTGTCGGCCCTGGTGTCTGTCGACAGGTGAGCTGGCTTTCAATCAACATAGAGCTCACCAGCTTTGTGTGCCCATTGCTTTCTTAGCTTGAGGCAGATATTTTGGAGATTAAGAAGATAAAGAAATGTATGATACTTAGAACTTTAAAACTTTCTCTAGAAACTTGAAGACTGTTGATGACATCATAAAGACTCCCCAAGTCTGAAATTCTCCAAAGAATGTAACACTCAACGTTCTGAACTAATATGAACTTTGAGCTCTTGCCAAAGGGATTTCCTGTAGACAAGGAGCCAGCTATGACAAAAATGTTCCATCAACACTCACTGAAGTTTGTTTTTTTTTTTTTTTTTTTTTCTTAACCTGGGGTATTCCCTGTGACATCAGCTTCCACTAACACACCACTCTTCGAGTTGATGAAATGGGCTCAGAAGGGTCAACTCATGAAAACTTTGATGCCATGGTCTTATCCGGCTGTTTATCCCTGGAGTCCATCCTCCATGATCAGACTCAAAGACTTGGCTTCTTATTCCCTCCCCATTATTCACAGTTTGTTCGTGCTAGTCATTCAGTCGTGATCTGTCACTGACATTATCATAGAGAAGGAAGCAGGACAATGAAGCATGATATCACATGGACCAATGGAGCCAGCTTGCCCATTGGTTAACAAGGTCGTGTGAGGGTCTAACAGGATTGAGAGAACGACCTAGCATACACACCTCATAGTTTCTGTTTAGTAAAATCAGGCCTTTGTGAGGTTTCTTTTTTACTTATAGTAAAACCCACTTTTAAATATTTTTTTTATCATTTGACACAGTCATATTCTCATAATCACTATCAATATATTGAAGATAATACTGAAAAAAAAGAAGATAATACTGAAAAATGTTCTTCACGCCTCATATCAATGATTCTTCAGATTCCTAGCTTTAGAAACTTATTTTTTTTTTTAATGTCATGCCCCTTCAAGAATGTTGTACAAATGGGGCTGGAGAGGTGGTTCACTTGCTGTTTTTGCAGAGGACCCAGGTTCAATTCCCAGCATCCATATTAGGCAGTCCACATCTTCCTATAACTCCAGCTCCAGGGCATCTGACCCCCTTTTCTGGCTTCCCCATGCAACTACATACATATATAACTATATATGTAACATCAACAAAACCTCTTAAAGTAAAAGTCCCATTATTAGATTTTAAGAATCAAATTACAGCCCTCACTTTATAGGATGTGGATGGAACTTGAGCCTGATCTACAGGAGTGGAAAGAGTGTTCTTGCTCTTCTGGAGAACTCCTTAAAGTCCTGGAGCTCCGGATTAGTTCCAGAGTAGTTCTGCCTGGAGCTGACTGCCAGTTCTGCCCAACACCTGGAAGTGAGTACTAGCATGACCTACACTGTCAAAGCCTTCCAGGTATATAGTGTGCTTGGTGTATGTGTAGTGGGGGCAGTGTCACTGGAAGCCATGTCATCTGGTCTGCTGTCTCACTTATTAACACTGCACTGAGACAGACTGTTTCTGAATGGAAGTGAAGGACTCCATTCAACATATGGAGTGAATATGTAAACAGAATGTCTTGGAGCATTCTGACATGGGAGTTGTCTTTGGATTTATTTTATTGTTTCTTTAAAAAAAAATTACATGTATGTGTGTGACTAGTGTGGGTATGTCCATGTGAGTACAGGTACCCAGAGACCATGGAAGGGGGGGCTCTGTCACATCCCCTAGAGGTAGAGTACAGGTGATTGTAGGTTGTCTGTGTGGGTGCTGGAACTGTACTCAGGTGCTCTGTGAGAGCAGTGTGTGTTTTTAACCACTGGGCATCCCTCAAGCCCTGAAGTTTTCCTTTAGGAGGCCTGACTTTTGGAGATGATGCTCAGGATCTTATAGGAGAAGAAAGCTTCATCCCCTCTGAGAAATCCATCCTTTCTGCAGTGTGGAGCCCTTCCCTCCCCCGTGACAGAAGGCCGTTCAGATGTCACCCTCAGAAACAATAGTCGCTGTGACAGTAAAAGGCAGACTGAGAACAGTGTGGCCCAAATCCTGTGTCCCTGCTTCCCACTTCAGGGTCCACGAGCTACACTGAGGCCTGTGGCCTGGGCTTGGGACACAGCTGCTAAAAGCACTTCCTTTAACTCCTCCTAAGTGGGCTTTCAGCGATGACCAGTGAGGGTGAGTACTTTAGACAGGCACAGCTGTGGGCGAGCACAGGGCCATCTTGTTGCATTTCTATAAAGATAACAAGCTGACCAGGCCTCTGAAGCCAAAGACGCTGAGTGCACCACTCCTAAATTTCAACTATTTTTAAGTTGTTTTGTGGCAGAATGAAAGCATTCAGGCAACAGTGACACAATTTTATTCAGTTTTATACACTTTTTCCCCCTGTGCTTCCTTTCCTTTGGTATATTTATTATTTTTTTATATATTATGAAAATTATAACATTATGTACCAGGATGATTTTAAATAATCTATAATGTGTTTTACATAAACTATGTTATTTCATGTAAGAAGAGCGTTAGGCAGCAGAGGGAATAAAACCTTCTAGGCCTCAGAGCCAGCTCTGGGGCTCTCCTTCTGCTCTCTTTGTTTCCTGAGACAGGCTGTCAGGTGGTATAGGCTAGCATCTTGAATCCCTAATTCTCCTTCCTGCCTCCTCTCCACCCCCGGTGTTAGATAATGGCTATGGACTTCATGCGTGGCAGGGTGGTTTTGCTTTATGATGGCACGGCCTGTTGACACAGTTCATCCCCTGCATATCTCTCTGTCTGACTGATCAAGCTGCAGAAAACCTAGAAAGCCATGCCATCTTGGGTGTTCCTGAAGCACCCCTGCCCTGCATTCCTTGGAGACTAATGTTGTTGGCCAGACCCGCTTCCCCACATCCCTGCAAACCCTGGCTCTCCCCAAGGGCTCCACTTTCTGCCCACCTTCTTCCAGGTGGGAAATGGAGTCTCCTTGTCACTTCCTCTTACCTCCTTAGAGCTTGATGTGTTTTCAGGTTCATAGACAAATTCGGGTTTCTTCCACTGCTATCCACCTTCTTACCCTCTGCATATAAACCACACTGTCCCAGCCTCTTCGGGTCCATGCTAAAGCACTTCTCTTTAGAGGGCATTTGCACATTTTTAGCTTGAAACCTAATCTGAAAGCCCCCTCCTCCCACCCCAAAACACACACACACACACACACACACACGCACACACACACACGCACGCACACACGCACACACAGGCTTTTCAGGATATTCGTGTCATGGGCTCTTCCTGTGTTCATGTGTCTCTCCCAGTATTGTCTTCCTTTCTGTTGTGCTGTGGTTTTCCTCTCATTCCTGTCACTGCACTGACAGAGTTGTCTTTATTCACCTTTCTGCTTTCCTTTGGATTTTGTTGTTTGTCATCCTCCTGATCCTTCTTAGAGACAGACAGACAGACAGACAGAGGCACACAGCCTAGCTGCTCTCAAACTCCCAGTGTACCCACAGGTGGTGTTGCATTCCTGACCCTCCTGCTTCTGGCCTCTAAGTTCTGAGCTGACAGGTGAGCAGCCCCATACTCGGTTCTCTTTTCTGGTTTGCTTTGTTTTACATCTGACCTATCTGTGTCTCTCTTCATCTATGATTAGGTCATGGTTAGCCTTTATTTTATTTTATTTCATTTCATTTTATTATTTTATTCCAGGGATGTGTGTTTCAAGACAGGGTTTCTGTGTGTAGTCTTGGCTGTTCCTGACATGTTTTGTAGACCAGGCTGGCCTTGAACTCACAGAGATCCACCTGCCTCTGCCTCGCTGATAGCCTTTATTTTTAACAATCCATTTTCTTAGCCTCAGAAATAAATCAGTATTTATAACCTACACCCTTCTGGTAGATTTTTAACTTTTATTCCTTCTGTTTGCTCTAGAATTATTTAATTTCAACACAAATTGGTTTTTCAACCAGTTACTGTACAGCTGTTATCCCACTTCTCAAGAGGCGGAGGAAGATAACTACAAGTTGGAGGCTAGCCTGGTGAACATAATGAGTCCAGGCTAGCCCAAGCTACAGAGCAAAATGCTATCAACAACAACAACAACAACCTTTAGTTGGAGTCGCCACATTTTCACAGACAGAGAGCCTGAAGCTGATAGCAGCCTTGAGAAGCAGGTCTCACCCTGGACAATATGTCCACTGCAGTGCTGGCTATCTGGGGGAGGGAGAACCATTCTTGAGAGACAGATCCGTTCCTGTCACTGTGCACGGGGATGCCTCCACACACCCAACAGTGCTCGCCTGTCAGCGCTGGTCTTTCCCTGTGTGACACATTTCCCTGGCCGGATACTGCCGGGAGAGACACTGAGGAACCAATGCACTGTGTGGGTCCACAGGGCAGACGTGGTCTGGCTGCTGAGAGACGTGCGTTCGCAGCCCTCCTTCCTTTACCCCTTCATCAGTGGCGTATCTAGAACGTGCTGAGGGCTTTCCACTTGGTTTATACACCAAGCTCATTGTGTAAACCAAGTGGGCACGATCTCTTGGTTTCTGCTTTTACCTCTGTGTGAGTATGCATATGTGTGTTTGTGTATGTGTGAGCGTGTGTGCATGTGTATGGTGTGCATGTGTGTATATCTGTGTGTGTGCATGTATATATGTGTGAATGTGTGTGCCTGTGTAATCTGTGCATGTGTGTGTATCTGTGTGTGTGCATGTGTGTGTGTGTGTGTGTGTGTGTGTGTGCTGTAAGCTGTGTGGAGGCTAAAGGTCAACTTTGGGCATCTTCCTCAATTGCTCCCCACCTTGTTTTTTGAGACAGCATCTCTCCCTGAGCTGGAGCTCCCTGTTTCGGCTAGCCTGGCTGAACAGAAAGTCCCAGGGATCCACTTGTCTGTCTCCACCTCCCAGCTCTAGGAGGACAGGTACAAATCACAGCTCTCAGCTTTTTTAAATAGACTTTTTTTCATAGACTCGGGCTCAGGCTCTCGTGTGGCAAGCACTTTGCTGACTACTGGGCTTCCCAGCCCTCCACTCTTGCTTGCTTTGTTTCAGTTCTAATCAGTGAGAGGGGTCTTGCTGATCAAAGCACCAAGAAACTGATGAACTACTGTAAAGTCATTTCCAGTATTGTATCTTGAAAGCCAAACAGGCCTTTATCAGCTTTCACATTGGGTTCAGAGGGCACACACACATTTTTTTTTTAATGACTTATGTCTTGGGTCACTTTAAAAAGAGTTAACAATGCTCATCCAAAATTAGTGTGTTGATTTAGTGGAAGACCTTTAGAACATGTTTCATGTTGAAAAGTCCACTATCATCTTGATAATTTGGAGCTTACAAGATATGCAGTAAAGATGAGGAATGAGGAAGACTCGGGGTGGAGCCAAACCTTGAGACAGTGTGGCACTGAGGCATTAGTCTTCCTCTCTCCAAATAAGATGTCTTTGAATGGCACCTAAGTACTTCAAGCAGGAACATTTAGTAGGCTGTCTTAGCTGAAAATAATAAGGCAAACCCTTTTCTTTAAATTTCTACCCACGTAGAACTTGTTAAAAGTGCTTTTTGGGAAGAGCAAGAGAGAGATTGTCCACATGTATAAAACAACAGCCTTCTTCATGTTCAAGCTGACATTTGGGCAGGTATCTTAAACCCCAGTAGGACACTGGGATGAGCGAATTCCTGAAGAAGAGCCTGCATCTTAATAACAAGATGTCTTCCCTTGTTACCTATGAAGGACTAAGGATCCAGATGTGGGGAAAGTTAAGGCTTTGTTCATGTACAAACTACACATGCTTGTTAGTGTCTATAAATAATGTGCATATATGTACATGTGTAAATGCCCATGTGATGGGCCTATTCTCGCTAGGTCTGAGGGGTTGTGCTGTGTCTTAATCCTTCTATCCTCCCCTCCTTCCTGTCACCCTTGCCTGCTGCTTTCTGCATCCGCTTGGAACAAAGCTAGAGGGAGCATGCTTTGGGGACGTGAGGTTAGGACTTCTTACTGCAATTCACACCTCTCCCGAAGAGATTCCTAAGAAGCTCAGTAATTGGCAAATGATGTTTTATTGAATTGGCCTCCTCAAATTGTCACTGGGACAGAGTGAGAAATTGCTATATGCCCTGCCAGCAGCCTGCTGTTGTTGCTGCTCTAAAAGGCCTCTGTAGACTCGGCATGAAAGGTGAGGCCATTAAGAGCTGTCCCAGGCTCTCAGGATGTCTCTCTTCTCTTTTCCTTCTCCTTGCCTGTGTCACACCTCCAACACCTGTCCCCTAGGAAGTCAGTTATATACATATTGGATGCACACACACACACACACACGAATATACACACAGGTACCCACACATGCACGCGCGTGTGTGTGTGCGCGCGCACATACACACACACACACACACACACTTTCAAGTAAAGCCTGAGGAGCACGTGGAGCACGGGTTAGGAGTCAGGTTAGATGATTTCTCCAGGCAGCAGCACTGCAATCTGAGGCAAGCTACTTCCTTGTGTCTCTACATCATAGGGTATTTTCTTTTTAGATTTTTACTGTTTTTCCTTTGTGTGTGTGATTGATTTGCTTGCTTGTATGTCTGTGTGCCACAAGTGGGTTGGGCTTGTGGAAGCCAGAGAAGGGAGTCAGATCCCATAGAAGTAGAGTTACAAATGGTTGTGAGCCACCAGATGGCTGTTGGTGAGTTCAAGTCCTAAACCCTAGCCCTCTGCAAAAGCAGCCAGTGCTCTTAACCATTGTGCCATCTCTCCAGACCCATCACTGTGCTCTTAAAAGGATGGAACAGGCACATTCATATCCAGCTAAAAGCCACGGCCGGGCACATGAGCAGTACAAATTTTCAGTGTGCTGTCATTTATGGGAAGTTCTGGGCATGAGTATCTTCACAACGATGTTCTAGTAAGATGCTGTGGCCTACGGCCTAGATTTAGCTGGGTTTCCTTGTGTGGGTGGAGGTGAGTGAAAAGTGTGTGGCTTGCCATTTGTTCTCACATGGTTCAAGTCCTGAGAACAGCTTGGGAACTGAGAGGCACTGGCCTCTGGGTGCCCTTTTGAAGCAGGTGAAGTTAAATGTCATGTGCCAGGTGCCAAAGCTTGCTGTAAGGACAGTAAGGGGAAGCAAAGCCTTGTAGGCCTGTCCCGGTCCATGCCTTTCTGGTATAGCACCGTGCAATGCTGTTCCTCATGCTGTCTCTTGTGATTGCCTCCACTGGGGAAGGAGGTGGGGGTGCAGTCCCCCAACAAAGGGAACTTTATGCTTTCTGTCCAATATGTTCTCTTTGCTTCTTCTTAAGATTTATTTACTTTTATGTCTATGGGCATTGTGCCCACATGCATTACTTGTGAACCTAACATCTGTGGAGGACAAAGAAAGTGTCAGAGTCTCTGGAGCTAGAGCTACAGACAGTTGTGGGCGGCCATGTGGGTGCTGGGAACCCAGCGTGGATCCTCTGGAAAAGCAGCCAGTGCTCTGAACTGCTGAGTTGTCTCTCCACCTCTCCCTTGTTCTCCCCCCCCCACACACACACCTTGCTTCAGTTGTGGTGGGCTCTGGTTTTTCTTTTTCACTTCTGTGCTTCAACCTCAAGAAAACTCTAGCTTCCAAGTCAGAGCGGCTGTCCCATGCAAGAGCTCTGGTGGCACTTAGGTAGGGATGGCAGCCTGTTAGGAAGGATCTACCCTCTGTTTTTCAAACTTGCCTTTTAAAATTATGTATTTTTAATCATTGTTTTGAGCTTCATCTACGAGTACTTCGTTGGCGTTGTTTCCCCCTTTTCTCTCCTCCATCCACCTCTTGGCATGCTCCCCTCTGCTCCCTCTCAAATTCATGGCCCCCTTTTGTAAATTAGTGTTACATGTGTGTATATAAACAGGTAAATACAGCCTCTGAGTCCACGTAGGGTTGCTTGTGTGTATGTTTTTAGGGTTGACCAGTAGGGATCTGATCACCAGTTAGGAGGCTCATCCCTGTGGAAGACTTATCCCCCTGCTCAGCAGTCATTGGTTTCCTGTAGCTCTTCATCTCCGGGTGGGACTCCATGACATTTTCCCCATCCGCATTGGCATGTCAACTGGAGGTATCAGTGTTCAGGTCTTCAGTGGCCCACTGTTGAGGTTTCATGGGTGCAGCTTCATATCCTATACAGAAGACACTAGATCGCAGAGGACAGCCTGGTCTTCTGACTCTTAAATCCACCCTCCTCTTCCATTATATTCCCCGAGTCTGAAGTGTAAGTATTAGTGTTATGTGTCAGCCGGGGTTTGGCACTCTGCAATCAGTTCTACGCATTTTGGTAAATTCTTCAGCGGTCTTGTCTGCCGGGAAAGGAAGGTTTTTTTTGATGAGGGGTAAGAGCTACATTTATCTGTGGGCATAAGGAGGAGTGTTTCAAATACAGTTAGAGGTTGTGCTGATTTGGCAAGGTGGCAGTAGTGGGCTCTGCTCTGGGTTCCACGACCTCACCGGCTGTGGACAGCTGACTAGGTTTATAGTACCTGGCATGATTTCCCTCTTATTGAGCAAGCCTTAAGTCCAACTAGAGAGTTGTGGTTACCTTGGAGATAGAAGGCCACTGTTGCCCCTTTAGCGATAGCTGGGGTGGTGACCATAGGTTTCACAGCTGTGTAGGACTATCATCGGCTTCTCTGCTTCTTTGGCCGTTTGCATAGGGCCTTCTGGTACCATGAGAGTACTCATCAGGGAGGAGGCTTTTGTCAGAGGAAATGCAAGTCCAGACTTTGGCTTCCCTGGGCCACATGGACAAAGAACTGTGTTGGCCATACATACTGTCATTTCTGGATCAAATTTACCCTATTAATAGACAATGGAATCTTCCTAGACACGGTACATCCTGGATTGTAGGTGAAGGGTCACAAACACCCCGTGCTTCTGAGAGAAGGGAGAGAAGTATCTCTACAACTGAGGTGACTCATTGTTCTTATACACTTTCAGGAATAAAATCCTCCACCACTTAATAGACCAAGTGGTTTTCAACAGCATGCCTGCAACTAGGCACACAACTCCCTGTAATGCAAACACACAGGTGGACCAATTTTAGGAGAAATTAAAAGTTAGAAAACAAGAAGAAAAGCATTCTACCACACACATTACACAATGTGTAAATGCCAAAGAAATCATCAAGGCCAGGAGTTGGAGCTGCTAACAGATTCACCTAAGCTTTCTGCACAGCTAAGGTGGGAGGGTTCTAATCTTTGTGAGCAGAGACTCGGGGTGTGTCTGTGTATCTGCTAGGTAGAAGCCAGAGGTCAACCTCAGGAGTCAGACCTCGGGGTCTGTCCACCTTGTTTTTACTGAGACGGGATCTCTCACTGGTCTGGATCAAGCTGGCTGGAGCAAGCCCAGGGGTCTGCCTGTCTCTGCTCCTAAGCTATGGGGTTGCAAGCCCACACTATGCCTGGGCTTTTATACATATTCTTGGGATTGAATTCAGATCCTAATGCTTGCACAGCAAGTGAGTTGCCAACTGACCTGTCTTCTCTACCTGCCTCCCTCCCTCCCCCTCTCCTCCCCTCCTATTCCTCCTTCTCTCCCTCCTTCCCTCACTCTTTGCCTTCCTACTTCCTTCCCTCCTCCTTCCCATCTCTCCCTCTTACTTCTTCTCCCTCTTCTTTCTTTTTTCTTTCTTTCTTTCTTTCTTTTTTTGTTTTCTTTTCTTTTCTTTTCTTTCCTTTCTTCTTATTTCCAAGATCTCATAAATAAAGTGGGAATGGAGACAATGACAGTAAACTGATCAAGAGATTTGATGTGAAGGACTGAATGAAGGTGCGTAGATGGCGCATGCATAGCAAACTTTTAACAGGCAGCATCCATTCATTCATCCACTCCTTCATACACATCCATGTTTCTGGCGGATACGGACATTTGTCAGCTCAAATGGCCACAGCTATTGACTAGAAAAGGGAAACTGTGATATTGGCTGTAAGGTCAACTGAGTGTTGGGGGTAAAAACTTCTCAAGAGATCTTTAAATGTTTTCTTCTGAGAAAAACAGGACTTAAGAAAGAGCTACACCATTAAGATGATCAGCTTGAGGGCTGGAGAGATGGCTCAGAGGTTAAGAGCACTGGCTGTTCTTCCAAATGGTCCTGAGTTCAATTCCCAGAAACTATATGGTGGCCCATAACCATCTATAGTGAGATCTGGTGCCTTCTTTTGGTTCACAGGCACACACGGAGGCAGAATACTGTAAAAATAATAAATAAATAAATAAATAAATAAATAAATAAATAAATAAATAAAT
>NW_026586383.1:7522944-7524600 GCF_907164565.1 Psammomys obesus
AATAAATAAATAAATAAATAAATAAATAAATAAATAAATAAATAAATCTTAAAAAAAAAAAAGAAAAAGATCATCAGCTTGTAGACAGGAAACTTTGCTTATGAAAATTGTCAGTGCTGTCCAAAGAGGTAGTGAGTCTCTAGAAGCCCAGTAGGAAATTGACTGCTTATGCCTGTTAGAGTTACAGAGAAATCCAGGCTCCCCTTTACAGGAGAAGCAGGCTTCCTCTGGAGTACCCTGTACCCTGTGCAGGAAGCTATGCACCCAGAAACCCACTTGCTGCCATTGATCTTCATCTCTGAAGTACAGATTCACCCACAAGTGACTCAAAGATACTTCAAAGGGGTGGCAACCCCCATAGGGTAAGGTTATGATCATACAATAGAATTTAGTTTGGAAATTAGCCACCCACCATGCAGGATAACATTTGCCGTTCCCTGCCTACCTTCTTTACAAGTAATTTTAAATAAATTCTTCTTTTTTTATTCAATAAGTGATGTGAAAAAAAATCACCTCTGGCCAACTTCACAAGATTTTGGAAATGTACCTGAGGCTTGTGGTTGGAAATTTGTATTTCGATATCTGCTGGTATGTTGCAGTCCTTGCAAGATGAGAACTCAAGACTTGCACTTCATAAGTGCCCAGGCTGTATTTTACATACCAGAGGTGACATGCGATAAACACGAGCTTTACATATCCTTCTACTGGTGTTACTCTTTGGACTAGATGAATAATAAGCAAGCAGCTGTTGACTATTAAAAAACAGAAAAACAACACGTGAACATGTTCCACTGCACACAGCTGGATAATTAGTGGCAAATAGGAAAACAGGTGATACTGGTGTAGATGCCGCACGGGAGAAGAGATTCGAAGTCCAAGCATCATTTGTTCAGTGTGGGGAGTAGAGTCATTTTGGGGGACAGGAGCGGGTAGCTCATTGGTGAAAAGTTTGACTAGCATGCCCAAGGCTAAGTTTAATTCCTAGTGCTAGTTTAAAAAAAGATAAAATAATTAATAAAATACAATATGCATATTCTGCCTTTAATAAAATTATAGTATTAAACTATTTGTAATCATTCTGCATATTTGGACTGGACAGAATGTGAAATGGAGGAAACAAAGTCTCTCTCTCTCCCTGTCTCTCTTCCTCTCACTCTTACCTTAGTGCTGTCCATTAGGTATTTTTCTTCTTTTTTACACGTTTAGATAAAGAGATAAATAACCAAAGATATCCACCAAGAACTATACACTATGAAATGTAGTTCATCCTTCTAAACCTGTAACTAGATCTTTCTGTCTGCTGGGAAGGATCCGCTCCAGGGTGTGAGTGCCATAGTTTATTGTCACGTAGTGTTTGCTGTGTTCTTCATACCGTAGAAGATCCATATGTGCTGAATCACATCTAATGCATAGGCTTATGTCTGCGTTTCATGTTGTCTTTCCTGATGTCTTGGCCCCTATCTTCTGGGGGAGGGAGAGCTGGCTTTCCTAAGGGTATGGCCCCACATAGGGAGAGCGTGTTCGGGTGGGTGAACCTGCTCCCATGAGGATGCGGATGGCACAAACAGGACTTGGTGGGTTATAAAAAAGAAAAGAGAGTGAGAGAGAGAGGAAGGAAGGAAGGAAGGAAGGAAGGAAGGAAGGAAGGAAGGAAGG
>NW_026586383.1:7524610-7555960 GCF_907164565.1 Psammomys obesus
AGGAAGGAAGGAAGGAAGGAAGGAAGGAAGGAAGGAAGGAAGGAAGGAAGGAAGGAAGGAAAGAAAGGAAGAAAGAAAGAAGGAAGGAAAGAAATGAATCTTGGATGAGTAATGAGGTGAGAGAGTAGGTCTGGGAGGAACTGGGGGGAGAAGATCAAAATACATTGTGTCGAATTCTCAAAAACATTCTACGTTTAAAAAGGAAAGAGTTTCCTGGCAGGTAGAGGGGAGAAAAATCGAGGCAAAGATTCTCTGTTTCTGAGTTGGGGGGCTTCGGGGCAAGGACTGGGGAGTGTCCCGCAGGAGTTGACAGCCAGACAAGGACCTCTGTTCTACCAGCCACCTGAGGGTCGTGGAGGTGGGCTCTGCTCCGAGGCCCTGGCTGAGAGCTCAACCCAGCAGGACACGTGGGATTCAGCTCCGAGATGCCCAAGCATGTCTGCTTGATTGTGAGACGTTTTGTGGGTACTTTTTCAGACTCCCCCAACATGATAGTTTTTGTTTTTAAGCAACACAGTAGTTACAGGGGAGAGTATCCAAGCCAAGCTCCGGAGGCAATGGGTCGGAGCCACTTTGCTACGCATGGTTCTTGCTGTCACGCCGCTGGTCACCGGGGTTGAGTCAGCTGATCTGGCTAGCTGGGCAGATATCCGCTTCCTCACCATCCATGTTTGGTGCTCAGAAGCTGTGTCTTTAGTTGAAGAGGATGGCCTTCCCTGATAAAGGAGGACAGGTGTTCGGTTAACAGTGTGTGATAGCTGCGCTTCTCCACTCTCCCAGGCTTGTTTGGGACAGTCTCCTGAGTGAAACATCGTGGGAGACTCCATGCGAGGGTTTTCCTGGAAGCTTCCGCGTAAGCACTGGGCCCCAACCTTCTACCTTCCGCAAGAGCAGTAACTGCTCTTAACCACCAGGCCATCTCTCCAGGCCATCCCCAGCCTGAAACTTTGCTCTAGGATACACTCCATAAAACAGTGAATCTAGAAATGTCTGTGAAACTTCTTGTACTGCTGAGCCTGGGGTGTCTTTGGTTTGGCAAAGGCCTCACTGATGTTATTGGATCCCAGAAATAAATATAAAGCTGGATTTGGTGGGGACTGGAGGACAAGGCATTGGAAACTAGGAAGATTCGGAAATGACCGGAGTGGCCTGTCAGCTGAAGGTGGGAGTAGGAGAGGATGAGGATGGAGAGACGGCAGTCAGAGCCTGGGGAGACCGAAGGAGGCCACGGCCGAGAACTGGTGGCAGCGTCTCTGCAGAGTGAGTCAGTCCACGCGCAGTGGATTGGCTCGGTCGATAAAGTGCTTGCTGTGCCACCATGGCTTTGATCCCCCGGAACCCTCATAAAAACCCGGATGTGACGGCGTGCTGGTGCGTTCCCAGCAAAGGGGGCGGAGATGGAGCCCCTTGAGAATTGCTGGCCAGCCAAGCCTAATCATAGGGCCCTGGTGTCCAGTGAGGACCTAGCCTCAAAAAGTCAAGTGGACAGTCCTGAAGGACGACACCCAAAGTTGACGCCTTCCTTGGCATGCACACACGTGTGCCACTCCTTCCACTGATGCACACGGACACATAAACACGTGTGTGTGTGTGTGTGTGTGTGTGTGTGTGTGTGTGTGTACCAGACACCAGACATGCAGTCAAAAAGTGTTTGCTATGGTGTGAAACCAGATTATTCTGTGTGTCTAGCTATTTCTATTTAAATGGAACACTTGTGGGCCTCAAAACCACTTTTTATCCAGGAAAAGAAAACTGCAGGTGAGGCTGGAGAGGTGACTCAGCAGCTAAGGGCACTTGAAGAGAACACAGGTGCAGTTCCCAGCACCTGTCTGGTGAGTCACAACCATCAGTGACTCCAGTTCCAGTGGATCCTACTCACTTTCCTGACCTCTGCTAGCACCAGACACACACCGGACAAACGGACACAGATACAGGCAAAGCAGCCATACACATTTAAAAGAATCTTTAAAAAATATTGACAGCACTAGGTTCTGTTATAGTGGGTTAGGCCATTTACCGAAAATCAGATGTAACTTCCTTTAATATATGTATGTATATGTGTGTATGTATGTATGTATGTATTTCTTGAAATTGCTGAAATGATAACCCAAAAGGAGCTTCTTCAGTTTTGGTTGCCAAAGGGTAAGGCCTGAAGTTTAGTGCCAGCCACTTGCAAGCTGTTGCCCAGCACAGATGCCGCAGTTGCTGCGCCCCTGACTAGAGGTGACACTTTCTCACTCTAAGCATTTTGCCCAGATTTGAGGCGATCCACACAGTGGACCTTATTAAAATCTGCAGAAGCCGGGGCACAACAGCAACAGAATAGAATCCTTGTATACTATTCGTGGGGATATAAATTGCTAAAGCTATTTTGGAAAATAGTATAAAAAAAACTCTTTAAAAAATTAAAAATAGGAATATTTAAAATATTCCTGTAATCCAGGAATACCACTTGTGCAAAAGAAGACAGAGTATCCCTGTGTCATCCTGGCTGGCCTAGAACTCTCTGTATAGAGAAGGCTGGCCTCGAACTCATAAAGATCTGTCTGTTTCTGACCCCTGAGTGCTGGAGTTGAGGGTATATGGCACCACACTTGGTTTCACTTTTAATATATGGAAATTCTACCATTTGAGACAAGAAGGGTAATCGGCAGACATACACGGTGGACAAGAGAACAGTGCTGTTTGAGCTCTCTTAGACTGGAACATGAAACTGTTAGATTTATAAAAACAGAGAGAAGAATGGCGTTTCCTGGGAGTAAAGGGTGGGGGAAGAGATACATACATACATCCATGCATACACACAATACATGCATACATACAGAGAAAGAGATTGAATACTTATGCCTACAGATGTATACAATCTGTAGGATAAATTCCCAGAAGTGGAATTACTGGGTCAAAGGGTAAATGCATTTTCAGTGTGAATAAAGAATGGCAAATTGCCCTCGGCATGGGCTGTGCCGTTTGCACCCCCACCGGCAATGTATGACAGCGCCTGTTTCTTTGCAGCCATGCCAGCAGAGCGATTTTAAACTTTTGGGGTTGTGCCAACCTGATAGGTGAGAAGTGCTGTTTCAATGTAATTTCACTTTGCTTTGCCTCTTATTGTGAGTGAAATGGAGACTCATTACACACGCAGAGGGAGGGAGGGGAAGAAAGAAGAGAAAAAGAGAGAGACGAATACAAACATGGCTATTTGTATTTATTTTTTCCTGTGAATTGTCTGTTTGGGACCTTTTCAGACATGTTTCTTCTCAGTTTCTAGCAGTTCTTTATATAGGAAAGGGATTAGCTCTTTGTAATGTGGCAACTCTTTGCGGGCTTTCTCTTTTATTTACCTATTTGAAAGATGCGTATGTGGTGAGATGCACATTTAATCATGCCCTTGGAGGCAGAGGCAGGTGAACTGAACTGAGGCCATTCCAGTCAAGATAGCAAGTTTGAGGCCCTGTCTCAAAAACAAACAAGCAAACAAACAAATATAAAATAAAGGTTATATTGGAGTGCATTAATTATCTCTGGGCCTTGTGCAATTCTCAATGGATCTTCTCCGTTTCCAGAAGCACCAAAGGATTAACTCATTCCTTTCACTGCTGCAATAAATATCCAAGTAAATGTTATTATGTATTATTATGGACAAAAACATTTAGAATTTTTATTAGACTTTTCTTATTCCTAACCCTTCCCAGAATGCGATTCAAGGATTTAAAAGTAAACATCTCTTAACAGTGTTACTTTGAAAACCTTTATGTGGAGGATTTGTGACAGCCACTGTTCATGCTGAGTTCCAAATTGTATTTTTTAATGTTAAGACAACCGTGGTTATTGCAAGAAAAGTTTTGCAAAAAATATCATCTCAGTTGCTGAGGAATGGGACTTTAAGGAAGCTTTAAGTAAACACAAAATTTCACAGGTTTTATAAATGTTGTTGTTTGCCCTTGAACAAATATAAAACAGTATCTCCCAAATGTTATAAACATAAAAACTGGAAGCCAAAATGTTCAGGCCGCCAGGAGCAGGCACACCATGTACAGACGTCAGCAAATGTCCCTTTTAATTGAACGCTCAAAAGGATATCTGCAGGCAAGCAGAGGCCCTGTGGTGGCCACGTTGGACAGCATTAAGGGGCACCTGGAAGGCATGGCAGCCCTTCATCCCTGTCTCTCTCTTTCTCTCTGCCAGGGCCAGCAGGGAGGGAGGGAGTGACGTGTCTATTGAGGGCTAGGAAAAATACTCTGTTTGGGAGCCAGTCCCCTGAAGGAGGATGACCCAGTTGAAGCCTCTTCCTGCTCCCAGGAGGCGGCTCTCTGTCCGTGCAAGCCAGTCAGTGACATTCGCAGACAGCAGATGAAATGGCTTACCCAAGGTCACCTTTTAGACGCAGAGGTTCTCAGGGGTCCTCTAGAACCTTCTATGACTCCTAGGTGAGTGCTGTCTCCGGGGCTCTCTGGAGACATGCTGAGGCCACTCCTAGCTGCAAGGTTGAGCTTCACCAGTAATGTCTGCCATGGACATAGGAGAAAGAAGTCAAGCCTGGGCTGTTCACACATCCCAGTGAAAGACTCAGACAATCACTTTGTAGAATCAAAGGCTGACATAGCTACCAGGATGTCTTAGCATCCAAATGCCACGGGCTTCAAATGCTGTGCTCTTCTCCCAAAGGGAGGCGTTACTTATCTGGAAGGCCGAGTCCGTGTTTGGCTCTACTTAGCTTTTCCTTCTGCCTAAACTCCAGTGTTCTGGACCTTACACTGCCTTAAACAATCATTGCCTGCTGAGAACAAGGCTGCATTGCACACAGCAGGTTAGGCGGTGAGTGCTACTTTGCACATGTTCGTATACTCATTCAAAGCATTTATTCTGTGCCTATTTGAGTGGAGGGCGATTAGATACTATCTCAAACATAAGATTTTCTTCAAATGTATTCATAAAAGTTTTAGATTTCAGTGGAGTACAATGCATTCAATTTTTTTTCATTTGTGGCTCCTGCTTTTTTAATATTAGAAAAGATCATAGCTATTTTATTTTATATTAAACTAATGAATGTCTGCATAGATGTGGCACTATGTATCAAATACGCTTAGAGTATGTGATATTGAAAACAAGTTACAACTGCCTTAATCTCTTCATGATGTCCAGTCTGAAAGTTTTGTTCACTTCCAAATTTTGAGGTTTTTCTCTTATGTCTTATTTGTTTTTCTAAAATATTTAAATGTCTAGGTTATGTTTGAGTCAGTTATCCACATAGGCTAATACTTGGGCAAAGACTGGGTTTTAAGTAAATCTCCCTTCATCCCTGCCTCAGCCCTTTCCTTTCTCCTTTCCCGTCCCTCTCTCCCTGTCTCACTCCCTCCCTCCTTCCCTCCTTCCTGTCCTGTCCTCCTCCTTCTTTGCCAAAAGATATCAAATTGCCCAAGAATTATCCTAGAAAGTATGCTATTCCTTCATCGACTAAAAAACAAAAACAAATAATAAAAACAAAATCCCCAGAAATTTACCAAGACACTGATAAAAAATGCTTTAATTCAGTGTTTGTATTAGTGAAAACCTGACATTTTACTTGCGAAGGCTCCACCGCTGGACACAGACTGTCCCATTTAGTTAGCCCTTCGGGGGATTGATTTCTTTAGCACTGTGTAACTGTCAAAACTCAGGGCCTGAAAATGCATTATTAGACTCACAGCAAGGTGTCTCGTGAGCAGTTGTGAACAGTATTATATTGTTAATGTTGATGCTCAGGAGTTTATTAATAGTTTATAAAATTGTATTTAACTGGTATGTTTTTATACCCTATGCTCCCGGGATAGGAATAAGAAATCCCATGTTAATTCTGTATGTATTGTTTAACTCTTCCCTATACAGACAACCGTGTCACCCAGATGGGGACAGTTGTCCTTCCTTGCTCATTTAGACATGGTTTGTCTTCCTTCACTGTTCCTGATCTTGAGGTGAAGTGCTTTATCACCATGCTTGATGTTAGTGATGAGATTTTTGTGGCCATTGTCTGTTAAGGAAAGCCCTTCTGTTCTTACTTCTCTGATATATATACATCATATTACATAATATTACTACATAATAGTACATAAAATATAAATCAAGAAATTAAGAAATATAATTTCTCTACAAATTAAATATTTTGCACCTACTGATGCAGTCACATGATTTTTTTTTTCTTTAATCATGGTAACATGGTATCCTTCAATGACTGATTTTCAAATATTTAAGCCAAATTTGCATTCCTACTTATTCATGAGGTACAACTTTTTCCACATGTCTTTACATGTTGCTGAGTGTTATTCCTATGGGGGAGGCAGGTGTTCTCCGATAAGGGCATCAGGGAGGGGAGCGCGTGTTGCTGTCGGTGGAAGCAGAAGGTTCCAGGTCGGTGTTTTCCCATCTGTGACTAACCACGCGCAGGGATGCTGAGCACCTCGCCTCAGCCTCGATGGTGGAAGTCTAAACTCCCACTCGTTGTTTTCTGGCCTGGGCTGCAGTTTGCAGTGGTTGTGCCTGCAGTGTTGGGTTTGGGGTAGAGAAGTTATCTCAACCTTTGTTTGTCGGGCTGACCCTTTTCTTTTCCCACTTCCCTCCAATTTTTCATTTCCCCAGATTTGTCTACACCAGGTCTGGAGATAGATGAGGCAAGAAGAAAATCCATGGATTCACTGGCTATTGCTCCTTGAGTTTCAGATTTTTCTCTCCTGCCTTCCTCTTTGCACTTTCCCTAGGACAGACCAAGCACTCTGCTAACTATGAAACTCAATTTAAAAAAAAAAAAAATGTCGTATTTCAGTGTAGAAACATTAAAAGCATGCATTCTGTTCTAGACCAGCCTCCATAATATCATATGTCTACACCGTCACTACTGGTATTTGGGGCCAGGTGACTCTTGTTTGGTAGGGGGCTTCTGTATGATTTCTAAATTATCTAGAGTAATCTCTTGCTTTCCACAGTGCCTGTATGTTACCATCAGATCCCAGTGATGCTCTGAGTTGTGGCAATTAACAATGACCATGCATAGTCAGGTTTCACTCTTGATCACACATCCAGTTTTCCTCGTAGATAACTTTTACTGCCGTAATTTTTTTTCTTACGTAGTGACCAAAACAAAACAAACAACAACAAAACAAACAAACAAAAACATAGCTTTCAGCAAGGCCCTGCCTGTAATTCCAACTACTAAGGAGGCTGAGGAAGATCACAAGTTCAAGGCCAGCCTGAACAGCTTAGCAAGACCCTGTCTTAAAACTGTAAAATTGACTAGTAATGTAACTGGATGGTAACGAGCTTGGCTGGTTTATAGTGCGGTCTGTTCCTCCACGCCACAAACAGAAAGCTAGCTTTCAAAGACCACAGCCACATGCACTGTTCTTCTCTCTCTCCCTAGAACGGTTCTTGAAAAAAAACAGCAGCAGCCAACGGGGATTTTTCTCTTTGAAAATTGTCCCAGCGATGGGAACATTGCCTCACTTAGCACATTTCCTACTTGTGGGACCTCCGAGGAGCTGCTGTGGTCAGCGGAGGCTTTGCAGTGGGAAGAGAAATGTGTTAGCCTCCTGCTCTGCCAGCGCTTCCACACAGCCAGTCAAATAAGAGAAAGAGAATTACATTTCACAGTTTATATCTCAGTGTCGAATCTGGAGACAGAGGGCAGCAGACTAATATCTCTAGCAAGAACCTTCATTCATTTGCTAGCCACAGCGTGGAAAGACCTCTGCTCGCCCAGTGGACCATGGAAGCCTGTTTGGAGTTAGAATTTATGGTAAAAGATGAAAGGAGCCATCTTCAATTTCTCTGTGTATTCTCAAACTCAAGGGTCTTAAACTACAAAGGACGAATGATAGAGAGACATGGAATGAATCCAGTTTATTTTCAGAAGAGCTGTAAGACGTTGGGAAAGCCGTTTGTCTCTTCCCTATGAAATGAGGGTTTTATAGCAGATAGCTTACAAAAATAGTTCAGTCATACCCATCAAAACCTGAAAGCACTGCCCTGCTCAGGGTACAGGAGAGAGACAGCTTTTTGCAAACAGGGAAGGAGGTTCAGTGGGGAAAAGCACTTTGCCACAGAAGCTTCAAGAATTTGAATCCTCAGAACCCAATAACCCACATAGAGGCGAGGAACAGCACAAGCATGTGCCACACCAGTGCTTTTACTGGGAGAAGGAAGGCTCAGACAGAAGCAGAGAAAAAGCAGAGATCCTGTCTCAAACAACGGGGACGGTGAACACTGGGACCCAAAGTTGTCCTCTGACTTGATAGGCACACCGTGGCACACACACACGCCTGCATTCACATATGTGAGTGTGTGTGTCACTAGTGTGCCCAGTACCCCTGCCCTACAACACTGAGGGCACACATTCTGAGTGGGGACCATGCCTGCCTACACTGTGCTTCCATGTGTATTATCTAACACTGTGTCCAGCTCCTAAAGAGCCTCAAAAACTACTTGTCAGTAGGTGAAGGAATGTTAGAAAAATATCATCCCCAAAAGGGATCTTTGTTTCATTTGGGGTTTTGTTTTGTTTTGTTTTGTTTTGTTTTGTTTTGTTTTGTTTTGAGACAGGGTTTCTCTGTGTAACTCTGGCTTCCCTCAAACTCACTCTATAGACCAGGCTGGCCTCAACTCAGAGATCTGCCTGCCTCTACTTCCCGGGTGCTGGGATTAAAGGCATGTGCCATGACCCACAGGTCCAAAAGGAACCTTTGATGGTAATCAAGATGCATGGACAGGAAAAAAAGAAGGGAAGAGGAAAGATAGGAAAGAAGAAAAGGAAAGGGAGAGATTATATAAATTCAGTTTCTTATACATTTTTAAAGATTTAACAGGCTAAGTGAAAACAGCACTTCTTAGGATCTTTAGCTTTTCTTCAAAACCTATCTTGGACACCATGAAGCTACACTGTTTCCCGTCTCCTTTTTTTTGTCTCTCTTTGTGTGTGCATGTCTGTGTATCTGTCCGTGTGTCTGTGTGTGGATGTGTCTACGTACAGGTGTGCATGTGTCCGTGTCCGTGTCCATGTCTGTATGTGTGCATGTGTACATGTTTGTATTTGCCTGCGCTTGTATGTGCGTGTGCTGTCTGTGTCTGTGTGTATGTCTGTATATGTATGTGTCTGTGCTCAGGTGTGCATCGGGTGTCTGTGTGTCTGATGTGTATGTGCCATGTGCAAATGGAGGTCATTACACAAATGTGGATGTTGCTCCTCCCCACTTAGTTTGAGACAGGAGTTCTTGATGCTTGCTTCTGCACACAACAGGCTAGCTGGCCTGGGGGCATCTGGATCCTCCCTCTTCCCACCTCCATGCCATCAGAGGAGCACTGCTGTTGCCAGGGGCACGTGTGATGCCAGGTCTGAGAGATGGCCCAGCCTCTTGCTTTTGTTTTCATGGGACAGGATCTTACGACTAGCAGGAGCTGACCTTGAACTCTTGACCCTTCTGCCTCGCTTCCCAAGTGCTTAGGTACAGCAGAAATATCTGATACATACTTCAAAAGAATAATCCTTGGTATCTGGGGACTATCTCAGTGCTTAGTGTATGTAGGTCCTGAGGACAGTCCTCAGCACAGCTCAACTAAGCCAAATAATTTAAAACAGAAGCTCTGTCTTCTCTTTCTGTGCTGAGTCTCCCTTCAGACCCACTTTCCACAACCACACTCCAGCCTTTAGCTCACAACCACCCCACTGCACCCCACACTTTGAGCTGTCTCCTGAAAGCAGTCAGAGCCCAGCCCTCAGATGCATTAACTGTCCAGACACTTCAGACATCATCAGTCTGATCGAGAAGATCAGTTAAAGGTCAGGAAATCTCATAATCTAGGATGTGTCCGTGAGCCAATTCTCCAACCTGGGGTTCAGTCCTCTCTTCTGTGAGTGGTAGAGGTTGAACTTGGAGACCTCCTTGGTACTTTCCGACTCAACAGGTGTGCTCACTGACAGTTGTGTGATTCCTATCTCAAGGCAGCTGCCTCTGGACAGTGTGGCTGTGAGGGGAACGTTGGGGCCAACTTAACAGTAAGTCAGAGATCTAGAACTTACTAAGTGCCACTTACTGCACTAAACATCTTACGTTTGACATCTCCTTCCCACTTACAGGTGGAAAAACTGCATTAATCTAGTCAAGCTTTCGGGGCTAGTGGAGGCTCTCTACTGCATGCTCCGTTGGGCTGGCCATCACTTTTGTTCATTGACAAAAGAAGGACCTTAAACATTGCCACTGTAGTTGGCAACGGTCAAGAACATAAGGGCCAAAGGCTCCCTACTAAGACTGTCATTGACATAACCCATTTCTGTGTGTGTGTGTGTGTGTGTGTGTATGCGTGCGTGTGCGCACGTGTGTAATTTGGTATAGTATGTCCGTGGATCTGTGTAGTTGTACATGGAGGCTGTGTCATTTTCAGCCTCAAGTGTCATCATATTTCAGCTACAGAATTTCCTTTTTATATGCATCTACAGCAGTGGTTCTCAGCCTCCCAATGCTGTGACCCTTTACACAGCTCCTCATGCTGTGCTGACCCCAACCATAAAATTATTTCATTGCTACTTCATAACTATAGCTTTGTTACTGCTATGGATCATAGTGTAAATATCTTATATACAGGATATTTGATATGCAGCTCCTAAAGGGATCACAACCCACAGATTGAGAGCCATTGATCCAAAAAAGAGCAGGAAAGCTTGGCCAGAATGCACCACTAGCTAATGTCCATGAAGGGATTGTTAAACTACCCTCAGGACCCGGTTCACTCATTCTACAAAGTAAAAACTTTAAAACCAGAAGAGAAATGTGCTGACTTTATTATCTGCCACTAAGGACAACCAGAAAATACTAATCAGTCCCCCTTTGAAAAGGAAAACTGAGTTAGGTTAATGTGGATACAGAAGAGACAGAAGTGAAGCAAGAACTTGTAACCTGAAGCGTTTGGTCCTAAGAACAGGAAGGTAATAAAGACTATGGCCAGATGCAAAGGCCACGTACACAAGGAAATAGTAACATAAGTAAGAGAGCAGGCATCCCACGGTCCTAGCCCGAGGACTCCACACCGTACCACAGCGACGATGCAGAAAATTCAGTTAAAGGCAAATGGATGCCACAAAAGCTACTACTGAGATCTCTCTAGAGATGCTGGCTGGTCCCCTGGTCCTTGTGAGCTGCATCAAAAGCAGTCGCACGAGACACATTCAGAGAGAGCCTTGTGTAGAAGACAGGTAGAGGCTGCTGTAGAGAAAAGTGGGGAGCCCTCATGGAATGAGAGTAGGGCATCACTGAGGGGCCATTGCGGAGCAGAGCAAGCACCCTGGAGCAGGGTGGGAGCACACGAGAGCCAAAGGGGACATTGTCCTAGTCATGTCTCCAATGCAGATAGTTCTGTTTGTTTGTTTTTATCTTGGTATTCTGTGCCAGACCAACAGCAGGGGCTGAGGTGGAACATAGGGCCTTGTTCACGCAAGCACTGCTCTGCTGAGCTGTTTCCTAATCCCATTCTGATTTTCCATTTCAAGACAAAGTCTGGCTAACTTGATTAGGCTTCTTTTGCCCTTACTCTGCAGGCCATCCTCATGCCTCAGCCTCCAAGTCATCAGGCCTGAGGCACAAGCTCTCTCTTTCCATCATTTTTTTTTAAACAAATGGATGAAATCATTCATTAAACAAAATACTGGCATACATATATGCTGGCTTCAACTCATCAGCTTCTTTTGTAAGGATCACATGGCCTTGAGAAAGGGGCTCAAATTTCTCAACCCTCAAAAGTACGGATGCTGATTCACTATGGAAATCCAGTTCATTAATCCTTCCCTTTCAGGAAATAATGGCAAATTTACACGTTCATAAAAGCATTGCTGGGGCCAGTGAGAGGCTCTGTGAGGGAAGCACTTGTTTGACCACACGTCTGACAACTTCACTGCAAGCGGGTTGACGTGGGTAGATCTACTTTGTTTTGACTTTGAAATGTATCTAGAACCTGCTAGAACTCCAATGAGAGCTTCTATGCCCATCCATCTCTGTCTCTATCCTACTGATAGGGGCAGCATTTCTGCCCCTGGATATTGCAAAGATGGACGTCCATCTTTGTAATTTTTACCACCTGTACTCTGGTTCTCATGCAGCAACAGGAACTGGTTGGAGTTATGTGGGCTTCAAAGCAAGACCAAACTGCAGTGAAATGATGAAAACTAGATTTTTTTTTTTAACAGCCCCCATTAAAGTTGTTGGGAAAATCCACACCCCTCAAGCGTTTTATGATTTCAGTTTGACTATTACTTTGTTTCTTATGATGAACTTCATCAAGAGGTGTTGTTTTAAAGCAAATGAGAATTAGCTTGGCACAGAAGACACGGCGGTCACAAACCATGCTGGTTTGGATGGAAAAGTCTAGTTAATGGTTCTCCTCCCTTTAAGCTCAGAGCTCTGTGGATCACACTCTTAAACAACATTCAAAGTTAGGATGTTTTCAGATAAGCAAATTCTCTCCTGTTCCTCTTTCTGGACTGGGGCATTATCATGCTTTCCAGAACTATATTTCACAATAAGCAACCCTCCTCCCAAAAGTTAGTTTCCAGACAAATCATGCAGGAATAAAAAAAGTTCATCTTATCAATAGATCAGAGGATGGTACTGAGGAGTCAACACAGACACCAATGAACACTGACCTCTGACTTCCAGAATCAACAGTGTTCCAGGGGGCTGTCCCCACTGCACAGATGTTCATAATGTTAAGAAAAAAATACGTGATGAACTTTAGTGGCAGACACTTGCAACACATGTCATCTTAAAAATAAACTCTGTTCTCCAGGCAAAGGTGTTAGAGACTGTGACCTTGTTCTTCTGACAGACAAGGTTAGTGGAGACACGGATGCGGAAAACGTATCACAGAGCCTGGCCCGGTGCGGACTCTTCAGGGCATCCTTCCCTTTCCCTCACTTAGACCACTCAGTGCCCGGCAGCTCATGTCTAACCAGCTGCCTGGATAGACAGCCAATGACCTCCATTGTCAGCAGGGTCCGGGGGCCCCTCACTTTGTGATTTCTGGCTGTGACATCGGTGTAATAAAAACAATCTGAAACTCAACTTACTCGCGTTTGATGTTTGCTTGTTTGTTTGTTTAATTTGGTATTTAAATCTCTCTTAATCTTAAATCTCTCTCCCTAAATAATGTGTATACATTGCTGCATCTCCATATTTCTATTTTCTCTGTTCCCTGTTGATTCTCCCTGTAGGATGCAAAGGTTTGGGGTCTCTTTCGCCTCACTGTTCATGATGCTTTCTTACCTCTGATGCCCCAGTCCAGAAAGAGGAACAGGAGAGAATTTGCTTATCTGAAAACATGGGAGGGGCAGAGGTCTCTCTCGGGCCTCTATAACAAAACTAAATACTGTTCAACTGGGAATCGGTATTCCAATATACAAATACTGGGAGACACCAACTTCAGACACAGCATTTGCCTGTGTTACATGAGATGGTCTCTAGCATTGTGTGAGAGATTTCAGAGCAGGGAGAGATAGCAATGTGAGTGACAAGCTGGGGCAGGAGAGAACTGATGGTAGCCTTGGCCTTGTTACCAAACACACCAAGCTGTCATCTGGCGTCTGTAAGTGACTTGTGTATTCTCACCCTCACGGTGCACTCAGTTTCATCTATTAACTTTTTTATCCTTGTTTCAAAGGAAAAAAAAAATCATTAAACTTGAAATGATTGACACTTTTTTCCCTTTATTGTTTGCTTTTGGGGGAAGTAATTTAATGAAGTGTCTTTCTGTTTTAAGCTTGTTTCCCCAATGTTCATATGATGCTAGAAAAACTCTTTCCTCAGTGTAGTTGCAGGGGTTAAAGAGCGCCCACCTGTGAGAGGCACAGAGTTAAACAGCACCCACCTGTGTGTGACAGGCACAGGCCATGGGGCTACATCTCAGGCTCTATTATTTTTTCCTCTTCAAAATGAAACCAAACAAACCCTAAATCCTAATTCCCTGGTCATTGCTTTGCGCTCTATTATGTCTTCCTAAAAGATGTAAAGGCTGTTGCTGTGAGTTCACTACGATTTTTTTTTGTAATTAACTTAAAAAATGATTAAAAAAAAAAAATAAAAAGATGTGGTTGCAGACATCACCATTGAGCCAGAGCTCACAGCCCTAGCTCACGGCCTCATCTTTATTTATGATAAAAGGCAAAAGCCTTTGTTAACTTCATGTTCCCTGTTAGGTGTATCACAGCCGTGTAGAAATCTCTACTGGAATCATGCACCAAAATAATGCATAAACTCTTGTTAATTAATTCCTCCCTGTTGCTCAAGAGAGTCAAATACAAGCAAAAATTGTGGATTTTTTCTTTATTTTGTGTGTGTGTGCATGCATGTCTGCATGTGTGTGGACACATGTAGCTGGGGTTGCATAAGGGTACATGGGCTGTGCTTGTGGAGGTCCAGGTTTGTGTTGAGAATCCGCCTTTACTGATCTCCCACTTACTAACTGAGGCATGGTCCCTTCATCAAACCCAGAGCCTGTCAGCTCCATGGGTCTCAATAACCAGGTTTCTCTGGAGGTTCCCTGTCTTCACCAGCTGAGGATTTACACCTGGAATTACAGGTGGGCTGTCATGCCTTCATGTCATTTATAGGGTTCTGAGGACACAAATTCCAATCTCCGGCTTGCATGGCAAACACTTTAGCTACTAAGGCATCTCCTCAGCCTGAGGATAGCCATATTTTTAAAAGGCAAAGAGCTAAAGAACTGACCTCCATGAAACCTAGGGTTACTGACAAGGAGGTTTGTGTACCTGTCATGCAGAATACTCTAGCTTCAGACCGTCAGACACTGAGAGGAAATGACAAGGAGATCCAGTTTTGCCAGAATTCACCCATGTTCTAGGAAGAGAACCACTTTTCTTTTTATTAATTTAAATTTATTTTTTATAATTTATTCACTTTACATCCCGATTGTAGCCCCCTCCCTCGTCTCCTCCCAGTCCCATCTTTCCTCTCTCTTCCCCCTTATTATCCTTTCCTATTTCTCAGAAAGGGAGAGCCCTCCTCCCCTACCATCTGATTCCAGCCTATCAAGTCTCATCAGGACTGCCTGAATCTTCTTCCTCTGTGGCCTGGCAATGCCACCCCCTCCCCACAACTAAGGAGAAGTGATCAAAGAGCAGTCAACAGAGTCCATGTCAGAGACAGTCCCTGCTCCCCTTTTTAGGGAACCCACATGAAGACTAAGCTGCCTGTCAGCCAATTCCAAGCAGGCAGTCTAGGTCTCCTCCATTCATGGTCCTTGGTTGGTGCTTCAGTCTCTGCAGGTCCCCATAGGCCCTGATTTATTGGCTCTGTTGGTCTCCTGTGGAGCTCCTGTCCTCTCCATGTCTTTCTATCTCTCCCTTCTTCCATAAGATTCCCTGCACTCTGTGTAAAGTTTGGCTATGAATCTCAGCATCTAGAGAACCAAACTTTTCTTTCCTGATGAATATACCTCCATTGCTCTTTTACTTTCTATTGTGTTAGCTAAAACTCCCAGAACTCTTTGGAAAAGTAACCTGCCCTCTAAGGTGCCATCAGTAGTACATTCTGGCTTTTGTTATGCTAAGATGGTTTCTTTGCTAAGTATTAAATATGTGTGTTAGTTTATGGCTGATACTGTACAACAGTACCATAAATTTGGTGGCTTAAGACCATGAAAATGCATTTTTTTGGTGTCTTGGGTTAAACTATCTTTGTACTCCTGAGTACACTATTTGTTGTGGTTAATGTACAAGTCAGAGAGAAACACAAACAAGTAGAAAGGGTGGATGGAAAGGGAAAAAGAAAGGAAGGCAGGAAGGAAGGAGGGAGGGAGGGAAGGAAGGAAGGAAAGAAGAAAGGAAGGAAGGAAGGAGAAAGAATGAAAGGTAAAGACAGACTTAAATATATAGACAGATAGATAGATGGATGATTGTATAGATGGAGGTGATAGACAGATGATAGATTATAGATAGATGATAGAGAGATAGATGATAGATGATTGTATAGATAGAGATGGTAAATAGATGATAGAGAAAGATAGAAATGTTTGGTAGATAGGTAGATACATAGATAGATAGGTAGGTAGATAGGTAGATAGATGAGATAGATAGATTGATAGATAGATTGATTTACCATGCGGATTTTTCCATATGATTGTAACAGGCTTAAATGTTTCCACTGGACATTCTGTGTGCAAGCTGGAGAAGCAAAGGGCCAGTAGATGCTCCTGCTCGATTGAGAAGGGCTCCAATCCAGGGGATCCGATGGTGTAGCTCCCTGCTCAAATACCTAAGGATCTGTAGGACTATTGGCAAATGTCCCAGAGTCCAAGGCTGTTGCCCTGATATCCAAGGGCAGATGGGAGGGGCATCCTAATCCATCAGAGACAGAAAGTTAGCCTTTTTTGTTCCAAGTGGTCCTCACAGACTAAATGGTACTGGATCACATAGGGTGAGAGCTAATCTTACGCACTTGGTCCAGTGATTCAAATGCCAGAGTTTTTAGAAACACCAAATACAAGCTTGAAATGAAACCTCAGGAACTTGATGAGTATTGCTTCAGCCAGCCAACCTGAAGCAGGGTTATCCATCGCCAAGTGCTGGTCTTTCTTTACCCATCGCCAAGTGCTGGTCTTTTTTTTTTTTTTTTTTACTTTAAAATATATAGATGAGGTTTATTATTGAATGTGAATCCACACAGATAATTTATCAAAACGAGATCTTCCCAGACTAAACCCTTGATAATACTTGTTAATTCATGAAAAAGAAAACGTCCCACCAGTAGCAGTAGCCACTTTTTTTTAGCTACTTGTTTTTGCTGAGTGTTCTCTGCTTTTCCGAGTCTTCCACAATCTTTTCTTCTACATAGAGCCCCTTCCACTTACACACTGATTCATGTACTTCTGGGCCTGGTTCTCGGAATCAGCCTTCTCCCCAAAGTGCAGGTACTCCTCCTCAGTGGTTGGCACCCACTGAGGAGACCCCTCAGTGGCTGAACACCAGCTGTGGGCTCGCCAGTCCGCTGGTCCTCTTCCTGATTTCATCGGCGAAGCCGAGGCTCTCTGCCACTGGCCGCACAGCCTTGATGATGAACATGTCTGTCCCTTCCTTCATTTCTTCCTGAAGCACTCAGCCCTCTCGCTTAGACAACACAGCGTAGACTCGGCCGAGGACATCGCTGGTGGCCATGATGTCACACGTGTACATAGCTGCCATCAGGCGTTGAGGTTTCACCTGCAGAGCATAGCGGCATGCTTCTTTCGTGGTGGCGATCAGCTGCCAGGAGAAGGGTCCATAGCAGTCAGTGACGGGAGAGTCTCCTTTCTGGGAAGTCACTTCAGAAGGCTCTGGGCACCCATCTTGTTGCTCTTGGTTTTCATCTTCAATGTCGAGTGCTGGTCTTTCATACATTATTTTAATGCTTTTCTCATTTAGTTTAGTTTAGTTTAGTTTGGTTTCTTCTGTGTTCATAGTTCATGTTACTTTGCAGTTGTTTATGTGTGTTTGTGTGTGTGTGTTAGAGGCAGAGACAGAGTTAGAGTGGAGTAGTTTTCTAGGAAGCTAAAAAAAACCTGATAACTACACAATCATCTTAATTTCATGTTATGTTCACTGTTTTTCGTAATCATCCATGATACGAAGTGTCATTAGTAGACTTGATTCCTTACATTCACATGAGTGTTGGTATCTCTGTAAGGTTTAATGGCGTCTTTATTTTCCTCCTACCTGCTTGTGCTCCTTTTCCTGCTTCTTAGCCTTTGTTTCACCTTCTTTTTTCTTCTTTTTCCATCTTCTTCCCACCCTCTCTTGAGTTTTTACTGCCTTGGCCTATCCATGCTGCTTGGATTTTGCTTCAGAAGGTAAAATATGAGTGTTTCCGAGTTATGCTTCTGTGACCACAAAGCAAATAGAAATCCTGACATCATGGTTGCCTGTGGCCTTGGTGTCTTGTTTTGTTTTCCACTTTAAGAAGTGTTTTAATCTTTCCTTCTCTCTGGAATTTTCATTGGCTATTGAAAAAGACTTCCTTGAGAACTTTTAGAAGCCCAGTTGACATGAGCATCCTCGTGTCCTCCCACAAAGGGACAGAAGTCACCAACTTCCACTGAACCCTCTCCTGTTGTCTCTCTCTGTCAGACACATACACAGGCACATGTACAAATGCCCACAACACACACACGCACACACACACACACACACACCCCACACAGAGGTGTTCCCTTGATTGCATTAACTGTGGCTAACAATGCATAACATTAGCACTTCTGTAGTGTTTGATAAATGTGATCAGTTTCAACTGGGGCAACACGGTACTGGGGAACTCTTAAGTCAGAATTTCCCTCTTCCATTCCACAGTTATCTTACAGAGGGGTGAGACGACCAGGAAACTCCCTGATGAGTCTTGTTTGCTAGAGAATCATAGAAGAGAGTTGAAGAGATGGAAAGAGGAGAAAACATGTTATGTTCGGTTTTCCACTTCTGTCCAACGTCAAGGCATGTTTGTTATTTGGCCATAATATTTCACATTTGTCTGTCTGTTTTACACCCAGTGGTACAAACAGTGCTCTGCAAACCTGGAAATATGGCTGTGGACCAAAACCAACCCCAACTTCCTTAACAGCAGTTGAACATGTGTACCTTAGAGGACCGGAGCTGAACAGCGGAGTTTTTACGTCAGGCACTTGATCTGAAATGATGGAAACTGTAGGGTGGCCAGAAAGCTTTTGTGCAACCTGGAAGATTGCCTGACTAAGCTAGATTCAGAACCATTTAGAACCAGAAAAACGGTTGCTCAGTATTCAACTTAACAGCACTGGCACATTGCTGTTTTTGTTATGGCCTCAAGTGGTGTGATAAACGTTGAGCCTGAACAGTAAGAGTGCTTGCTACACATGAACGTATACACAGACACATGTGCGCACACACACAGAGGAGATGCTAACAACATACTTAGATAGCTAGTTTTTCTATGCTGCCTTCATATCATATCTATGAGAGCTGTTACACAGATCTTTTTTAAGTTTTTGCTTTGTAAAAACTCATCTTTACTGAGTCATGGTTCACTTAATCATGACTGCTGGGTAATTCAACCAAGTTGCGGGAAACATAACCCAGAATGGACATTCCCAGCCTCACGTGGGCATAAAGTCACATGACGTTTGCCTCCTATGCCACACTTACTTCTGTCACTTAAAATAAGGATGCCTAGGTGACCCACATGTCACCATGAGAAGCTCCTCTTGAGGCAGACAGAGCGTATTCTACTGTGTGCCACTTCCTTTATCCATCTGGCAGCAGGTGGTCTGATTTCACATCACCACTGTGACCAGTCCTCTGAGGAAGAGTGGACTGTAGACACTTATTTGACATTCTAATGTTATTTTCCTTAATAAGACTCTCTCCTTTTAGCAGTGTGGTCTCTGTGTAAGTTTCTCAAGCCTTAATTTGCACATGATCAGACTGGGGGATCTCGCTAAGTGCCGGCTCTGAGGTTTAGGTCTGGAATGGACCTGAGATGCAGCGTCGATTCCCAGGTGACACTGATGCTTCTTCTCCATGAGCCACTGTAGATCCCTCCACGCCCATTCTCCTGCAGCCTTCTGGGGCAGTTTCCCACACAATTTTGTCTGTTACTCCAAAATCTAGATACTCTTTTTATCAGTGTTCCTGTCACAAGTACTCTCTTAAAAAAAAAATCTAACATGAGAATTCTGTAGCAGCAAATGATGAATTCAACAGATATTATCATTCATTCATTCATTCATCCATTCATCCATTCATCCATTCATCCATTCACCCATTCACCCATCCATCCATTCATTCATTGTCTTTTGAGACAGGGTCTCACTATGTAACTCTGGATGTTCTGGAACTCACTTTGTAGACAAGGCTGCCTCCCCACCCCCAACCTCTGCCTCCCAAGTCACAAGGAGACAAATTTAATGTTACTTATGTCTATCATTTCCCTGAACTAAAAGTCTTGTATTGATCCCTTTTTAGGTGAAGGTTTTTTTGGCAGGAACCTTCAGAAAACCTCCGAAAAATGGCAGAGCCTGTGAAGGTATCATGAAAAATAAATACGGTTTACTGCCTAGTACCAGCAAAGATTTCATGAAAAGATGAAAACTTACAGTAAATAACACAATTTTTAGTGAGTTCTAGAGCAAAGTGGAAACTGTTTGTCTTGTGACACAGCCTATGCTGGCCCCGGCTCACTATGTGATTGAGGATGACCTTGAACTTCTGGTCTTCCTGCTTCCACCTCCCAGCTGCTGGGGATCAAACCCAGGCCCTCGTGTGTTCTACCAACTGAGCCACCTCCCTGTCACCCATTAGCTATTTTTCATCTTCAGTAGAGGATATAAAGTCTTCCCACTTGACCGGTTGGCATGCAGAGAGTTTTCCCGGCTAAAATGTAGCTGCTACAATCCCGTAAACTCAAAGGCCCACAAGAGCCCTGTTTTGCTCCTAGTGCCACAGAACATGCGTTTTAACTGAGCAGCAAATATGTGGTATTAGCCAGGACAGCCGACAGCCAGGGCCATGCCAGCGAGCCTTGCTAGATCCCATCTCCATTTGTAACACCCTCCTGCCACTTGCTCTGTCGGGGCTCTCGTGTGTTACACAGACGGATGATGGGCAGCCTTCAGCTGAGCACACGTGTGGCCCTCCCTCCTTTTCACAGGTCCCTGGCCCCATCCCCTGCTGGCACCAGGCATTCTCTACTCTGGAGGTTCCTCATGCCCCAGGCTTTCTGAGATGATTATCCTGACACTATTTCCCTGAAGGGCCCAGCAACCCTATACTCCTTTATGTGTTCCACCTAGGACTTTTCTTTTCTTTTGGATCACTGTGCTGTCTTGAGTACAAACGTGGTCCAACCTCGGCTCGTTCTCATCATTTCCTAGCTCAAGTCCGTCCTGTACTCTCTGCAGTAAGGCATCGTCAGTCTGGATTCTGTCTTAAGTCTGCTCCAAAACAGACATCTCTTCCCAGCTCACCCTCATCTTCTCTTATATGTGAATATAAGCTATATCTGTTATTAATCTGTTTATATTTTTATGGCATCTAGCCTGGCATTGCCGTTACTTCACTATTTGCAAACTTGCTTTGTCGTTTTATTGATAGCGCTTGGGTGGAGATCTCCCTGTTAATATATGCAAACTCACAGCTCCCAAGAAGCTGTCCAGCCCTGTTAATGAGCGGATTAACAAGAGCTCTGCAATGTATTTAACCTGCAGCACTAGCTCTGTTTCAATAAGACTTCAACAGCCTATTAAATGGAGTGGGGGCTCAATTAACCCACACAAAGGCCACTCTACCCACCGTGGCAGGGAGGACCACATTTAGCATCTGCCTAAGCAGCTTGTTGGAAGCTAGGAATAAAGAGAGTGACATGTTCTTGCCCGGAGCTATGATATAACTGAAATGGTGATTCTGGTTCATCTGGACTGACTGAATAGGTGACAGCATTGAAACCCACGAGTGTCTCGCCATATGACAGTTTATAAAAGGAGAAAAAACAGCCCCATGTATTCAGTGGTCACTCTGTCCCCTGTGCCTTGTTCCAGGGGACTTCCCTCATTGTCCCTGGGTCAGCTGGTAGGAGACATAGGTTATGGATCTGAAGATGATGGGTGTTAGCTGTGCAAGATTGTGTTTGGAAATGGCTGATCATGGCTGATACAAAGATATCCCAAGAAATGCGTAATAGTACATCCAAAAAGCATCTCCTTCTGCAGCGGGAGCTTGACCTGAGTTGTCATCTTTTGGGAACATTCTTCCTAGCCTGGCCAGACAAAGGCTAAGCCCCTTCTTTCTGGAAATCAACACACAAGAAGCACGTCAACCGGATACCTCTAAGCTGTCCCTTGAATCTTGTCCGGGCAGTAGCTCTGGATGACTGACAGCTGTCTGCCAGAATATCCAGGGGACAGCTGCACAGTGACTGCAGCACCTGAGGGCGAGAGCCGCGATGACGGAGCGGATGAGCCTTCGTTGGCTTACGAGGGCCTGCATCTTTTATGGTGGAAACACCCAAGACTCCATCCACGTCCTACTAGTAGATTCTCCATGTGGAAGTTCCAAACGTATTCAGGGGGGAAAAATAAAGATATTTGGGGTTGATGTTTCCTCCTTTTAAATTCTTGATGGAAATGTCTAAGTGGCATAATTTAAATTTATACAACTTGCTAATATAGGTTGACCATGTAACTTTGTTTTTATGGTTTTACTTTTCCATTTGTTTGCCATATTAAATATTAATGACTGCCCTTACTCTGACTGAGTTTTTATCCCATCACTAGCCTCCTTCTAGTCCACTCTCTTGTCCTCTGATTCATCATGATCATTGCTTATCACATCTATCCCTTTATAGGATGCACGCCTCACGTGGCCAGAGTTTAGTTTCGGTTACAGGTACACATTGAGCATCTATAACTATTTCTAGTCTCTTTAGGTATCAATATATCCTTGTGGAATTAATGGTCACAAGAAAGAAACATAGCTTGCGGTCTGGTTTTAGAACCAAATGATGCATTGGGTCAGATTCTTATATGGGAACACCCACCCTCAAAAACTTCAGGAAAAAGATCACTAAGTTCTAGGAATTCAAGCTGCATGAAGTCACCAGAGTAGAGTGGGTCCCCAAAGACCCCTTCTGCATCTTCTTGCATCATCACTGGTGAGGGAACGGGAAGAGGGAACTTTCAGCACTGTGTTAGTCCTATAGCATGGACTACATGTCTCCTAGACCTGAATAATTTTAGGTGTGTTCTTAGCTGTGTTCAAAGCTCTGTTCTATTCAGCAAAAATTAGAGAGAGAAACGAGTGAGTTTTTTTATAGAAGACGTATGCACTGGAGCTGGTGGGGACACAGTGCGCCACATCCACCGCAGTTCTGCACCAGGCATGAAGCTGTGGCTGGCAAGCACCGTGGGGGCGTGTTGCAGGCACCACCCCCTCTGCCGCTGGCTGTGTGATGCACTGTGACATGACACTAGCAAACCTTTTCTTCCTCCATAAGTGTGTATTCATTGCTTGTGCTTCTAGACCAAAGGTGCCGCAGCAGTGGCCAGGCCTTCACCCCCTTGAACTCTGTTCTAAGAACACAAACATTTCTACCTTTCTTTGTTTGTGTGTCTGAGTAGCCTCAGAGCTAGGATGGAGCCTACAATCAGTTTCCTCTTCAGGATTCTTGGTAAGAAGGTTGGGGCCTGTAGCCATTACTGGTCTTGAATAAACATTGAGATTCTTGGCATTTCCATGGTTAGAAAGAGCATTTTGTACCCAAGAGAGTTGAGAGCCATCCTTCGTTTGCTAACAAAAGAACCTCATTCGATATAGATCCCAACAGTAAGGCTGCCTCTCTGCCAAACCGATTCGGTAATGACACCAGTTACAAACCAGGTCACAAGTGACCTCAGTCTGCTCCACTCTTCCTCTTGTTGATGACGGGTCAGCAAACACCATGACAGGAATCACATGATGAGAGCTCTGCTGTCTGGTCACCCAACACCAACACCAAGTCCACACTCTCAGAGATGTCCGCAAGTATCTCTTGGTTCGTGAAGAAGCTTGTTTGGTATTTTATGTTCCACATTTTAGCTGTGTAAAGGGCTGAGTCAGGCCAGACCAGCAAATGTCTGCAGTGCAGCTCTTCCAGAGTGCAGGCTTCCCTAGCTCATACAGGAGTGTGATTGGAAAGACAACCTTCATGTGTTAGTGTTTCCAGTAAGTCTGCCATGCAACAGACTCTCCTGTGATCTGACTTTTGGATGAGATCTCCCAGTCTGTCTGAAGGATTGACACTAGTCTAACCCTGTTGGTCAGGAGGAGGTGTGGTAACCACTAGCAGCTGTCTAGAATAATATCAATCACTTTTTGTTGTTGTTTGGTTTGGGATTTTTTTTTTTTGAGAAAAAAAAATTTTTTTGAGAGTTTCTGTGTAGCCTTGACTATCCTACACTAGCTTTGTAAACCAGGCTGACCTCGAACTCACAGAGATCTGCCAGCTTCTGCCTCCCTGAGAGCTGGGATTACAGGTGTCTGCCACAATGCCCAACTGCATCAATCATTTTTTACCAATGGGATTTTCCTTGTATGAGAACACAACCTCCAACCCTGTAACTTAAATCCACTGCCACTAGTTTGCTTTATGGAACTGTACTTCTGTAGGGCTGTTCATCTCTCAATGAAAAAAAAAAAAATCGGATGGGGCTCAGACAGTAGAGCATTTGCCCAGCAAGCACAAAGCCCTGGGCGTAGGCCCTAGTACTCCATAAGCTCTGTAATTTTGTATTCATCTGAGATCTAAGCACTTGGGATGTGGAAGCAAGAGGATCAGCAGTTAAGGTCATCCTTCTCTATGCAGTGAGATTGAGGCTAGCCTAGGATACCAGAATCCCATTTTTTAAAAAAGGCAACTCTCAAATAACTAAATGACCCCAGTGTATTTTCCTATTATATAAAGGGCAAAATGTCTGAAAGATACCATAGTGGTAAAGCAAAACAACACTTAGAAGCCTGAGGCAGGAGGATTGCTACATGTTTGAGGCCAGCCTGGGCTGCATAGTGAAATCTTATCTCGACATAGAAGAAAGAAGGGAAGATGAAATGAAACTCTTTGCGCCAATGGCTCATGGAGGGGAAGGAAAGAATTATCAAAGCACAGAGTTTGCTGAGAATGTGTCTTCTAAGAATGTCAGAAGTCAGGTGCATGCCTTTAATCCCAGCACTCAGGGAGGCAGAAGCAGGCAGATCTCTGTGAGTTCCAGTCCAGCCTGGTCTACAAAGCAAGCCCAGGACAGCCAAGGTGACACAGAGAAGCCCTGTCTCAAAAAAACCATAAAGTCTCACTAGCAGGACTGCTTAAACATGAGCTGAACAGGGATAACAATAATAGACATGCCAGTGGGGACAGGGAAGATCACAAGACCTGGGATGCTGAGAACAGAGGAGACAGTCTTCCCCAGGGAAAAACACACCAGCTGTGATCAGTCCTGAAGCACACAAGCAGCATTATACAGACTGAGCAGGTTATGTTTATATATTTAGGAGAGAGAGAGAGAACATACATGCACATAAAAGTAAAATCAATGATTTGAAATATATTCTATTTTTAAGGAAGTAAGTTCAGTTGCTAGCATGCGCTGCCATGACTGAAGAGAATAGCTTTTCAGATGGCTCCGGAGCCTCAGGCTCCTTCTCTGACCTGCTGCCTTTCATTTTGGCACTGTGCTTGCCTGTGTTGCACTTCATCTCTTAGCTGCTCCCCTGAAGTGATAGTGAAGGAAATGTGGATTCCAGCTGCTCGGAGACTTTGTTCCTCCACAAAATGGGGACAGAAATTCCCATGCCGTTGGCTTAGTGCTCCGACCACACAGAACAAAAGGCAGGGTGCTGCCCAGGGCCTGGCATGGAGCAGACACTCAATAAACTACCAACGTAACCCTGCCCTTGCTGCTCTCTGCCCTTGCTGCTCTCGGCTTTAGCTTCAGTCAGCGTTTGTCAGCTACACTGTGTTATGTTACGGCAAGCCTGTGACTCAGTGTGGCTTGCCCGGCTGCTGTCACACATTCTCTTCCCGCCCTTCTCTTCCTCCAGTGTCTATCCCATCCTTCACAGATGATCTTCATTTACAAATCCCCCTCTTCCCAGGAAAGAACAGAATCCACGGGAAACCCAGCTGATAAGCAGCCCAGGCTGAGTCGGAAGAGGGCCCCTGGGGACTCAGACATTCGAGGGCCTCAGTGATAAACTTCCAGGAAGACTTTGAGGTAAAGAAGAATCGACTGTCCAAGTTTAAGAGCAGGTGAGGCAATTCTGCATTCACCTGGGTGCTTGAAGAATAAGCGTAACACCTGGAAATAGTGTAAAGATAGAGGGAACCACAACAGGAGAGATGGACGCACAGAAATGACAAATATCTTATTGTTTTAACAACAAAAGATCATTTTAGAATCAGCCTACTTTGAACAAACAGAAGATGTGTTTGGAGCCCAGACTGTCACTGAGCACATGTATATAAAGCTGTTTTTACCTCCCCAGGTGGAAATAATTAATCTGAGCCAGGCGTGGTGGTGCACCCCTTTAGTCCCAGCACATGGAAGGCAGAGGCAGGTGTATCTCTGTGAGTTCAAGGCCAGCCTGGTCTGCAGAGTCTAGGATAGCTAGAGCCAGGGTGGGAACTCAAGCAGGAGGCTGGAGGCAGGAACTGAAGCAGGGACCACAGACGGAGGGTTTACAGCTTGTTCTCGGGCTCATAGGCAGCTTACACAGCCCACTTCTTACCTGGCTCTGCCTAGGGATGGCATTACCCACAGTGGATGGGCCCTCCTCCATCAATTATCAGTCAAGAAAATGGCCCTACAGACATTCCTACAGGACAATCTGACAGAGACAGTTCCTCAGCTGAGTCCCACCTCCCAGGTCTGGTCAAGTCAGGAGCCAAAATCAGGCACCACGAGGTTTTCCCTATATGCGCTCAAATGCACCTTTCTCCTTTCATATATGATATTATTCTGTTATTTTTTTTTTTAAAGAAAAATGTCTTTGCTGAAGTAGTACATGTACTGTAAAGCGTCAGTGTTTGGCATGTCGACTCCGTCTCCACAAGGAACAGGCTTGCACAGTGGCGTCTTGGTAAGATCCAGAAGTGACCAGAACCTCTGGGAATATTCCTGTTCGCTCCCCTCAGAACCTTCTGCCTTGGCCAATATACTGAGTAACAGTGCCCTGCTTCTGAAGCTTGTTCAACTTGACCTGAGACTCGTCAAGTATCTAGACGGGCTGGCCAGGAAGAGCAAAGGGTCCTCCTGTCTGCGCCTCCCCAGTGCAGGGTTTACAGATACACACCTCCATGCTGGGGTGTGTACATGGATTCTGGGGATTAAACTCAGGTCCCCATGGCCAGCACTTGCCAACTGAGCTGTCTTCCCAGCCCTTCCTCTGTGGCTTTTAATTAAGAGGTAAGTTTGTTTTTTAAAAAGAGAGAAAGAGATAAGCGAGTCTGAACAAGGTTTAGCTACTGCTGTGGCATGACAGCTACCTAAAGGAGATGTTTATTTAGTTAAAGTGTTAGCACATTCTTCCGTCATTTCTTGAACTTTGATGTTTTATTGTCCCTGACTAGATATGTCAGGTCAAACAAAACATTTGAATCTTTGTGTTTGTCTGGAGTTATGACTCGTTTCATTTCATGATCATTGGCTGAAGATGATTTTAGTGGCTAGCCAGGAACCCACACTTGACATGTGAGGAAACCATGCAGGATGCACAGGAGCTCAGGTGAAGCAGGGCGCTGCTGCTTAGGGACCCAAAATTGGTGCAAGAAGACTGGGTCACATCTCTTCCCAAACACAAGTGCCGTGAGACTTGTCAGTGAGCCTTAGATGTTGGAATAAAGATGAAAGTGCCATGCTCACATGTGTGTTGGTCCATTGCAGCCTGTTCAGCTGGGGATGGAGCTGACCATCTGCTGAGATGTTTTTTGTGCTTTGGGTCTTTGTATTGAGGTATATCATTATTCCAAATTGTTGGAAGGCAATCTTGCAGGAGGTGAGGTTTTGAATTCCTGATGGTGTGTGATTTTTTTTTTTTATCCCCAAGGTTCCTTCTCTTAGGGATGAATTGATTTGCCGGCCAGAAAGGAGGCTGAATTCCTACGTGGGGTTAAAGGCTGCTGACGAAAGGCTGTTTGCTTAGCAGCCTGCCCCAAGGGCTTCATGTACACACTGACAAAGCCTCCCTCCCTCTCCAGCCCAAGCTTGGCAGTGGCCAGTCACTCATGCAAGCTGTTTGGGAACAAAGCAGAAATCAGTCTAGCTTTCACTTAGAAGTAAGTCGAGCCAAAACGAAAAGCTTCTCGTCTTCATTAAGATCTCCCACGAGACCAAGCAGGCCAGCACCTCCAGGTTCCTTTCAGAGACTTCTCCCTCGGGGACTTGAAAGAACATCACTTTTGCCATTGGCCAGAATCAGTCACCTCTTCTCCAGATTCTCTGCAACATGTCACTTTGCTGAGGCTGCCAAAATAGCTGTCTTCTGTGGGCCTCTCCTTGGTGTGCAGGTAGGCATCTTCTCCCCGTTGTCACAGGCTTCTGGTGCATGTCACCACCCTAACACCTAATATACGAACATCAGTCATACTGGATTTGGGCTCACCTGTATGACCTCAGTTGACCGCAGACACCTCTTCAAGCCTCAAACACAGCCACGAAGGCCTCATAATACAGACACATGCCGCAGTATGGCGGCGTGGAGAAGCAGGATGGGCACACAGTTACCCACACTGCCGGTCTTCTAGGAGTTTCTCAAGCCTGGCAGGGACGTTTCTGGTCCCGATAAGATATTCAACACCTTTCCCTTTTCTTGGAAAACATTCTGGATTGAAATATGGAATCTGGCCAAGGCTACATTTTCACATGCAGCGGCTGCAGCACCAGGGAGAAGCAACGACAAAGGCACAGTGCCAGCACAAGCTACGTTAAAGAGAGTCCTGGTCGCTTTATTCAGAGTCCTGGTCCACGTACAGGTGGAGGCAGGCAGAGGACTATTATGCTAGGTGTGGCTGGGGAAACCAGGCTATGGCAGGCTAGAGAGTGCCAGGTGATGGGAAAATGTAGTCCTGGCAAGAATCTAGAAAACATTCCTTCCATTCTGGAATCAAGTCACCTCAGTTTTGGAAACTGTCACTCTTTAGCTGAAATTGGGGAACTTGAGATGACAGAAGCAGGTATTTTTGTCCTGGTCACGTTTCTACAGGAGTCCTCTAACCCAGGCTTTAAAGGATGTGTGCTGAATTAAGAGAGAATCATCAACCTTTAGCCTAATAATTCTGGGGGAAAGACTTGAAGATACAGTTGCAGCAATGGTCTTAGCTATTCTAAAGTAATATCCAAGTTCTAATGAACAAGCAGACAAGATGTGGTAAAATTTAGCAAAGCAGCTAAGCATTAGGAGGACAGAATTCATTCAACACTTTCTATATTAGTGAACATGGCATTATTTTAGCTATTATTTTGATGATTGAAAATTCAATAGTCCTCAGAACAGACATTATTAACACTTGGCAAAATGTGTCTGTGAGTGTGTGTGTGTGTTTGTGTGTATGTCCTACACTGGAAAAAGAGGAAGAAGTTCTATCTCTCTTTAACAAAGTAATCTAATCTAATGTGAGGAGCCAATGAGGAACAGCTTGATTGTTTTTTAATGATTTCTTTATTTTTATTTTATGTGCATGAGTGTTTTTGCCTGAGTATATGTAAATTTACTTAAAACTTCCAGAGACTTAAAAAAAAAATCTGTGCTCTTAAAGGAATTAAACCCACAAAGCCACCCCAGCCCTCAGGGCTGCTGGTGGTAGGCTCCCTGAGAAATGGACCTGCTGTGGGTCGGAGCTAGCCATGCAGGCAGGAAGAAACATGCCTGCTCAGTCTTGATGCGATGTCTGGTGCCTCAAAGCGTTCCTCCAGATGACCCTGGGATCAGGGTGGAGTTAACACAGCTTCCTCCAATACAGTGGCCAGTTCAAATCTATCTGAACATTTTCAGTGCAAGCTGAAATCCTCTCTGAAATTTGGGGTTTGATTTGTTTCTCTAAAATAAAACTCATATGGCCGCCGTGCCAAGGTGGCCACGCATCGTGGCAAGCGTCCAAGAGGCTAAAAACAGCTGATCGCTGCCTCTGTTATCCATGCTCACCGGCGTCTCCTCTGCCTTGGAAGGATTGACTCCTCAAGGTCTCCTCACCTAATCAGCAACATTTCTATGAATGTGAAAAGCAAGGCTTTCTTAAAATTAAGTTATTTTATTATTCTGCCCATACAGATGTTCACCTGCACATCTCTCTGTCTGTCTGTCTGTCTGTCTGATGCTCAGGAAGTGAGAGGAAAGCATCAGATCGCTGGTGCTGGAGTTCCAGACCGATGGTTGTGAACCACCATGTCAGTGCTGGGAATCAAACCTTGGTCAAACCTGAGCAGCCAAGGCTCTTAGCCACCATGCCAGGTCTCCAAAATAACCCAAAACTTTTGTTTGCATTTGTTCCTGGGATTTTAAGGAATAAAACTACATTTAACTTGTCTAATAATTAGTTATTATTGAAAAACTAATTCAAAAGAATCTCCATTTTATTATATCACTATTTTTTAATGTTTCAGATAAATTTTGTATCCTTAAGCAATCCAACTATCTATAAGGGGAAAAAAAAAAACTCCATTAAGTTGTTAGAGTTAACACCAGTCAGCTTGACACACCATCAGAATGGCTAGAATCAGAATTGCTAGAATCAGCAAATCTAGGGTCATTTTCTTTATTGATAACTGATGGAGGAAAGCCCAGCCCACTGTGGGCGGCACCATCTCTAGCTTAGGTGGGTCTGCAATTTTAAAAAAGGTAGCTGAGGATCTGGAGAGATGATCCATGGATAAGAGTGGCATTCACTCTTGCAGAGGACCTGGGCTAGGTTCCCAGAACCCCATGGCACCTCACAGACAAACATCACTCTAGTTCCAGGCAGTCTGACACCCACTTCTGACCTCTGGAAGCACACTCGGGGTGCACATGTACGCAGACAAGATATTCATAGCCATAAATCTTCAAAAATATTTTTTTTAAGCAAGAAAAGAAAGTGCGGTTGGCTGAGCACACACAGAGGAGCAAGGCAGTGGTCATGGCTTCCCCACACCTTCTCCTTCCAGCCCCTGCCTGTGCTCCTAACTCATTGCCCTTGGTGATGGCTGAGTCTGTGCGATTCTCATAAGTATTTGATGGAGTGCACGGGATGAAAACGTCTGGAAGGACCTGCCCAGTGTTGTTCCCTCATAAAACTCTGTGCATACTTCTTTGCTGACCCTTTCATCACATTTGCATCCATGAATTTATATCCATTGATGCAAAGTGCCTTTCCTCTTATTAAAAAATATTTGTTATGTACCCATTAGGTACTGGATACATAGTAGACAATGCGAAAATCATTTCTGGGGGCTGGAGAGGTGGGTCTGCACGTAAGAGCCCTTGGAGCTCTTGCAGAGGACCAGAGTTCCGATCCCAGCTCCCACATCAGGCAACTCAGAACTGTCTGTAACTCCAGTTCCACGAGATCCATTGCCCTCTTCCAGACTCTGCAGGTACATAGACACACACACACACACAGATGCACAGACATACACACATACACACACACACACACACACACACACACACAGAGAGAGAGAGAGAGAGATAAACAAAGATAAACTTTTAAAAAAATAATTATTTCTGCCCTCTTGGAGAGATTAAAATAGATAGATGATAGATAGATGATAGATAGATAGATAGATAGATAGATAGATAGATAGATAGATAGATAGATAGATAGA
>NW_026586383.1:7555970-7557674 GCF_907164565.1 Psammomys obesus
AGATAGATAGATAGATAGATAGATAGATAGATAGATAGATAGATAGAAGGATGGAAAGGACAGATCCAGAGAGAATAAATACATATAAAGGCATGTACTTTCTATATTCCACATTTCTCTTCTGTTATTTATCTTCAAAAATAAGTAAGCCTTCACTCACTGAGACAACTTGAGCAAATAAGGGAATGACATCATAGCCCTGTGTTTTTTAAGATTCATGGCTTCCTAAGGAGGGGGAAAAAATCCCCGATTCTGGCCTGCACAACATGATTTGAAATAACCTGGCGTTGTGAGATGGGTCTTTCTAAACCAAACAGTTCATTTTTGGCAAGTCTTACTAACAGCTGAGGAGCGATTGTTGGGTTGCTTGTTAGTCCCCGCAATTAAATAACAATCATTTAAGACTGGTATATGGACCAGTTGGGAGCAGCACAATGCTGCACGTTGGGTATACAGTTGCCTAGACCTGCCGTGCCGTGTTGATAAGGCAGCAGATGGTCTCATAGACTCCATCATTGAGCAGTTAAATTGGTAGGGTCTTAGTTTAATAATCTTGTGTTCTAATGATTTAGGCGACTGATGAAAGGCAGGGCAATTACTTGTTCTTGTAATAATGCCCAGTTGGCCTGGATGAAGGGCCACGCGCTCCTGCATGGTGTGATATAATTAACTCCTGTTCCCCAGCAGCATGGCTAGAGCCTCTCCTTTGATAACACACATCTCACCTTGATGCTAAAAATCTAAAAGCATTTCCCAAGTTGAAAATGGGTCTTAAGTATTTAAAACACAGGAAGCGAGAAAATCTTGTAACCTTATGTTGGTATGGCATGTCTGCTTCACTTTGAATTTCTGTGTTATGGATTCTAACAATGGTTGCAGGAAATAAGAGGCACTTGTGTGATGTGAACCATTTACAAGTGAGGAAGTCATTCAAGGGCTCTCTGAGCCACAGAGAATGTCTGGAGGACAAGCAGAGGAAAGAGGACACCGAATCCTGGGGTCATTTCCATGGGTCATTTCCATGAGGTAGTCTTCAGATTCATTCTACCAAATAATTTCTCCCGGATGCTTTGCAAAACATCTCATTAGTGTTTCAAGTATGTGGTATAATTTATATAATCCATGAACTAAAATTATATCTTGTGTTTTTCACTTCTTAAACCTTTTCTAGAGGTAAATTGAAGTGTGAACACTGTGAAACCATGAGTACTGATAGCACTTTAGTGTTCCCCAAGTTAGGATGTAATTTTAAAAAGATACCGATGAATATGTTAACTGTAACTTAGAAAAAGTAAGACACTGATGGATATATTAACTATCTTCTTCTTTGAAGGTAAGTGCACAAGACCAGCGCATATATTGACTCTTCATAGCAACAGCAAGCATATAGTCCAGAAAGTAGAGCTGGGCACAGTGTTGCATGCCTTTAATCCCAGTACTTGAGAGGCAGAGGCAGGGGGATCTCTGTGAGCTTGAGGCCAGCCTGGGTCTACATGGGGAGTACCAGGACAGCCAGAGCTACATAGTAAGCTCCTGTCTGGGAAAAAAATGGTGTAGAACATAACATACCAGTTAAGGACCACTCAAAATAAAATGAAATACTTAGAAGAATAAACCATAAGTAGAACATGTTAAAAGGCTGGAGAAATGACTCAGTGGTTAGGGTTAGGGTTAGGGTTAGGGTTAGGGTTAGGGTTAGGGTTA
>NW_026586383.1:7557684-7565452 GCF_907164565.1 Psammomys obesus
GGGTTAGGGTTAGGGTTAGGGTTAGGGTTAGGGTTAGGGTTAGGGTTTGGAGCTCTTGCAGAGAACCAGAATTTGATTCCCTGTACCCATTCTATATCTATGTCATGTGGCGCACATCTGTCCATAACTCTAGCTTCAGGGAACCCGACACCCTCTTCTGGTCCACAGGATCCAAACATACGGCGTACACTCACACACATGCACATGAACAAAAATGCTACTTTCCTCCATCCGGACGCTCCCTGCAAGACCTCAGCCTCACTCAGCCCCTTTCCTACATGATTTCATCCTCCTCCTTTTTATTGTATCACTGAGTTACTTTCAAGCTTCATAAATGTTTTTACCTATAGACAAGCCATATGGTCTGAGGCAAAAAAAAAAAAAAAAAAAAAAAATCTCATCATGAGTACTAGGGGTCTCATCTGATAATGAACAATTTAGTCTGACTTGAGAGTAGGTTTCTGAGACTCGAAACCAAATATCTGACAGTCCCAACAGCCACGGGCTCACAGTCAATGCTGACTTTCCTCAGTCTTGCTTTCCACCCAGACCTACAAAACCCATCTTGCCGTGGGAGTCTAGACAGCCACAGCAGATGTGGGCTTTGGTCTTCCAGCACTGTCATCTAGCTCAGCAGGTGCTAGGGCTGTACGTCTTAGGTTTTATGCTTTTAGCCTCTTTGCTTCCAGGTCTTATGACACATTTGTTTATCTGGAGACACAACGCATTATTTCTCAGACTGGGAAAAACCTTCAAGGCAAAAACTATTCTTTATAAGTCAAAGAACATTGTCAACTTTAACCATCTTTAACCCAACCAAAAAATATTCAGAGAAGGAAAGAAAAGGAAAATATAATTGAAGCTTTTTAGGGACAAAGATGATTTTATGGTGTTTCTACCTTCCACAGCAAAAGTACAGATGCTGAGACATTTGTAAAACTGGGAACAGTCAGGACTCTTGGTGAGGAACCTAAAGGTACTGGGGGAACAGGATTGGTGAATGGATATTGTCTCTTTGGTTGCTAATGAAGTCATGTGGGTTTCATTTCAATCTTTTCTTGAAAATTCCACATCAGCGAGTCTCAGCTTTCCCCGTGGGGCCACTGGCATGTCAGGGCTGAGGTTGGGGCAGAGGCGGTCTCCTGCCGGGCTGGACCTGCCAAGACGTGGCCCACATTACTGGCATCACCAACTGAACTGCATCAGAAAGCAAGACTCCTCAGCCCTCACTGCTGTCATGCCATGTGAGTTTGAATTGTAGGTTTGCTAAGGGGCCCTGTTTGCAGACAGCTTGTTCAGAAATGCTGCCGTGCTGGCTAGGATGGTATCTGTGCAGAAATGAGATCCCTCACTGAACCATCTCGGCACATCTACACTCATCTTCAACAATTTATTTTTTCATGCTTGATCTTCAACTAGCATGCTGTATACACAGAGCCTGGGCCACGGTAGAGCCCCATAGTAAACGTACCCATTAAATAGCAGAAAAAAATGAATGCATGGAGCCAGGTATGGTGTCCTACGCCTTTAATCCTAGCACCTGAGAGGCAGAGGCAGGTGGATCTCTGTAAATTCTAGTCCAGCCTGGTCTACATAATGAGTTCTTGGTTAGCCAGAACTACATAGTGAAACCCTGTGTCAAGAAAGAAAGAGAGGGAGAAAGGAAAGAAGGGAAGGAAGAAGAGAGGGAGGAGGAAGGAAGGGAAGGAGGGAGGAGAAAAGAAAAGAATGACTGGACAGGGACCTGGAGAAACCTCAGTGTTATAGCTTGCTGTTATTGAAGACAGTTGGGTTTGGTTCCCAGCAGCTTGTCTGGAAGCCCACAGCCACCTGTGATGGATACAGCGCTAGGGAATCCGATGTCTTGTTCTAGATTTTGATGTTGTGCATGCACGTGCACACACACACACACACAAATAAACAAATAAAAATATTTTTTGTATAAATGGGCAAATAAATGAAGTAGAACAATGTTTCCTACACTGACTAATAGAATAAAGCAACCAGTCTGTGCTTAAAGGATTCAGAACCTAAGCAGGAAAAACATGAGTTTCAAGCTTTCTTCACTACTTGGTGGGTATACAACAGACCACCACTTAACCAGTAAAATAGACTCATCAACATCCATTAAATAAATTTTAATTGTAAACAAAGTTTCCCCAAACAAAAATTGGGCCAAATCACATGTTAGCAAATTTAGCCCAACTTTTAGAGATGAAATAGCATCAATTCTTTTGAAAAATTTCCAGGAATTTTAAGACAGGATGTATTTACCAATTCACTCCGAGGCCAGCGTCGACGTGGTGACAGAAGCAAAGCATTTTCAAGGAAAGGGAGCTACCGTCCTCATCTCGCACACACAGAGGGAAAATCTGTTCTTTAAAAAAAAGTGAATCTAATATCGATGTGTTAAAAATATTTAGTTAAGAGTAAAATACAGCATAGCTGTTCATCAGCCAGTCCCAGGGTTTCAATGTTGGTTTAATGTGTAAAACTCAGCAGCGAGACTGGAGAGATGGCTCAGCCATCAGGGACACTTGCTGCTCTGGCAGAGGACTGGAGTTCGGCATACATCAAGCAACACAGCAGTGCTCAGAACTCCAGGTTCTAGGGGATGCGATGTCCCTGTCCTCCACAGGCACCAATACACACAGAAGGACACAAACTTGTGATTAAAAATCGTAAGAACAATTGTTTACAGATCAGTGGTGTTTGTTGTTGTGTTTTTTTTTTTTTTTAATACAGCATTGTCATGGTAGGTAGAGAGGAAGCATGTTATTCAACAAAGACAGCTTGCATTCTGAGGAAAACAGCTGACTTCAAAATCAACAAAATAAATAACTTCAAAGCCACAGAAAGAAAGAAAGAAGTTTAAATCTAAAATTAGTAAGAAAAAGAAAAGGAAGAAATGGTTGGTTGGCTTGGCTGAGGAAGCTTCGATACTTGAAGTCTTCAAATACTTGAACGTAACGGACAAGCCCCTCAGCCCCTCCTCACCCTCACAGTCTAGCAAGATTGGGAGCAAGCAGCTTCCAGGCACTACCAGGAATACTCGACAAGTGTACCAGGTGTGAGAGAGGAGCCGAGAAACCTAAGCCCCGCCTGTGCACCCCTTTAGCAGGCAAGTATTTAGAGACTACGGTTAAACGCACTATTGTCACCAGATGAGAGAAATGCTCAGGCTAGCGCAGGAGCCAGTGGGGAAAGGCACTACATCGAGGCCTGCTGACTTGAGTTTGATCCCAGGTCTCACATGGCGCATGGAAAGAACCAGCTGCAAGTTTCTCTCTGAGCTCACACCTCCAGTGAGCACATGCCACAAACACATGTCCATGGAATATAATATGAAACCATTTTGAATCAAAAAGAGAGTGTAGCAGTGGGTTTAGTGGGTAGTCTATAGTCTACACCTATAGACCCAGCACTTGGGAGGTAGATGTAGGAGGATCGGGGGTTCAAGGTCATTCTCACCTACACAGAGAGTTCAAGGCCAGCCTGGGATACATGAGACAACGTGGCCAGGCCTCAAAAAATAAACTCCAGTAAAAAGAAAATGGAAGACTTTACTAAAGATGTGTTGTGTGCAGGACTGTGAGGCTCAGGGCCCACACTCTCGAGAGAGACAGGCAGTATGACACTCATGGAGTCTGCCCAGCACTCACACCAAAAGTGACACTAGCAATGCACAAAGAACAGACACTAGTACTGACCTCATTGCTCACTGGTGTACATTTAAGAAATTCCTAGACCAAACCTTGATGAATCAAAAGCAGGGAAAAAACGTAAAATCATGCAATATCCCATTTTCAAGAATGAAAAGATGATAAAATGCTAATTATTCTCCTATTTTCAACTCCATCTTAGTTTTTTTTTATTTATTTTTTGTTTTTTATTTGTGTGCTTTTTTTCCTCTTTTCATGGTGGATAAGTGAATTCAAGTCTCTGATATTAAGAAGCAAGAACCATTAAAATATACACATACATACATACGTGAAACATCTGAGTTGTTTTTTTTTAAAGAACATTTCACTTATTGAAAGCTTAGTTCCGTCGTATTTTAAACAAGAAAACATGGTTAAGAAACAACGCCAAACGCGGTATGATATCTGTGGATTACGAAGAAGAGCGTGAGCCAACACTGAGACATGCTGCATCCTCAAAATGGGAAACACTAATAAGACATTAAAGTGCTTCAACACAGAAATCAGTTCTTTCATATGTGTATCTAATTTCAGTTCCACATATTGACTTGAGGTCCAAGTGGAGAGGCTACGTAAAAGCAACAGAGGCAGTTGGAGGAGAGCACTATAGCTGTGAGATTAGCACCAACAAAATAATTAGAGAAGTCTGCCTGGGAAATTAATACACAGTGATGTAACATTTGATGTTGGGAAGGGTACAGAAGCAAATTGCATGAAGGCAAATAGACATCCACATGCAAAGATGGATGTTTCTTATCTGTAAACAGACCTGCTGGAATAGAAACAAGATAATGAAAATAAGTATTAGAACTAAATGTGTGGAAGAGGCTTGGAACCAGAAAAACTTAAAATACAAAATCTCAGCACAAAGTTAATGATTGCATCTGTATAAATGTTTTTAAATGTTTTAAATGCTAAGTTTAGGTAAAACTGAAAGTGTCAGAGTGGCAGAGCATTTGCCTGGCAATACAAGGCTCTGGTTCAATCCCACCACAACACAAAAAGGTCACAGGGGCAAATGAAGAGAAAACACAATACATTGCAAATAAGTTTTTAATACTTGAAGAAAGAATGTTTATATAAATTAATATTAAAATGTCATGAAATAAACGTTTTGTTAATGAATCTGAGGAGGCGGTTCACACAAAGTTAAGTGCAATGGACTGTAAGTGCACGATGTGACAGTAACGGCTGGCCGTTGTGAAGGACACGCACCGTTCAAAGTACTAAGAAACTAGCGTTTACATTCGCAGTTAAAAGTGCTTGGAAGTCAGCACTTTGTGAGTTCAAGGGCACCCTGGTGTACATGATTCCATAGTGAATTTCAGGCCAGCCAGAGCTGCACCGTGGGAGCCAGTCTCCCGACCCCCTAAAAAAGTATTCTAAACCAGGCAGCAGTGGGGACAGAGCCAAGTGGCTCCTGAGAGCTTGGTGACAGGCCATCCGAGCCAAGATGGCTACATTCAAGCTCAAGATTGCCTCAAAAGAGCAGGGGTACGGCAGAGAGAAGCAGGAGTAAGGCAGAGAAGAATGGAGAGAGGTTTTGGGCATCCCGCTCTGTCCCTTCCTGTTTCTCGGGCATGCGTACACGTACATATGCAGGCACACGCAGAGAACTCTTTTAGAAAATTAAAGTTGTAAATGAGTAAATGATAAGAAGCTAGAAAGGAACTGAAAGGTATGTCAGGCATTTCACTTTGTTAAATTATTTAATGTTTGACAAAAACACTCAACTCATAATGAGATGGGTCTCAAGCTAGCTCTTCTCACACCTGGGCAGGGAGCGGGTATTCACTGCTTTTCCCTTTCCACTGATGCTTATTTCTCTACTACCACCACCCACACTGTGGAGGAAACAAATACTCTGTGTAACACAGAAAATGTCCAGCCCTCTCCTTTGGGTAGCACCTTGATGCGCTTTCTCCATGTCCCCCAAAGCCAAAACGTAGAAGCAAATAAGGTTCTCAGACGGTTGTGACGGTTGTGACGAGACTGAGAAGGTCGGTTCACCCCATCACACTGACTCTGATGGGGGAAGGACCAAGCAAAAGGGCATTCTTTCTTTCAGAGACTGACTAAGGAAATATGTTTAGGAGATTCTGGTGAGCTACCACCTCCCATTCATTGTCCTGTGGCTGTGGGGAGGGAGCATTTTATTAGCAAGACCCGGGCCACAGCAAGCTCTTCTATCATTATCAATTCTCCCCAAAAGCCTACTGTGTCCTCAATACCCTCCCCGAGTCCAGTCAATACTCTTACTTCAAGGCTCAAGGATGTTTTCTGGCTTCCATTGTAAGGTCATTGTGTGTGCTGCATTGATCTATCTCTTTAGGGAAGTTTTGGGAAAGAGAAAGAAATACCAAGGAAAAATGAAAACAAGAATGACAACATCAACGAAGGGCCAACACTGAAGACTAGAGATGAAGGAAAGAATTTCTGTTACTTATGTGGGCATGGTTTCCGGGAGCCCGTGCTGGCCTCAAAGACCCTCTGTAACCCTGAAGTACCTCCTTTGCTTCTGTATCTTGACCGTTGGCATGGGCTTCCTACCACACTTGATTTTCTGCAGTTCTAGGTCCAAGTCAAGGGTTCCTGTACGCAAGGTGTGCACTCTACCAGCTGAGCTACATCCGAGTCCGGGATATCTGTCCCTGTTAGGTTCTGATTTCTGTTGTTGTTTTAGGGTTTATTTATTTGTATTTCAGTGTGTGGGTGTTAGTCTTGCATGTATATTCTGCAGGGCACGCATGCAGCCCCCACCCTACCCCAGAAGGGGACACTAGATCTCCTGGAACTTGATTTACACAGATGGTTGTTGACTGCAGTATGGGTGCTAGAATTGAAACAAGGGTCCTCTGGAGGAGCCAGGGCTCCTGACCGCTGAAGCGTCTCTCCAGCCCTACCCTTAGTTTTTAGTCTGCCTCCCTCTTATAAGCCCAAGGAGGGGGACAGCTATTAGCATAGCCTTGCACAGAGATGAATTAAACTTCGCCTTGCATGGAACTTCTTGAACTCTTTATTCATTTTTCCATCTGCAATAACTCTAGAACTGTGGAAGAGAACTCTGGTGTTATAATTTCATGTGAGGAAAGTAAGAACTCCTGTGCGCCCATTCTTCGGTTTGCGGTGTTGAGCCAAGGACAGGTGACTGTAAGGCAAAGGCTTCTCAGCTAATGCACCTGCCTTAAGAACTGGTTCTTTGGGGTGCTCAAAAGTCGGGGGTGGGGACAGAGTGTGGTACTCCATGCCTATAATCACAGAACTCAGAAGACAGACCAGAGGATCAAAAACAGCCTGAGCACATAGCAAGTCAGGGACTCCACAAAGGAAAAGAACAACAGGGAGGAGAGAAGGGAAAGTGAGGGAAAAGAAAGGGAGGGAAGAGGAAGGTAGGGAGGGAAGGGAAGGGAAGGGAAGGGAAGGGAAGGGAAGGGAAGGGAAGGGAAGGGCTTGTTTCCGTGAACACAGCCTTGATTCCTCGATGCTGTTCTTCGTATGTTACCAACCTTCTCTGCTTTGGGGTTTTCTGCCCTAGACTAGCCAGCAGCTGAAGCCCTGTCTTCCCTGAAACCCAGCTCAGTGAGGCCTACTCGAGGTTAGTTAAAAGCTAATTGGAGCCCATGCTGCATCTTGCACATCACTCATCAGAACACATTTTTCAAAATTTAAGCTACCTAGGAAAGGGGGCTTCCGGCCAGCAAAGCTACGACTGTGAATGTAACACACTCCCTTAAGAACCTCCCGAGGAGGCGTGGGAGCAGCCAAATGCCGCATCTAGTTAGGACTCCTGAGCAGGTGCTGCCGACGTGGAAATGGTGATGCCAGTGCCATTAACGAGGAAGTCGGGCATCATTTCTCTCAAACCTCTTTCTTTCTTTCTTTCTTTCTTTCTTTCTTTCTTTCTTTCTTTCTTTCTTTCTTTCTTTCCCTTCCTTCCTTTCTTTTTTCTTTCTTTTTTCCTTCCTTTCTTCCTTTCTTTCTTTCTTTCTTTCTTTCTTTCCCTTCCTTCCTTTCTTTTTTCTTTCTTTCTTCCTTCCTTTCTTTCTTTCCCTTCCTTCCTTCCTTCC
>NW_026586383.1:7565462-7591031 GCF_907164565.1 Psammomys obesus
TTCTTTCTTTCTTTCTTTCTTTCTTTCTTTCTTTCTTTCTTTCTTTCTTCTCTTTGTAGCTGAAGAGAAAGGGAAGGAAGGGGTGCTGCCACTGACATGAACAAGATTCTGTTTTTCCTTGGGGTTCCCTGGTCTCTCAGTTCTGTTTTCTACAGAAAATGGAGTGGGATATAAAAAAAAAAGCAAGTGTTATCCCCAAAGTGTGCAAACATACAAGCTGCGTGGTGCCTGGCATGGGGAGGAACAATGAGCCGCTGTGAGCTAACGCAGGATTGAGCTGTGGCACCTGCCCCACCCAGTCCTTTGTGAGCTCTGCTTTTCCAAGTCTGAATGTTGTAAAGAGAAACAGCTGCAAATATACTCCCTCCCTCAAGAGTGCCTGAAGGGATGCTTTCTTGTGCTTTGGGATGTGGCCATCCACATTTTGTTAGTTTGGGTAAATAGGAAGATACTCATCTCAGCCTACCTGGGTCTGAAGTGGAAGAGATTTCGCATCGAGATCATGCGTGCACTTCCTCTAGGCCAGACACCCACTGGGGTCCTTAAAGGACATGGCTGCAGAGCGGTTAGCTCGTGCACATACAGCGTGCTGCACAGTGGCCTGCTGTACAGTGGCCTGTCCGCAGTGGCCAGCACAGCCTGAGCCACTCATTCCACGTGGAAAGCCAATGCCATAACATTCTAGAAAAGGGAGCCTGAGACGGCGGGTGCCTAGTGACACAGTGCATGGCAGAGGTGCTGCACAGTGACTCTGTATAATGTGACAGTGGTAGAGAGCAGTGTAAGGTTATCACAGAATGCGTCGTGGCCCCTAAAGCAAACGACCAAATGATAAGGCCGTGTCAGTGTGAGCACTCCCTTGGCGGTGGGGGGGGGGGTTTTGTGAAAGCCACATGTGAGGGGGACAGCATCTGTCTGTAAACTTAAAACTGTCCCTCAAAGTAAAGTCTCCTCCTCCTCCTCCTCCTCCTCCTCCTCCTCCTCCTCCTCCTCCTCCTCTTCTTCTTTGAATCCTGGGTTTGATGATAAACTCCTTCATCCCAGCACTTGGGAAACAGAGGCAGGAGGATGGCTACAAATCTGAGGGCAGCCTGAGCTGAATGAGGTTTTTTTTCTCAACAAAAGAAGAAGAGGAGGAGAAGAAGTAGAGGACGGGGCAGGGCAGGAGGAGGAGCAGAAGCTGAGATTTCGCTTTTCCCAGGGGGACATTGCAGCTCTATATATCACAGCTTTGTGATTGTTTGTGAAAAATGACCTATAAATACAGCATTTAGACACTAATATGCTGAAAGCACCAAGTATCTTGGTATTTTTCTCTTGCCAAGACTGCATGCTCAACAACCGGATCTAGTAGATACCCGAAAAGTTTAAAAAAAAAAATTCATCTTCAAAGTTATTTGGATTTTTTGTGTGTTTGTGACAGAATAGGCTGTCACTTTTTTCTGGCCATATGATTAGGCATTGTAGCAGCATTCTTAGTAACCGTCCATGCGTCCTCCACATTACCAGGCACTTGTTCCCGTGCCTGAGGGCAGGAGTCTAGCTTCTGTGGCCTCCACCGAGTCATTTTGCTTCTTATTTCATTACTGCGCCATTTTATTTCTGAAATTCTCTATTACAGTGTGCTGTCTCATAAGTGAGCTTGTGTCTTGGGTAGTCTAGCCTTTTCACATTTCCAAGAGAACATTCTAGAGGTATTCACCCACAAAGGTTATGTGGATCCTTGGTTTTTTTATTTTTAAAAAATTTAGTTTTAAAAATGTGTATGAATATTCACCTGCGTACATGCATGTGCTCCGTATGTGCAGAAGAGGGCAGCAGTTCCCACAGAACCGGAGTTACAGATGGCGGGGGTCACCATGTGTGTGCTTGGAGTCTAACCTGTCCCCTGGAAGAGCAGGTAGTGTTCTGCTCTAACCACTGACCATCTCTGAAGCCCTGTGGTCTCTGCCTCTTAAGATGTATTCCTCCTGCCTCATGGTGGTGGCGCACACCATTAATCCCAGCATTCGGGTGGCAGAGGCAGGAAGATCTCTGAGTTCTAGGCCAGGCTGGTCTACAGAGCATATTCCAGGAGAGCCAGGACTTCACAGAGAAACTCTGTGTGTAAATGATAGACGATAAATAGATACAGATAGGTAGATAGATAGGTAGATAGATAGATAGATAGATAGATAGATAGATAGATAGATAGATAGATAGATAAGGTAGCCTTCAAGGAACCATATCATAAAGGCAGAGCCTCAAGGCCTCAGCCATGGCCTTCTAAGACATAATAAAATTCACAGGGGACCATTGTGCACATCAAAAGCAAGCTCTAAACCTAGTGCTCAGTTTTGCTTAGTGGTTTGCTCTGAACAACGGGATCACTTCTTACCAGCCTGTATTTTAGACTTTACACATAAACCGGTGACTCTGGCTACATGAAAGGTAGCCACGAAATGACAGCTAGGTGGTTTCCTTGTCACTTCGTTTCACTAAGCATACAAATATGAAAGTGCCATGTACACTCTGAATTGACATGTCAAGCAAGAAGAAAAACAGGGGAAAAAGGGAGCCACCTGCTTTCCCCACTTGAGAGATCTGCAGCACCACACCGGGCGCCTCCGGCAGGATTCTGAGACACCCCCCCCCCCCCCCGCTGAGCCCGTGCTGTTCTCCGTAGTAACGTTTAGACTAGGGATGGGAACGTAGCACAGTCTGTGGAGCGCTTGCCTAGTGTGCAGAGACCTGGATTCCATCCTGACCGTGGTGTAAAGTATGTGCTGGCACACGCATGAAATCCCAGCACTTGGGATGTGGAGGCAGAAGAATCACACATTTAAGATTATTCTTGGCTTCCTAGAGAGCTTGAGACCAGCCTGGACTTTGTGAAACACTGTCTCAGAAATAACTAAACTTAAATGAATCCCAAAACCAAACCAAAGGTCAAGAGTCTAGAAAAGGGGCTGGCAGGAATGGGAAGGAGGTGGCACAAAGTGGGAGGGGGACAGGGGACCCCCAATGCAGCAAACCCATGCATGCAAGGACAAGTTAACCGACAAAAACTTAAAAACAAGCTTTAAGCAAATAAAGGTTAGAATAAAATTAATTGGTAGTATGACAGGATAGGCTATTCTGTCTTGGGAACAAAACAGAAAAAGGATGAAATAACAAGAACCCCATGCAGAACCACGCCTCAGCCCTTCAGGCCTCACCACCCTGCCTGCCCCAGGTTCACTGTCTTTTCCTGGCACGGCCCCTGCTGCCTACACTAGACTCTTCCTGACAGCGTGGAGGCGGCTGTCCCGGCGCATACCGCACCTGCGCATCTGTAGGTGCCTGCAGCCACGTCCCGCAGCTGAACCATTGTAACGCAGCTGACCTTCCCGCAGACACTGCTCACTCAGGACTCACTGGTCCATCAGGCGGCATCCTGGTGACCTTCTTCGCAGCCGCTGGCAATGGCCTTTAATTCATCTGGTGTTTACCCAGGGTGAAGCCTCCTCTGGCTATAACACCTTTGTTGGTGTGAGCTGAGCCTGGTTTATCTTCTGCCCCCTCACCTTCAGGGTTTCACACCAATTTGTCAGTGCAGAGCTGCTCTCCATCCACTTTCTGCTTGTGCTTTTGTTTTTATTGCTCTTTGGCCAAGCTTCTGTCTGCCCGGGACCTTTCTGGGTGTCAGTCTTTCTGATTCCTTGTGTCCTTCCCCTGGACAACCTTTGTTCCAGAGTTAGCTTCAAGGCCTAACTTGTGGACTTGAAGTCACATTGTGGCAGGCTGGCAATCAGGCTTAGAAACTGCAAGAATTTTTATACTAGTATTTTTTTAATGACATTTTCAAAATACTCCAAGATAGATGACTATGTTCACTTCCCTTCCCAAAAATCTTAGAATGAGTTCCTGCAGAAGACATCATACTCATTGTCTGCAGGTAGATTTTGGAAGCAAACAGGACCCTGCCAAAGGGACCATGGGTGCTTGTGAAGAGCTATGGCAGACTCCCAGCATCCTTGTCTTCTGGCTGGAAGCGTTTTTGAGACACTTAACATGTGTTGCTGAGAGACAACGCTCCTGTCTAGGACTGACCACAAAAAGCCCCTCCTGGGACTCAGGGAGAGAGCTCACCAGTAAGCCACTTGCCTCACAGACATGAGGATGTGAGCATGATGCCCAGAGCTCAAGAAAAAAGCTAAATGTGGTGGCATGTGCCTTGTAATCCCAGTGCTATGGAGGTAGGATCCCTGAGGCTTGCTGGCCAGCCAGTTTAGCCCTACTGGGCCAGTTACCTGTCCATGACAGACCCTGTCTCTAGAAACAAAGTTGGGGCTGGAGAGATAGCTCAGCAGGTAACAGCATATTCTGCTCTTGAAGAGGTCCCAAGCACCCGAATTGAGTGGCTCACAACCACTTGTGACTGGCTCTAGGGGATTCGGTGCCTCTTCTGGCCTCTGAGGGTACCTCCACTTGTGTACAAACCCATACTTGGACATACGCACATAATTTAAAATGAAATCTTTTTTTAAAATTGTTACATCTGAGACCCAATGTATCAGGAAGCCCCCAGCACTGTGGCACAAATGTCTCCTGACAAGTCTGAAGGGAGGAACTAGATATCAGAACACTGATCAGTATCTCCACACACCCCAGACAACCAAAGCAGCAGGAGCAGCAGCTCTGCCTCTAGGGTCTCACACGCTGCATGGGTAAGTACGCTAGCTTGAGTCTTCCTGTGTGCAAAGGAGCCTAGGAAATGTCCATTTTTACTTTTGACCAAAAAACAAAGTGGTGCAGAATCCTAAGTTTTAGCTGATCCTGTCTAACACATGCACGCACCGCCTTGTTCACAGATTCACATCTCCTTCTCAGAGACCCCAAGGCCCAGTTGGCTCAAAGCACTTGCCATGTAAACATGGGCCAGAGTTTGATCTCAGAACACACCACAAAAAGAGCCAGGCATGGTAGTGTGCGTGATAATCCCAGGGCTGAAAAGGCAGTACTGGTTAGAGCTCTGGAGCTCTCTGGATAGCCAGTCTACTCTGCTTGCCAAGTTCCAGGACACTGAAAGACCCTGTCACAAAAATCAAGGTGGATAGCAGCTGAGGAACAAAACCTGAGGTCGACCTCTGGCCTTCATAGGCATGCATACAAGTGCACCCCCACACGCCCACACACCCACAAAAACACACGGCACTGAATATCCCTAACACATTGAACATCATTTGCTCAGCAATAAGTCCACTGCATAGACCTGGCTGTACGGCCAACTGGAAGCTGGGTTCATGGCCACTGCCAACGATCTGGCCACATATTACTACTTTGGGAAATGGCCAAAATTCAAAAAGGATGGCTTCTGTGATCATAGAGTTGAAGTCTGTAAGCCAAGCTATCACCCATCGGGGACTGGCTGGAGGTAAGCTGGCCAGTCTCTGCCCTTCCCTGTCTGTCCCTGAAGCCTAGAAGTCACTCCACCGCAAAGACTGACGGTTTCGGCCTGTCTTCACACGGGCACCCGTCTTTAGAAACTTGAAGGAAGGTGGAAACACAGTGAAAATTGTTTGGGAATAGAAGATTTTTTTTTTTTCATAAATTGTATTCAGTACTATTGTTTCTGCAACTACAAAAAAAGCCTGCAGTGCTATACATAGACCTACACATACACACATATGTATATTTATGATATATATACACATACACAGTGATACACACACACACATATCCCCACTTTGAGTGACTTTGGCCACTGTAAATGGGTATGAGAAAAATACATCATGGCCTAAGCACCAGCTGACCCCAGTGTGCAGTTTTCTCAGTTTTGAGATGTTCTTGGAGGATGAAGAGACCCTGGGCCCTACCACCGGCCCTAGGCTGCATTCCTGTTTCATTTGAATATTAACTTGGGCATTGTTTTCTCTTTTCCATAGTTTTCCCAATCTTCAGTTCCTTGAAGAGGCAAGCCAGGCCCTGCTAACCTCCCAGAATGCACTAACTTTGTTCAGCAGCTGCAAGGAAGTCCTGATTCCACAGAGGTTTGTTCTCATCACACCATAGTTGGCACACTCTGCCTCCTTCAGATGAGCCTTGGGGACTGATGCTGATCTATGGAAATGGCTTTCTGGGAGCAGCATCTGTCTCCCCAGACAAGTCCTGGGGCTGTGCTGGCACGCTGGTCCTCGGAGCACGCCTCAGCCTTGCAACTGTTTGCCTTCGCTCCAGCTGTTACCTCCCCGAAGAGAGCAGCCTCCTCTGCCTTTCGGTATGACTTTCTTAAGCTGCTTTCTCCATATTAGTTGTCAGTGATGAGTGAGTTTATGTGGCATGCTGAAGGAATGAGGTGCTGACCTGCATTCTGCACCAAAACAGTGTGGAACACACTCCTGAAAGGATACACAGACTCCCAGGAAACCAGATGCGGTCTGCTGGGGTGGGGCTGAAGCACCACATTTTCAAATCATGCAGGTGATTTGATTCTGCAACCACAGCTGAAAACCTGAGTGACCAGCTTGTTCTCATTTGCCTAGGAGCTTCCTGGAACTAACAAGGAAGCAGAAGGGAGGAAGCTCGATTTTGGTGAAGTGCTGGTCCAAGCATGCTATCACATGCGTGTAATCTCAGCACTGAGAAGGCAGAGTCCGGCACATTTCTAGAGCTCGCCAACCAGCCCACCCTAATTGGTGAGCCGCTGGCCAGGGAGAGACCCTGTGTCAACAAACATGGTGGACAGCACCTGGGAGACACACTTGAGATTGTCTTCTAATCTCTACATGTATGCACATGTAGAGGTGAACACGTATGTGTGTACGTATATCTGTGCGCACAGGAGTGCATACACATATAAGCCTACACCTGTGCACGCACACATACACAGATACATGCCACACATACACAACCCCCACACACACACACAAGTTGGGGCTAACTGGGAGAAGACAGTGGAGAGCAGTGAGGGAAGAGAATGAGTGTGGGCCAAGTATAAGGACATACATGTGATGATGCCCTGATGATAATTGGTGTGCAAGGCTATAAACACCCTGAGGGCCTCGTGCCCCAGGTTAACAGGGAGAACTGAGCATCCTGGGCTTGGCCTGCTAGCCTCTCAGCCTCCCGGAGAAGGCCTGAGTCACATGCAGACTCTGTAACCATTCTGAGAACACAGCTCCAGGCCCCGGGCTCCTCTATTAAAGCCTGAGTGCCTCCGTTCTTGAGCCACTGTGTGAGGAGAGGGTTGAGTGTCTTAGGACCCACTGTGACTCTGCCCTGTCATTGCAGGGATAATCAGATAGCCCAAGAGGACACTGAGGCAGGCCCAGGAGGACGTGGGGCAATGTTGGATCATTGTATGGGGAAAACCCAGCTCCAGTGTCTGTCTGGCTTCAACTCCAGCTGCACCTCCAAGACTCTGGGAGGTGTTCTCATCGCCACCATGAGCTTGGGGATCACAACCCAGGCTGAGATCAGAGCGTAGAACCCTTGCTGGCCACACAGTCCCTCAAAGTGCTTTATGGGCTTCTGTTTGTTTTGAACCTATGTAAAACTCCTTTAGAAAAACACATTAATTTGCCCCAAGCTCCTGAGACTGGATCCTGAGTGTGCTTGAGCATGCATGCATTCACATATATGTACATTCCCTCTCTCTCTCCAGTTCTGTGATGGGGACAAGGGATTATGTGCCAGTGATCTTCAGGCAATATTTTGAGAGCCAGTGTGTTATGTAGATTTATTGATTTTTTTTTTCACATTTCATATTCCTACAGTTATCATAAACGCCACATGCAATGTACCTATTTCCTATGGTGCTGTTCTGCCTTCCCCCAGGACACCCCTTAACTCCTTGCTTATCATGGGCCAAATAAAGAGAATAACCCCTAGGAGATCAAAGTGTTCCTTGTGATCTAACCATGTCTCTGTGAGGAAGATCTGCGCAGAGACATGAAAAGGCTCTGCCCACTGGCTTGCTTGCTCCCGTTCCCACATTCAGCTCCCAGGCTCACCTGCCTCCAGTGGGTCTGGCTCTCCTACATCAACCACCAACCATGGAAAGGACACAGACAAGTCTGCGGGCCAGCCTGATGGAGGCATTTCCTCAAGTGAGGCTCCATCCATCCAGATGACTCTAGTCTCTGTCAAGTTGGCAAACACCGACCTGTGCATCATCCTGCCTGCAAAACTTAACACCAGCAGACACTGCCACAAATGAGAAAGAGAAGCGAGGCCCCCAGACCCTGAGAACTCCCAGAGGAGACGGGAGTTACCTGTCTTACAAGGAGTTATTTGTCTTACACTCTTTGGACCATAAACTTTCACCACACAGTTCATACAAAAGCAAGAGGCAACTGTCGCCTTGTTCAAACTCATCACAGTTTGAGCAGCGTGATAGAAACAACTTGCCCATCTGGAGCTGAAGGAGGAGAAACGAACAGATTTTTTAAATAATTATTCATAAGATGTCAGCTCTCATAACACTGTTTCTTGATTATCCGCCGACCTCCGGGGTCTTGCTCTGCTCCCAGAATAATGTGTGACACACTGGCATCCCGCTGGTCAGTGGTGACAAGATATTCAGGGGCTTGGAGAGGGCCTGTCAGGCAGTGCAGCCCGGCTGCCCTTCATCTAGAATCCACTGGGAGGTTCTTCAGTGTATTTCAAAGCGGGGGGGGGGGGGTTGCAGGGTTTGCAGACAGATGCCTTGAAAGTTGAGGAGCTAAGATTCTCAATACCAAGAACTGGGGAATAGGAAGCAGACAGTAAATAATGGTCCAAAAAAAAAAAAAGGGTTCTCTTAGTGGACTCATTTAGACATCAGGTAGGAAGTAGGGATTAAAAGAAAATAACTTGGGAGGAGGCATGGCAGCACATGCCTGTAATTACGGAACTAAGGTTGCTAAATCATTACTTCAACAAGATACCAGTGCCTTCTGGAGTCTTTGTTTGCTTACATAACTTACCCACGAATTGTTTGGCAAAAGTCTGTGGACAAGGAGTGTAAGACAAATAACCCCATGTAAGACATGTAACTCCTGGGCTCCTCCCAAAGTTCCTCCTAGAACCACTGGCCTCAGGGTTTTATGTTCAAAATCAACTAGAGGTACATTTAGTTAAGTCCAGTGGGTTATCCCACCACAAAACCCAACCTCAGCAGACGCACTATAGGAAAAAAAGAAGAAGCCACTCCCAATAATCTTAGGAGGAATCCCAGAGGAGACCCAGCATCCCTTTCCTACCCCGAGTGATTTGTGGGATAGTGTCCTGTCCTTTACTGTTGACTTGACATAACCAAGCACCACCTGGTGTAATGGTTTCAGTGAGAAATGTCCCCCATAGGCTCAGGCATCTGGACACTTGGTCCCCACTTGGTGGCCCTGTTTGCCGAGGTAATGAGATCATCTGGAAGGAAGCACATCGTTGCAGAGCAGCTTTGAGAGACTGTAGCCTTGCCCCAATCCCAGTTCACTCTCTCAGCTTTGTTCTTGCGGTTGACTGCTCAGCTGCCTGCTCCTACCACCACGGTGCTACCTGCTGCTGCCATGCCTGCTACCTGCCACCGCTGTGCCTCCTTGCCATGAAGGACTCCCATCTCTCTGGAACTGTAAGCAAAACCAAACCAACCAACCAAACAAACAAAAACACTTTTCTTCCATAAATGGCTTGTGGTTGTGGTGTTCTGTCACAGCAACAGAAAGGTAAGTGATACCCCTAGGAAGAGAGAACCCCAATGGAAGACTTGCCTCCTTCACACTGGCCTGTAGCCATGTCTGTGAGCAGTTGTCTTGATAGATGGCTGATATGGAAGGGCCCAGTCCACTGTGGATAGCATCATCCCTAGGTAGGTCCATGTGGTCCTCCCTTCCCCTCAGGGGTTGTGGGTCACTGGCTCACAAGGACAAAGTGAGCAGAAGTGACAAATGGGATTTGGATGGGGTTTGGAGGTCCCATCCATGAGTAAGGCCATGAGGAGGACATCAGGACTTTGGGAGTCAGCCTCAGAGAAGCAGCTCATTTTGTTTCAGGGTGAGGTATATAAGGGTTCTTAGGATTACAGGCGGGAAGGACTGATTGGTCATAACACAGTACCTAATTATCATACAGGCAGAGGGAAGGAGCAGGACTTGTAGCACCTGCAGGAGGCTCTCTGCAGGGTCATCCTTCAAACAAGGTCAGGCATCTATGCCTAGAGACGCTCTTCAGATAAGGCAAGGCAGAGAAGAGAAAGCCTCCATGAGGAAGGAAGTCCTCCATTTTGCATCAAGCTCAGAGAGCTATCAGAACATGGTGGGCTGTGACCCTAATAGGGACTTTGAATAGGTCTGGAGTATATATAAGAATGGTTAAGCACGAGCCAGTGTGCGAGCCAGTAACCAGTGTTCCTCTGTGATTTCTGCTTTACTCCCTGCTTGAGTTTCTACCCTGACTTCCTTCAATGGCTTGTGACTTGGAAGTGTAAGCTGAAATAAACATTTTACTCCCCTAAGTTGGTTTTGGCCGCACAGAAACAGGAGAGTGAAATACAACAGATAGTGTGACTGTTTCAAAAATAAATAAAACAAAACAAAAATAAAAGGGAAAACTGCAGAAACCAATTTTAAATACTACCCTGTTGATATTTGTGTAGCTATGTGATGGTAAGTCATCTAACTCTCCTGAGCTTATTATCGTAAAAAAGGAAGCCATACCTCGGAACACTCAAATGGGATGTCTCCACCAAATCCTTCCCCTCATGGCTCAGGGGACCCTTCAGAAGATGTGGTAGAAAGATTTTAAGAGCTGGTAGAAATGGAAGACACGAAGGAAACAAGGCCTTTTAGACACAACACTGATACACAAGAATTCACAGAGACTGGCGTCAGCACAGGGCCTACATACACCAGCCTGTTGTTGAATATTTAGAGGGCTATTCTGTGACCCAGCTGCCCCTCAAAGTATCTGGACAGAAACCTACTGGTTCATTTAAACATGACTTAGGCACAATAACTGGGCAGGTACAATTTAAACTAACATTCTAAGGTCGTCTCGGCACCTCCAGCCGCATTCCCCAAGTTCCTTGCCAACAAGTCATCCTGTCTGGGCTGGCTCTGCTCCATCAGGCCACATCCTCTTTCTTCATCTTCTTCCCCAATCTTCTCCTGACCTCTTCTCAGGTCCCTGCCTGAGACCCCTGGCCCAGGAACTGAGACTCCCCCTACTCTGTTCTGCCCAGCTACAGGCTTCAGCCTTTTTTTTTTTATTAGCCAATCAATGATAATAAGAGAGGAAAGTTCACACATCACTTGGTGAACATGAGAATGTACTCCTCTAGACAGTAACCAGATCTTGGGGGCCAGTATTTAGCATCTGAACACACAGCAGCGCCAGACCAACCCCAACATTTCCCCCTTTTTGTCGAAATAAAAAAGGCTTTTTCTCTTACAATAATAAGCTACATACAGTAAAAACAGTTATGAAACAATCAGGAAAACCACAGTGTCCAGTCCATTTGTATTTGGCAGCTTAGAAAAAAGTGTTATCTCTCCTTTCTTGTTGAGTTCAAAATTCTGTACCCAATCATTATTCATCATAGCCTGCATTTAACAACCTAAAATTCTATTTAGACCTAAAAATACCTTTTTAAAACATCTTTTTAATCCTAAACAACTTAATCTTAATTGTGAGACTATAATTATCTAGTCTTCAACCCCATCAGAGACCTGAGAAGGAACAAATATTACCTGAGTTTGTAGGAAATGCAGAGCAAGCAGCTGACTGCCTGGACAGTCACCTGATTTTTCTCTGTAATGTTGGAGCATCATCTTTAGCCTCCAGCCCAGTATATCTGACAGACTTTTTTTTGTGAAGTAGGAATTATGAGGAACTGCCTACCTGCCAACCTTGCCTTGGCAAAGTTCAGCAATCGACGTTTTCTGTGTGTCCAGTTTGTCCGTTTGGAAAGCATACTGTCAGCCGCTGAAGCAAGGACAGTTTTTGCCCAGTGGCTGGCTTGCCACTTGTGAAGCAAACTTCATAAGGAGGTTCTTCAGTGCCTCATACCTTCTTTGAGGTAGGCTGGGGGTACTGCTAAGATCTGGCATGCCTCATTGTCAAAAGAATTATTAGCATTTTATATTTATGTATTCTATTATATAAAAATATGTTTATTATAAAGTAATAAAAACATTTTAAAATGCCATATTCTGTAGGTTTCTGAAGCTTTGAAGACCATCTGTTTATCTACAGCACATCTGAATAGGCAAACGTTGCTTGTTTCTATCTATTTACTATCTGTTTAACCTAGGAAGCATATTTCTTTGATAAACTAGTCTAGTATCTAGTGTGACCATGAGTTTGACTATCTGGCTGTTAATTTGTATTTTTTTAATCACCTTAAACATTTTGTGATAGCAGCTTCATATTACATGTTTAAATGAGCCGCATAGGCACAATATCTTATACAAGACTTGAAACATACATGCATTATGTGTATCAAAAATAACTTTAAATTTGTATCAATTTACAATAACCAATATTAACCATAATTTTGTATCAACATACAATAATCCATATCAATGTAAAAATATTTGAGGATACTATTAGTTCTACAGTTTGAGCAGATTCAATAATCTACCTTTATATCCTATTATTTCTCTATTACTTCTAAATCCTCCTTTTTTTCTTTTTAACCCTTCTCACCCTACATAAGAAAGAAGGATAGAGAAAAGAAAAATTAAAAAATCCCTGATTTTAACTTTCTACACCTCATTTTATCCCTTACCAAAACCATAACAATTTGCAACCATCCCCTTTTTATGATGACCGAAAATCACCCACCCCACCTCTCAGTCTAGGCCAGATGAGGGACCAGCGCTGAGAGGGAGCATAAACAAACGTAAATTCCCATCCCACCCAAGGAGCTATATCCCACTGATAGCCACTGCAAATGAAAGTTCAGTTTTCCCCAGTGGAGTGTCACTGGGGTATAACCACATTTAAGGACAGGCCCCATGCCCAGCAGGAGGGAGCCAACACAAAAGGAACTCAGAGGTAGTTTTTAGAGGCTTTTGCTTTTGTTTTTGTCTCATAATGCTTTGTCTGGGTTTTTTTTTTCCTTACAGGTCTTTTGCTTATATATTATGATTTCCAGTTTTGTATTTTTATGGAATTTTTATGGGAGAGAACATGTGTCTCAGTATTTGTATTTCTTGTGCTCTTTGACTCTTTTTATTTTTCTTTTATTTTGTCCTTTTATGGTTTGGTTTTATTTTATTTTTGCAAATGTCTGTTTGTTTTCTAATGAGCGAGAGAAGGATAGGGTGTGGATTTGAGAGGACAGGGAGGTGGTAAGAATCTCAGAGATGTTAGGGAAGAGGAAACTGTAATCAAAATATATTGTATGAAAAAATACATTTTCAATAAAAAGAAAAAGAAAAAAAAAGATAGGTCACAATGCTTTTCAAGGCAGTAGTAAAGACCAAATGGGGCTATGGAGTGTAATGCATCTGTTCCACAGGAATACATTCAAAATGATATAAAATGAGACTTTAAATATCAGATTTTTAATACTAAATATTATTTCCTACTTTGAACTTTTATAGTTTTGTTGAATATCACATTTTATGTGATATGCATGTTTTTTGAGATTTGTGTGCTGTGGGGTGTGTGTGTGTGTGTGTGTGTGTGTGTGTGTGTGTGTGTGTGTGTGCATGCAGGTCTCCTCAGAGGCCAGAAGAGGGCATCAGAGCCCCTGAAGCTGGAATTATAAGCTATTTTGAGTCACCCTGGATGGGAGTTGGCACTGCACCCCGGGCCTCTGAGAGCAGCATGTGCTCCTGTCCTGAGATGCATGCATACTCTTGAAGGTGTGGGCTCTGCTGTGACCTCCCCACCACCATAGATAGACCTAAGCCAAAATGAATGCTTCCGCTCCCATGCAGCCTCTCCTCAGATATTTGGTGGCTTGCCTCCGGAGTTTCCTAAAGCCTTTGTCACACACTGCCTGCAGACAGAGTGAAAACATCATACGGTTGTGGCTGTCCTTACAGCTGTAGATCTGTCTTCCTTACCTTCTCATTACTGTAGCCAAGCACCTGGCTGTGGTGAAGATTCATGGTTCCAGGGCTGGAGAGACAGCTCTGGGATCAAGAGCACTCGCTGCTCCTGCAGAGGACTGGAGCTTGATTCTCAGCCACATGGAGGCTCACAGCTGCAGTAACTCCAGCTCCAGGAGAGCCGATAGCCTCTTGTGACCCCTGCGTGCACACACACACACACACACACACACACACACACACACACACACGCTGTTATAAAAATGAAAATCCCAACCATTCTATTTTACCAATGAAGACTAAGGAGCCAGATGCTGGGGTGAAAACATGCTAGCTCAGAGAGGCAGAGGAAGCACCCAGCTGACCTTCCAACTCAGCCCATGTCCCTATGGAAAAAGCTGAAAGCCCATAGCTAAAAGCTTGCTAGCTCAGATGACGGCCCAGGAGGAAAAAGCCAACAGCTAAAAGTCCAAGAGCTAGAGAGCTAAAGCACAAAAGAGCCAATGCTCAAAAGCTCCTTCTTCTCCATGCTGTCTTAAATTCCCTCTCAAAGTCCCTCCTTTCTGTTAATCCCTGTCAGCTGGTTACTTGCTCCACCTCTTGACCTAGCATTAACTTTAAGTGTTCAGAAAGCTCCAGGATTAAAAGTGTGTGTGACCACACCATAATCACCAGTTTACAATAAACAGAAATTTCTTGGACTAAAGATGGGTGTTAGGGCTGAAACACACCAAAGACAGGTTTTTTTTACAGTTCACAATCTCGGGGTTCACAATGGGATCTAATATCCTGCAAAACACACACACACATACATACAACACACACTCATACAATGCACACACATTAAAAGCACATTTTAATTTTTAAAAACTAAAGGCTAGTCTCTGTCATCTTCTCCGTCCTTCTCCATTAGTTTCTAATGTTCTCATCCAATACAAAGACTCTGCCCCACTGGCCGGTTTCCTGCACAAGCAGACACAAGTCATTTATTTGGGAGAAAATGCTAGGGCTTACTGACAAATTTGGGAAGGGACCAGGAAAGAAAGCAAACCATTACAGGTGTGTTGAGAGAGCAGATTTTCCCTAGGCAAACCCGAGTCTCCGTCCCCGCTGGGCATGCCTGGAAGATGACAGAGCCTGGTGGGTCAGAGCATCTCTGCTGAGAAGGTCTTGTGTCTCAGGGTCTCCACTGTGACACTGTGCCCCTGCCCTGTAAGGTAGCCCGACTGAGGAACGGCATCCCATCACTCCTGACACACTGCGTTGGCTGGACTCAAGTCACATGTTGTACACACATTCAAAACAAAAGAGTGAACAACAGGAATTGGGGAACCAGTGGGGAGCCCCGTGGGGTCTCTGTGCTGCAGATCCATAATGCACACGCAATGAACATGAATTTGCCACTCAGGCTTTGTATCATCTATTATTGTGTATACTGTTACCCTCACAAGCCAGTTAAACCAGAATGAAGACTCACGATGCTCGTCGCTCTGGGGTTGAGAAAGTGGCTCTGACATGACAGTTCTCTGGTGACAACACTGCGTTACCTGTGCGCAGTTATCACACATTTGATGTAGTGAAACGTGATGACCCGTCACCGGCAGACTGAGCTGATGCTGTCAGTTTGGGTCTAAGGCTAGAGCTATGCAGATGCTTTTGACTGCCGGCTAGAGCTGCTGGTGGGGCTGGGTGTTCTATTCCCCTGCATTTCTGTCGTGAGGAAGAACCGTGCTCTCTTCATCCTCAACCTTCCAACCTTCCAAGAAGCTTCCCCCTTCTCTCCTAGGTAGCAAAGACTGTCAATAGACACTGAGTCTTCTCATTTTTCATCTGATGAGATTCTAAGCAAGCTACAAGAATAGAGAGGAAGGCATATCCAGATTCCGGGACCTTGTATGTGGCAACTGAAGCTGGCTTTCCTAAAGAGCAGATGAGTTAAAGAGCTCGAGGAGGTCTACCAGCGGCATGGTGTCACCTAAGGGTGTGCTGCAAACTACTCTGTGCAAGCAGCCATTGTTGTGTCCCGCCTCCATCCCAGCCCCGGCTGGAGGCTCTCTCCAAGTTCCCTGTGGTTTCAAAGGCCTCCTTTATGAACTCAGACCCTGAGAACTTTGTGGCTGGACCAAGCGTCGTGAGACAGACAGCACACAGAAGTCTCATTATAAGCTTATAGATGTGCTTGGTAAACCATGGGTAGGAAACTCAGAGGAGACTCAGCTCCAAAGCCACGGGGATCATTCTCTAGTCTCTGTGTAAACTACCATTAATGCTGGGAACACCTGTCAGTGGTCAACTCAAGTATGTTGCTAGTGACAGACCTACAAAACATCAGTTTTTTTGTTGGGACAATTAGCCAAAAATTTTAATAGTGAACTGACAAAACTGAGTGTTGCTATGATGTTTGACTGTGAACCTAACTGAATTAAGAAATGCCTACTGCATTGGTGAATCTCATCTTTGGGTGTGTTTGTAAGGGTGATTGCAGACAGTATTAATTAAGGATAGAAGGAGGAGGGAGGCAGAAAGACAGCCCTGAAGGTTGGTGGCACCATTCCGTGGGAGGGAATCCTGAAGGACATAAAAACAGAGAAAGGAGAAGGCCAGCCTAGTGTGTCCCTTCCCCCTTCTCTGCTTGCAGAGCCCCCAGATGTAAGCAAAGAACCTTACCGTTCTGCCGCTGCCGCCACAAACCGCCACACCTTCTCCCACAGCATGGAGCCAAAGTGACCCCTGCCTGTGTAAGCTGCTTCCTGTCGGGTGTGTGATCACACTGAGCAGAGTGCCCAACCCAGTTTCTAGTGACCGGATCCATCCAGTCTGTCCCCACTGACCAGGAGCCCTGCAGATCTGACGTCACAAAGTCGCTGCACTGAATGTTTTCTTCTTTTGCTTTCTTCCTCCGTTTAAGCCTTGACTTGGTTTAGTTTGTAAATTTTTATTCCTTTTTCTCTGTTTTGCCTAATAGGTTTCATCCCATTGTTCTTCTGTGTGTCACTGTATTAACGTGTTCGTAGTCGCCCCTCTACTCCCCGGTCCCTCCTCTTCCTCACTGCAGTAGGAGCTCCATGTTCTGATTCTTGTCAGCTGATTCATGGATGATGGAGGAGCTCCCCACTCCGTTATGAAGGCTTCTTCAGACAGAGTGCTGGCTGTCGCTGGACGCCTCCACTGCTCTTTGTGTCTCTGGCTTGGAGGCTCATGCTGGTGACCCCCTCTGCTAATGATGGGATAACTAGAGTGAAAGGGTGGCAGCTTCCTAAAGCTTCAGTCAGGCACTGAAACAATATAGGCCTGGAGCTATTGCTCAATGTCAGGTCCCTCGGCACTGGTGAGGTCCTAGCTTCAACACCAGAACCAAAAAAAGGTTTAGTTTGATGGAGATCTTCATCATTTAGGTCTCATCTCATGAGTACTTAAGGAACTGGATTGTCTGAAAGGAACCCACTCAGATTTTCATAGCCTATCCCTGACAGGGGCTGGTCCAGGCGTTCAAGCTAGTCGGCATAGCACACTGTTATGTCCAGAATTAAAAGCCGCCACTTTTTCTCATTGTGTTTCTTTTTTTAAGATTTTATTTCTTACGTGTGCGGGGGGGGGGGGGGGAGTGCCATGCGGGAGGGTTGTTTGTGTGTAGGTATATTCACATGAATGAAGATGCCACGGGCACCCGTGTTTGGGCCCTCTGCGAATGCAGTACTCACTCTTAAGCAATGAGTCACCTTTGCAGCCCCTTGGTTTGGTTTGGCTGGCTTGTGGTCCCTGGAGTCTGTAGTGCTTTCCTGGTCATGTGACCAACTTGTTCTCAGTAACCTGTGAGGCCACCGCTGGTGGTCAAGGAAGACAGCCTTCCTCAGAAGTGCAGTGGTCTGCGTGCCACGCGTGGGGCTGTTTGAATGGTGCTTTCTCAAAATGATCTGCTTCCATTTGATACACACTTGAACAATGCACTCACCATTTTGTACAGAAATACCATTAAAAACTGAGGGGTTTTTTTCCCAGTATGTTTGTAGGTAAGAGGAAGGATTACAGCAGTGAATGTAAAGGCTATTTCTTGACTTCAGCTGGCCCTGAGCTGGATTCTGTCTCTGATACCAAAAGACATCAACCAACTTAAGCTCTCTGAGACTCCGTCTCCCCTGTCAGTGTAGGATTGCTGTACTTATGGCAGGAATTAAATTAAATCATCCCTGCAAAATGCTAAACATGAAACAAATGTTTTTGTTCTTGTTGTTGTTGTTGTTGTTATTCATGTCACTATTTCAAATAAGCTGGAGCTAGAGATATGAAATAGGGAAACGGCCATCCTTTAAGGGTAGTAAGAGAGGCTGTAGGGTTGAAAGGTCTTATAAGCTACATGTATATTTAAATGGTTATGAGTCCTACTGAAAACAGTACAGAAGGGTCTGGGAAGATGGCTCAGTCAACAAAGTATTTATGATACAAACATAAGGACCTGAGCCCAGCCCTCAGCACCTCCTTAAAAAAAAAAAAAAAAGCTCCGTGCATTGGCACAAACTTACAATCCCAGCCCAGCACCAATGAGGGAGAGACTGAAGAACCTCTGAGGCTTGCTGGGAAGCTTATCTGGCCAAACTGGGGAGTTCTAGGCACAGTGAGAGACCTTGTCTCTTAAAATGAGTGGAGCGCGATGGACAGTGATGCTCAGTGTTGACCTCTGACCTCCACACATACATTCGCCATGTGCACATGCATGCCTATCAACACCATGTACACACACTAAGTAAAATGACACAGCTAAAATTAAGTAACATAGTCTCCCTACTCCAATACATATGGAGTATGTATTGTTTAACATAGAAACAACATAAACATTGTTACAAGGTACTGTGTCCTTCACATGCCCTTCTTCTAAAAAAAGATTTGGTGCCTCATGCTGTGTGCTCTTAGGTGCAGTTCCCATGGATGCCAGAAGAGGGCATCGGATCCCCCAGAGCCAGAGCTACAAGTGGTTTGAGCCACCTGACATGGGTGCTAAGATTTGAACTCAGGTCCTCCCCAAAAGCAGCCAGTGCTCTTGACTGCTGAGCTGTCTTTCCAGACCCAACATTTCTTTCTTATATCTTTAAAACCTGAGTAAGGGTGGTGGCGGCACACGCCTTTAATCCCAGTACTTGGGAGGCACAGGCAGGCAGATCTCTGTAATTCAAGGCCAGCCTGGTCTACGGAGTTACAGGACAGCCTGGGTTACAGAAAGAAATCCTGTCTCAAAAAGCATTAATCATCGTCGTCGTCGTCGTCATCATCACCATCCTGAGCTCTCAAGTACAAGCGCACCTTTACTTGGACCTACCATATTTAAGGTCCTCAATAGCCACGTGTGTCCTGCAGCCACTGCCTGAAGACCTCGTGGTTTGATACAGGCTCATAAAGCAGGTATTCTGGCTGAGCGTGGTGAATGTGGTTGTGGGGTATCAACCAACACCTCTCAAATGTTAGCCTGCATGGGAGTTATCTAGCGCTATGATTGTTCTTGACTGTCAGCTTGACAGGACTAAGGCTGTCCTGAAAGAAAGGCCTCTGGGCTCCGCCTGTGAGGCTGTCTCCACAGAGGACTGATGGAAAGGGAGAGCACACGCTCCCAGTGAGTGGCCCCTCCCAACAGCTGGCTCAGCTCTAACGAGGTCCAAGAACACAAGTAGTGCCCACGCCTGCCTCTGCTTCTACGGGTGCCTCTGTGTCTGCAGCAGTCGCTGCCACCATCTCCTGCTGGCATCCATCGCCAGCCTCCACAGCCTTCTCCTGCAGGGAGAGTCCTGGTGGCCCCGCAGTAACCCTCCAGGCCTTTAGTGCTGAACTGGTACTACCAAGGCATCCGGCTTCGTGCGCTCAGCTGCTACTGGGCTCCCTGCCTCCCCAGCATGCACACAGCTACCGAAAACTACCCAGTAAGAAGCGTGCGAGCCAACCTAATCTAAACCCCTTTTGTAATTTATGCTCATTCTATGGCTTTCCTCTGTTCCAGAGAGCCCTGAGCGATCCATGTGAAGAAAACAGGAGTTCCCAATTGCTCATCCGTGGGGCCTGGCTCAGGACCACGTTAATTTCCATCTTTCTTCCAGCTGGTGCTGGTGTTCTCGGACCACAGGCCACAGTTTCTGTGCCGAGTCAGCCTCTTTGCTTCACCACCAAATTCACTATTAAAATGAAGGACTTCTCTGTGACACCGGCCAGTCCCTGCTTGTGCTGTTCCTACACACTACAGTCAAAACTGCTGCTCTTAAGCTCTGCTCTGCCTCAGCACATCCGGGGAGCCTGGCCCGAGAGGACCCAGCTGGCTCTTATTTCTAAACCTGCTGTTTGAGCACAAGTTCCCATGAGCCTCATGCAGCCTCGGCTTTCTGTGTAAACAGCATGGGCTCTGCTGTTACTATATGCTGCAGTTAGCTTTGGCTGTGAACTTGGCACACCTGGGAAGATGGGATCTCCCCTGAGGGACTGCCTCCATCTGACTGGCGAAGGGTGACACGCTGAGTACCTACAACAGTTTGATGCAGCGGCGTTGATGAATTTACATGATGACTTGTCCTAACGTTCTTCACTGTAGTCGAAGAACTTCTTCCTTCCAGGTCCGTGTTAATTTCCTCATTTTTTGCTACATGCATCACCCATAATCACGCAAGAGCTCATTTGTATACATGGGTATCTTCAGGTCTATTCAAAGGCCAGATAATCTGCATGACCTCTTGCTTTGCCAATGCACAGTGATGTTGAGTGACGATGATGGAAACTGAATTCATCTTACATTCATGCGGTTAGTGTCCATCTTATTTTACTCAAACATGGTTTCAATAATTCACATGGTTTTTTTGGCTCGCCATGAAGCTCCTTAATGATTTTCAGAGTTGTGGGAAATGTTTTTACTCCAATGCTGTCTGTGCGTTCTTCTAGAAGATAAGCCTGTCTCATTTGAGATTGGTTCTGCTTTTTACATTTCAAATTACAGATAGGTCCAGGAGTTCAGGCCCTGAACCCCAGCTGCTCAGGAGCCTAGAGAAGGGAATTCCAAGTTCAGGTCTTGCTTGGGCTGCTGCTTCAGTTCAAGCTCTGCTTAGGCAACTTAGTAAGACCTTATCACAAAACAGAAAATAATAATAATAACTATAGCAGTAAGGACACTAACGAAAGTCTAGGGATGTAACTCAGTTCCGATGGAGCATGGAGCATGGAGTGGACCGCATCCCTGCCCTCTCCACCATGCAGACATCTGAAGCCGCAGCCACGTTCCGCAGGGTTGGAGGCCGACAGTTAGATCTGTTGCCTTGGCACTAGCGACAACCAAGACTGTCCTTAAAACATTTAGCCAGGTGTGGTGGCGCACACCTTTAGCCCAGAAATCAGGAGGCAGAGCAAGCAGATTCTGAGTTCTAGGAAAGCCAGGGCTATGTAGTGAGACCCATCTCAAAAAATAATTATAATGAAGTAAATAAACAAAAACAAAACGTGAGGGAGTGTATTTGATCAGTTTTTTCCTTCCTGAGTTCCTCTGTTGATTTTACTGTATATTTTTTTTACTATATTATTTTTTGTGTATATTAATATATAAAGTTACCTTCCTCTTTAAGATTATAGCAGTGATCTGTATTTTGCTACTTGTATATGTAAAATCTCTTCATTTTCATTACCTTTATCTTAATGCATAATTCATAGTAGGAGTCTCTTTTCCCCTGAAAGCTACATACATAAGCACCCCCTAATTCTGATTCTATGATTATATGGTTTTTATTGATTTTTTCATGTCTATTCACTTATTCTGAACACATATTTTCATTAATTTATAGAATTAGAAGAAATTTTCTAGGTACTATGCTTTGGCTTCTTTTTCACAAAAATTTTTTTCTTTTTTTGACAGAAGAAGGCTGTTGAAACAGGGGCTCATGATGTGAACGAGGCTGGCCTCAGATTTGCTATGTAGCCAAGGATGCCTCCTTGTTCCATCTCCCAAGTGCTGGGTTTACACATGTGAGCTGCCGTGCCTCACCTCACATAATACGTTCAGGCATGTGGTTTTTCAGATGTGCAGCATAGGGTTGGGCAATCCTGAAATAAGAGGGAGATGTAAGAGCAGGAGCTGGAGCAGTCAGGGCGGAATGGAGGCCGCTGGGGCCCCAAGCAATGTGGAGTCCTCAGAAGGAAAACCATCCTTTCGTTTGTGTCTTAGGTGTTGAAGATGCACTTGACCTAGATACCAAACTAGCTGAGTAAGAAACTGGAGCAGGAGCATACCAGGCCAGCACAGTGGAGACGGAGTCGCTGGGTGTCTTAGCACTCATCCTTGGTTGATCTGCTTTGCTCATGTTCCGCCAAAAGTCTTGGATTCATCTGCAATCCCAGTACCTAGAGACAGGTAGGAACCATGACATGATCCTGCCTCAATTCAATGTCCAAAAGGAAGCATTTGCCCAGATAAATGTAAAATTTCTGAGAAGAATTTGAAAGGGTCAGGTTTTACTCTTCTACTGATTTCTCCTAAATCTGGTTTTTGTTTCTCAGTGCCTCCCCCCACAGAAACCTTTTCTCCCACCAACTTTTGTGAAGTGTCATGTATTCTTTTTACTAAACTTGAATCAAGATTCAAAGAAGCCTTTGATTTCAAAATTGAGAAGTTTCAGTTTGGTTTCAATTTTTTTTTAGGTTTGATGGGTTATAGGAACTCAAAACAAAATGAAAGCCCTAGAAATCTGCAGCCTCCATAGTTAGGACCGACAGAATTGTAACATCCCCTATTTACTCTAAGTGAGATTTATATGATCTAACTTACCTGCACACATTAATGTGGTACCTGACTTTCATATAAGCAGGAAGTAAAAGGGAGGAACCCGTCATTTTCTTATGTAAGGACTTGGAAGAGTCACTCCGTAAGACACGCTGGGGTTGGTAGGTATTTGCAGCTCTAGGTAGATATTACCAAGAGAAAGATAAGTAGAAATCAGGTCCGTGGGGCCGGTGCCTCATCAAAATGGTCTGACAGTGGGCAATGTTCAAATTGGAACAAAAAGAAATGCACAGTCTTCCCCAAGGTTGTACAGTGGAGCTTGAGAGGCCGTGTCTGAGTGAGACAAGGCGGAGCCCCGCTCACTTGGCGCTCTCCATCTGATTCCTCTAAGAGAGTGTCTTTACGTCCCTAATTGAAGGACACACCAGCAGCCTCACTGTCGGGCATGGAGGAGAGCACACTGGCCATTGGAGGCCCAAATATGCAACTAGAGCAACTGCAGAAGGAGATGGGTGAAAACACCAGCCAAGATGTGCTGCGAAACACAAGTCCTAAAACACACATGGGAAAACCCATCAGACAGAATGAAGCCAGTAGAGTCAACAAGGAGCCCAAGTCATACATGATCACACATGAAAAAGAAGCAGAATGGAAGAGGACATCTCACATCCGCAGACACTTAAAACATTTTCACTTACGAACAGCTGCTATTTCCTAATGAAACTTTTGTTTTGCTTTGCTTTGCTTTGTTTTGTTTTGAGGAAAGGTCTCACGTACCCAGGCCAGCCTAGCATTTGCTCTGTAATCGAGGCTAACCCTGAACTAACCCTCCCACCTCCACACACAACACCCAGTTTTATGTGGTGTTGAGGAAGGGGTCGGGGGGATTCATGCTCACCAGGGAAGTTCTCCACCAACTTGAGCCATATCCCTAGGCAAAAGGATATTTCTGTTTACACCCAGACATAGCATAAGCCGTACATAATCTGAGTTAGAATTTCATGGCTGTGGTTTTTCTTTGGGAGCTTTTGATATACCACTAACCTGAGCAGGAGAGTTAGTCTAAATCTTTTTTTTTTTTTTTTTCTTTTGTGACTAACAAATGAAATGCAGGAAAATACAACTTTGGAAGTTCGGAATCAGAGGCCCTTAGCTGCTTCTGCCCCACGTCCACCTCTAGAATCCTGAAAGAGCTCCGCACCATTCTGAACCAAGCCCTCAATGAAACCATCGCTCTGAGGTGATGCTCTTGCCTTTCTGAATGGTTCTGAGGGTGAAGAAGTCAGCCAAGGGCTGAAAGCTCAGTTGGGAAAGCACTTGCCTTGCAAACGTGAAGACCCAAGTTGGATCTTTCCACCACATTTAAAAAGTCAGGTGCTGGGGCGAGCATTGTATTCCAGAACTAGAGCTGGAGCCTGGGGCTGGGCTCTCTGGCCAGTCAGCCTCATCAGACTCTACTGCCTGCTCTGAGCTATTGAAAACTGGGCTGTGCTTTGGGGCCCTAAGACCACCTGCTGTGGTAAAGTCCTGCAAGAACACAAAAGATTCCTTGAGGGTCATACTACTAATGAGTTAGGTTTCTCCTGGCAGGCCCCAGGAGCGGGGAGGGGGGGTGTTCTTGGGTTATCTCTCTTCATCCCCAGCCTTTGGGCACTATATAGGACCAGTGTGTAGTCTTTCTGCTCTCCCATCTCCAATCTTATCCAGGATCCTCACTCTCCTGGCCAATGCCACAGGTATGTATCACCATGCTCCCTCTTATTCCCTCCATCCTTCAGGACAGGAAATGCACTTGTCTGTGGGTTCATCCATCATGAGGTCTTCAAGCCAGGCCGAGGTTTGCCAGAAAACTTGACCATGTTCTAAACTCTGCTTCCCCCTCTGCTAGCCTTTCCTGCTCCTGGAGATTATGGAGAAAAGGCCCAGCACTGCAAGCTGGATGTTAACAGAAGAGGAGAGCCAGCAGGGTGGCTCAGAGGCCAGAGCACTCACAGCTGAGTCTGCCTCAGTTCAAGCCCCAGGACTTGACCCTACAAGTTGTCCTGTGACCTTCATACATGACTCTGGGTGTGTGTGCCCCACCACACACTAAATAAATAGAATTTAAAATTTAAAATGGGGAGTAATAAGAAGAAAAGATATCAGAGCTATAAGTTAAATGGAGTCAATGCTATGGTCAAATAAACATTATTTTGCTAATGACTATTGCTGTGCTCCACAGTGTTTGAGATGTGTGGAGCATAAAAAGGAAGGAAACCTGGGTCTTACCTCTCACAGTGCAACACATTCGTCCTCTCTGTAACCCCTTCTGCTTTGTTTCGTAGCCATCCAGAGACTGTATTATTGCAAATTTCCTACCTGCCTTCCTGTTTTGAATATGCTGCCTTTCTGTCCCGTGTCCTTTCAAGTTACCCTTATACTTTCTGGAACATAAATCTAAACTTGCACTTTAAAAAAAAATATCTTGAGGATTCTAGAGGGAAGGCTTGTGGTTCAGAGCACTCGTTCTTGCAGAGGACTGGCGTAATGCTTCACAACCATCTCTAACTCCAGTCCCAGGGGAGCGGACGCCCAATTCTGACTTCTAGGGGCACCAGGCACACACATGGTGGTCAGATATACATGCAGGCAAAACACCCACACACATGATTTTTTTATTAAAAAATTATCTCCAGGATAAACTGTCAAACCCGGTGTAATGTTTGAAAAATAGATCTATTCCCATAGCTCCGAAAACAGTTCTGTCAGATGTCCTTTACACTTTCAGTTTCAGAAAGAATGAAAGAAAGAAAGAAAGAAAGAAAGAAAGAAAGAAAGAAAGAAAGAAAGAAAGAAGGA
>NW_026586383.1:7591131-7592037 GCF_907164565.1 Psammomys obesus
AGGAAGGAAGGAAGGAAGGAAGGAAGGAAGGAAGGAAGGAAGGAAGGAAGGAAGGAAGGAAGAGAGGCTCAGGAATCCTAACCATCGTGATCAAGCCCATGTAGCTGAGGGAACTTGTATTCAAATTGGCTCTCTCGTCCCCAGGCCCATTGGTTTCAATATTGCTGTTCTGGTCTCTTGAGAAAAGGCGGAATGTTCTGGAGCAAGACTACAGCTTCTACCCCTACCATTACTAACATGGCTGCAGCAAGCAGCAACACCATGTCTTGACTCGCTCCTGTCATAGAGAAGGAAGGAGGAAGGAGAAGACACTTACCTGGCTGGCCAAGTCTGTACATCAATTGAACCTTCATTGTCCCCTGGTGACAAAATGCAAGCCTCATCACTTCATTCTCAGCACGTGATGCTCACAGACTAGGAGACGAAGTCCTGAGCTCACACACAGCTTCCCTGAGAAAGTGCAGCGGGAATCCTGGTCCCCGGGTGCTCTGTGCACACACGGCCGTGAGGTGGACGAGTCCACAGCACACACACTGAAACCCTGTGGTGAGTTATCCCTGTGTACCAGGCAGCTTCATGTGTTTGAGAGCTTTAAGAGATGACAGTTAAACAGTTAATCATATCTCTAGAGGTCTATAGCTGAATGGTGGTTCACAGGCCGACCTCAGAAACACCAGCGTTGCTTATAACACTTCACTCATTTTTTCTCCCAAGTGGTTTCAGTATCTAGTTGGAAGAATGGCATTTGGACTTAATGTTTTTTTCCCACTTTTTCTTCAGAAACCCAAGGCTCTTTTCAGATGGTTTTGCCTTCACATAAACCTGAAAATTTTCCTAACATCATTCCCTCCATGGCAACCACCACCTCACACTAACCAGCGAGCTTTGTGTAGTACCAAAAAAAAA
>NW_026586383.1:7592437-7641740 GCF_907164565.1 Psammomys obesus
AAGGAAGAGAGGCTCAGGAATCCTAACCATCGTGATCAAGCCCATGTAGCTGAGGGAACTTGTATTCAAATTGGCTCTCTCGTCCCCAGGCCCATTGGTTTCAATATTGCTGTTCTGGTCTCTTGAGAAAAGGCGGAATGTTCTGGAGCAAGACTACAGCTTCTATCCCTACCATTACTAACATGGCTGCAGCAAGCAGCAACACCGTGTCTTGACTCGCTCCTGTCATAGAGAAGGAAGGAGGAAGGAGAAGACACTTACCTGGCTGGCCAAGTCTGTACATCAATTGAACCTTCATTGTCCCCTGGTGACAAAATGCAAGCCTCATCACTTCATTCTCAGCACGTGATGCTCACAGACTAGGAGACGAAGTCCTGAGCTCACACACAGCTTCCCTGAGAAAGTGCAGCGGGAATCCTGGTCCCTGGGTGCTCTGTGCACACACGGCCGTGAGGTGGACGAGTCCACAGCACACACACTGAAACCCTGTGGTGAGTTATCCCAGTGTACCAGGCAGCTTCATGTGTTTGAGAGCTTTAAGAGATGACAGTTAAACAGTTAATCATATCTCTAGAGGTCTATAGCTGAATGGTGGTTCACAGGCCGACCTCAGAAACACCAGCGTTGCTTATAACACTTCACTCATTTTTTCTCCCAAGTGGTTTCAGTATCTAGTTGGAAGAATGGCATTTGGACTTAATGTTTTTTTCCCACTTTTTCTTCAGAAACCCAAGGCTCTTTTCAGATGGTTTTGCCTTCACATAAACCTGAAAATTTTCCTAACATCATTCCCTCCATGGCAACCACCACCTCACACTAACCAGCGAGCTTTGTGTAGTACCAAAAAAAAATTCAATGCATGTGCATTGAGTGAGAGAAAAAACACAGTTATCCTTGAGAATATTTGAAGAAAAACATTTTTAAATGTTTCCCTTCCAGAAGATAAAATACTTGAGGCTTTTCTTTCTTTCTTTCTTTCTTTCTTTCTTTCTTTCTTTCTTTCTTTCTTTCTTTCTTTCTTTCTTTCTTTTCTTTTCTTTCTTTCTTTCTTTCTTTCTTTCTTTCTTTCTTTTTTCTTTCTTTCTATCCATATCAGCTTGTCTTCATTACTGCCTGGTTCTTCCAGTTACTAGATTTGGGCTACTGAGTCAAATCTACTCATTTTGTTATGTTCTAGCTTGTTTTAAGTCACAGTCTCATGTATTCCAAGCTGGCCTTGAACTCCTCATGTAGCCAACTTTGAATTCCTGACCCTCCTGCCTCTCCTCTCCCAATGTGCTAGATTATAGGTGTGCATGGCCATGCCTGTTTGTTCTTCTGAAACATCGACTTTTAATGTGGGGCTTTAAATCGACCTATAACTATTTAGATATTTAAAATGTTATCTATAAAAACCTTTGTTCCCAGCACTTAGAAGCTGAGGCAGGAGGAGCTCTGTGAACTTGGGGCCAGCCTACTCTATCCAGTGAGCTCCAAGTCAGCCAGGGCTACATAGTAAGACCTTGTCTCAAAAGAGCAACCAATGAAATAAAATAAAATAAAAACACGGATGGAAAAATACCACCCAAATTAAAGGAAAGGCATGCCATGTTCTTAAATTGAAAGACTTAACCCAATTAAGATGTCCTGAATCTGAATTACAACTTCAGTGCAACTACAATGGAAACTCCCCAAAATATTAGTAACTATCAACACACTAATTTAAAATTAGAGAACTAAAGCTACTTGATTGTAGAACCCAAACCCCCTTACAGTAAATACAGAATGGATTAAAGGTCTAAATAAAGAGTCCAAACTAAAGAAAACAGGGAAAAAAGCTTGTTGACACCAGTCTGTGGCTTCTTGAATAACGTGTAAAAGTGTGACTAGATGGGTAAACTCTCTCTCGTCGACCCTAAAAGCCTCTGCACAGCAAAGGATCTGAATAGTTATTTCTCAGAAAAGAAGGACGATGGATGAGGAGAGAAGAAGAGGGGGGAGGAGGAAGAAGATGAGAGGGACAGGTGGGGAGAAGAGGAGGAGGAGAAGGAAGCCACCACACAGCTGGCCAACAGGAAGATGAGCAAATGCTGCTCTTCATTAATCATCGGGGGAATGCCAATTAAAACCACAGCGTCCTATCTCCTCACACTTGCCAGAATGGCTGTTACTAAAAAGAACAAGATACAACTCCCAGAGAGGGCATGGAGAAGACAGAACTCCTGTAAATTGCCACATGGAGACAACATGGAAGTTTCTGTAAAACAAACAAACTAAAACTGCTCTCCTATTTAACAGGGCTGTTACTAGGTGTCCAAACAAAGAAAATGAAGTCAGTGTGTCAGAGCGTTAACTGCATCCGTTGATACACAGAAATCATAGCAGGCCTGACTGGAATCAACCTACATGGCCATCAGTGAGTAAAAGAGTGGGCTTACATAACAAAACATCTTCACCTCAAAAAATAATGACACTCCATTTGCACTAATATGGAAAATCTGTGGGTCATTATGTTAAGTGCCTTTAATCCCAGGACTCTAGAGGCAGAGGCAGGTGGATCTCTATGAGTTCAAGGCCAGCCTAGTTTATATAAGGAGTTCCAGGACAGCCAGGACTACACATTTGAGACCTTGTCTCAAAAAAAAAAAAAAAAAAAAAAAAGGAAGGAAATTACTGGGAAATTAGAGTCAAATACTTTTACAACAAGAAATGATGAATATGTGTAATAATTCCTGGGTTAATTAACTGCCATTCTAAATAGTATTGGTATCTTTCCAAACATTTTGTATATAAGACACGTAATTTCATCAATATAAATGTCTGGAGCCATGGCTCAGTGGTTTAGAGCACTTGCATCTCCTCCAGAGGGCTGAGTTCCCAGCATCCCCTGAGGCAGCTTACCACCTGTAACTCCAGCCCTAATATAACAGTTTTCTGGCCTCCAAGGGCGGCCTCGAATACACTGCACAACATACACACATAAAGAAAGAAAGAAATGTAAATAAATTCAGCTCAACCCCCCGGAAGTCAGTTCACGGACATCAGGGATTTTTTGTCTCCTTCGCCCTCTTGAACACCTGGGGACTGGTGTGGGAGGCAGTCAGAGCTTCAGTGGCTAGGTACCTCTAACACCTTGCCTGCTTCCTCTGCCAACCTGAGAGGGTGTTGCATCTGGGGAACTGAGGTTTGACTTCATGTCTGGTCAGGAGACAAAGAAGAAGTTCGAATCTACAAGAAGCCACAGCTAGCGGCTGGACAGGTGTTCGGGGGTGAAGAGCACTGGCTGCTCTTGCAGAGGACCTGGGTGTAGTTCCCAGCGCCCGCATGATTGTTCACAGCTGCCAGGTGGTAGGGAGCTAGCTTAGCGCGCAGCTGGTGGTGCCCTCCTGAGGGCTCAGGATTGGAGAGGTGGGGTCAGGGGGTCGAGGTCATGCTCAGCTTCGAAGTGGGCTGAAGACTAGGCTGGCACCATGAGACCTTGCCTCACAAATAAATAAATAAAACATGAAATAAAATGAGAGATGTAGCTATTCCAACCTGAAGTCTAGCACAGGCTTAAATGAGGTCTTTACAGAAGTTCTAAGGTATTTGTTGGGTCCCCATTCCATCTCTAACAGGCAGCTCAAAACCTGGTAACACTAGACAAGAACTCACCATCAGAGCACCCAAGCAGTGTGCTCTCTGATTTTCACACTCCTTCAACAAATCGCTAAATTAACCTCAAAACATTACAGAAAAGAACAGAATCTTTTGTTTTCATGGCTCTTTTTAACTGATATCCAACACAGGCCACTGTCATTCTTGGAGGTTGAAAATGGCTGAGTATTTGTGATTTCTAACAGTAACACGTGATTCGGTCTTCTGGTAAATTCATGACACTTGAGAAACTGTGTATTTCTAATTTTTTTAACCTGCCAATTCTAGCTATGAAGCAATTTTAAATCAGACCTGGCGTGATATCTTTAAAAATGTCCCCACCATGAGGGGGTGGGGAGCAGAGCCTTCCCACAATCCCTTCCCTACCGGACCCTTGCCCTGGTCCCTGCTTGCCAAATCCTTTACTGTGTGTTTTCTGATGTGAGCTATTACCCAGAGCTGAGATGTGAAGCCTCTCTCTGAGAGCGTCACAGAATTCCCAGAAGTGAAGGCTTAAGTCTTTGACCCACCAAACTCCCTCTTTTTGTAGTTAATCAACTGGCTAAATCCTCTCAAGTGCAAAAAAAAAAAAAAAAAAACACCGCACATTTTGTTGTCTGTGACTTGCTGAGGCTGACCGCTCCTCACAACGGCAAGGCCGGCGGATCAGGGATGAGTGATTTCTCACAGTTAATCTGCTTCCATCCTCGGCTGCCAAGTGGGTCTACTGGGCCTCGGAACCCACACCCTACACTCCCCATACTTCTTGCCCCCCCCCCCTCTGGTGACCATTATTTACAGGCCTTCGAGTGAACCTGGGCTTCCTCCCCAGCCGGAAGTCCTGATTCCACAGAGGTTTGTTCTGGTCATGTCAGACTTCCCAGCCACCCTCCGTTCTCTGGAGTTGGATTTTTATAAGGCTGTGAACCACTTCTTGCCCTTGTCATCCTATAGCTGGATGATTACTAAGGGCAAAAATGGAGACACCAGCCCAGTAGCTTAGGAAATGGACAGGAACCGACAACAGGCATTGTGAGTGAGATAGCTCTACACAGCCAAAGAAGCAATCAGCAGAGTGAGGAGGCGGCCCACAGAACGGAAGACAAACCATTCCCAGCTATGCAGCCCTTGGGGGATTAGTATCCAGACTATAGAAAGAACCCAAACGTTGAGTTCTTAAGAGATGACTCAGCGGTTAGGATTCCACATGTGTTACATTCACATTCGTGAGTACGTGTACCTGTGTATGTGTGGGTACGCACATATCTCTGCACACACACGCTCTAACTAATAATGATAATAATAATAATAATAATAATAATAATAATAATAATACCCTCCGAAGTCCATGGTGGCTGGGATGGCCAGCAGTCAGTTTTCATGGGGACATGGCATGGGACGCCCTTGCTTCTGTGGATGGCCCCTACCCGTGTACATACAGGCACCCTAATTAGACACTATATGGGTGTTTTGTTTTGTTTTGTTTTACATGAAAGGGGACATATAGTGGAGGCCTGGAGGGGAAAATGAAAGATTCGTGGCATCATAATACTTGTATGAAACTCTCAGAGTAAGTTTTAAAACAATAATCATTATAGGAGCCGGAAAGATGGCTCAGAAGTTTAAAGCACTGTCTGCTCTTACAGAAGACCCAGAGTCAGGTTCCAGCACCCACAGGATGGCTCACAACCACCTTCAGCCCCAGTTCCAGAAGATCTGACAGCCTCTTCTGACCCATGTGAGTGCTGCACACACAAACAGACATATGCAGGTAAGATACCATACACACAAAATAGATTTTAAAAAGCCATTCTGAAAAGTAAAATAATAATAATAATAATAATAATAATAATAATAAACAATGAATAAATTAAAACACTAAAACACAAATAACCAAACAACCAATGGAGCAGGCACTATCCAAATGAGGAAATAGGAGTGGTCAATAAATATATATATATTTTAATCTTCAATATCTTTAGCCATCAGAGAATGAAACTGAAAATTCCACTGAGATTGCATCACAGGCCAGGTCAGAGTGACAGTGTTTAAGATAACAAAGTGGAGGAACACACTTGCCAACAGGGACAGTGGAGGGACCAGGTACCGCTGGGAGGAATTTAAATTAGTGCAGCTATTATGGAAATCAGTACAGAAATCCCTCGAAAGGCTAACAGTGCGCTGCTATCTGATCCGGTCACATCAGTTCTGGACTATGCCTGGAGGGATGCGGGCATTCCTCAGGGATGCCTTCACCTCCATCTTTGTTGAGGGATGCAGGCATTTCTCAGGGATGCCTTTACATCCTTGTCTATTGCACTGGTCACAAGAGCCAAGCTATGGAAGCCCCCAGAAGAACGAAGACATGGTGTTTTCTGAATGGAGCTGGAGAGCCGTTTAGTGAGGCAAGCCTATGTGGAAAGGAAAACAACAGAATTGCAATAGCTGATAAGTACATTTAAAAAAAAAAGTGCAGCATTTTTAGTCATCAGGAGATGCAAATCAAAGTCCCCCAGGACTCCATCTTGGAGTGCCAATGGCTTAATGGAAGCTCAACACGCTTACACGAGATTGGCTATCTTCAGGAAAACCCAAACCCACACATGCTGGTGGACACGCAGAGGGATGAGAAGGAACCTCACACACTCAGTGTGACCTGACGGAGCTCAGCAGTTAACCAAGTGTGTCGGTTTCTCTGTGTACCCCGAGGACAAAAATGCCTGACAAGAGAATCATAAGGGAGGAAGAGTCCGTGTGCTTACATTTTGTGTAGCCCCCCATTTGGCAGGAGGACCAGCAGCTGGTCCCAGCACCTCTTCAATAGGTGCTCCCTTCCCCCACCGTCTTCCTCTGCATCCCCTCCCCCAAGCTGGCTCCTTCCTTCCTCCAGTGAATTCCCTTCTGCTTATCACTGGTGTTCCACGGCCCTCCTATTTCCTACCCTGCTAAGATCTCTTCTCCACTCTGATAATCTTTCTCACAGCCTGATGTCATAAACACCATCCTATAATCAAGTTTATCTTGCTTACTCAGATCTGCTAGCTCTGGCTTCTCTGCTGTGGTCTGGTGATAGTATTCGAATAGGCTAGAGATCTTTCCCTGGCACTTATTCATTCATTGATGGATTACTTGGTTCTGGTCATGTCACTGGCGGTATACCAAAAAACTAGGGGTGCTTGTTAATGGCTGAAGGTTGGGCTTCTTTGTTTTAGCAGTCCTGGGGATTGAACCTAGGTCTTCCACATGTAAAGCAAGTGTTATCCCACTGAGCTATGTCCCCAACCGTTTGTTTGTTTGTTTGTTTCTCTTTATTTTAAGGCAGAGTCTCACTAATTACCCAGACTGGCCTTAAATTTACTCTGTGGTTCTGGCAGGCCTTGGATTTGCTGCCCACTTCACCAAACTCCTTAAATAGCTGGCATTATAAACCTGCACTACCAAAACCAGCTTAAGTGTATTTAAATATAGATCTAATTTCAGACAAGACTTTCTCCTCTACCTTCAGTAGGAGTACCCTCCTCCTCCTCCAGTCCTTCTTCAGCCTCAGAGGGTCTTGGCCCAGTGGATGCCTGGCATCTCTGGGACTAATACCTACCCTTCAGTTTCAGCATGGACATCAGTTCTCACTGTCAACAGCTGGAAATGTGCAGAGAGACTGAAAAACTGCCCTAAGTGAGAAATCCAAGTTTCTGTTTTGTCTCCATCTGTGAAGTAAGTGCACAGGGATCGAAAGGACCACAGGGCTGCCTAGAAGGACATGGTGAACAGGTGAGTGCAAAGACAGACTTGTCTCCAGTGCGCCCACAGCAGGACAGTGACAAGACCCTCCATTTCCAACTCTCGAATCTTGTCTGTAGATCACTAGCCCTGGCAGAATCCCAAACGGAACACAACCGATATTAAAATTTAAATGAAAGTTCTGAGAAATTTGGCAAACTCTCCCAGGCAGAAGATGAGGGAGACTAAAGAGCTAAAAACCCTGTCTGTCAGCTTTCAGGAACTCAGCGTTTCCCCATTCCAAGCCTGCCCCATAGACATCTAACAGCCTTGGTACTCAGGAGCTCTGCACTTGGATCTGTGACCCCAAGACTGGGCTCAACTCTTGTCCCCCTGATGTTGTCACTTTACATTTGTAAAATCTAGATCAAAGTAACTTAGCTTCTCAGTGCAATTAGGAGTGTAATACATGCTGTGGCCTGAAGCCTTGCAAAGGCTCCGAGTTCTCCTCTGCTCATTTTTAAGTGGTTTAATTTTGCTTCTGATTGCCAGGTGCTAAAATATGAACCTTCACACGTGTGAGTCACCCAGTTTAACCACGCTGTGGCTCTACCCTCAGAGAGTTTCCTAGGTGTGAACCCAACTGTGCCCTGGACCCACAAAAACATTTTAGTCAAGATTTCCAGGGTAAATTCTAACCCACCCTCTTCAAAACCACACAGGCTCTCTGCTGTAGACCCTAGGGGTGTCTTAGGCCTCCGATCCTGCTGCTCTGAGTTGACTGCAGGAACTTTGGCAAGTGATGTCACCTTCCTGAGCCTCAGTTTCCTTCGTGGTGAAGTGTGTGTTTAAAATAAGTCAAAATTAAATGGTGTGTCTAAGGCCTGGCAACGGCTAGGCACTCTCCTCCCCTCAAAAAGTGCAACATGCTGGGAGGTGAGCATTTGGGAGGCAAAGGCAGGCGGATTTCTGTGAGGCCAGCCTGGTCTACAGAGAGGTCTAGTACAGCCAGGCTACACAGAGAGACCCTGCCTCAAAAAAAAATTGCAATATTAATTAGAAAAATAAATCAGCAGAAGTAATCAAAACACATGAACTAGATAAATAGCAGATGAGATACAGCTTTATTTCTAGGATGACTACAGTTCACTCATCTAACTTACCATAATTTTGTGTGTGTTTGTGGTTGTCTGTGTGTGTGTGATTATGTGTACATGTTGTGTTAGTGTGTGTGAGTGTACATGTGGAGGTCAGAGGAGAGCCTCTTGTATCTTTCCTTGGGAATACTGTTGACCTATTTTGAGGCAAGAAAAGTTTGGGCTAGAACTTGCCAATTGAGCTGGGCTAGCTGGCCACGGAGTCCCAGGAAATCTGCCTGTTTCCTCCTCCCAGATGCAGGAGTAGGAGGGTGTGGCAGGATGGAGGAGGTGGTGACATGAGGTCACACACAGCTGCTTGCACAGGTTCTGGGAATAAATGTCGGTCCTTGTGCTTGCACAGCAAGAACTTACGGACTGACTGTGGCTCCAGCCGCTGTGATGCTCACCCTCAGGAAAGCATTCTCGGTTTCCAAGAGGTAAAACGTGAAGAAAATATGGATGTTAAAAAAAATGAAAGTATGGAAGTGGGAAGCTGTGGGAGGCGGTGTCCTGCAGATAGACTCAAGGAAAACGAGAAAGCAGACAAGACCCACTCCTACCCTTCCCTTTCTCTTTAATTTTTTTTTATTCCATTCCTTTATTTATTTGGGAGTAGGGATGGGCACACATGTGAAGGCCAGAAGACAATTTTTAGGAGTCCATTATCTCCTCCCACTATATGGAACCCAAGGCCAAACTTCATGCTTAGCAGCCTTCAGCCTCTGGGCACTCCTTCCTTTTCCTCTTCCTCCTTCTTCTTCCTGTTTTTTTTTTTTTTTTGGTTTTGTTTTGTTTAGTGCAATCCATATATATATTTAAAATTCCCTTCAGCTATCTTAGAAAGAAGGCAGATTTCTGGATGGAACAATGACCTAGCTCATCAAACCAGCTCCAGTGCTGGTCAGCCTAGGAAGAACCCATCAGATAAGAAAGACAGTTTCCTCAGCTCCATTGGAATATCACTTGTGGGTTCACAGATGAGGGAAAGGAAGTCATAGCTAAATATCCTGCCGGACTCAATTCCCTCCTGGCATACGTCCCTTCTGTCCATCTCATGTTGATGGACAGAAGCAGACACTTTACAAGCTCTTTGAAATCCATCTCCTTTCCCTTGATTCACCATGACTAGCGGTCACACAGCAGAGACTCCAACAGCTCCTTAGATTACCGTTCTCACTGTGTACACCCAGACACACTGGCTATGGCATCACGCCTTCCACATGCTCAGTCTGCAACATCCCATCACCCTGTGTCTTAAATATTCATTTAAAGAAACCAGAAATTTTTATCTGTCTCAATCTAGAGATGCCAAATGTCTCTGGAGTTTCAGAGACACTATGACTGAGGAGGAAGGATTTTTTTTTTTTAAGATGGACAACTAGACTAAAAGACCTGAATGGTAAATGACCAAGCTCTAAATCCATGACTAATACATTGCGAAGGCCAAGCAAGTATTTACCAAATACATGTACAAAGCTGGGCAAACTGGAGAAGGAAGAAAAGATACAAGCAACTTGACATCTAAGCACTGCATACAGGATTTTTCACAACTGAAGTTAGGAGGAACCTGGTTATTCTTTCACAGAGACATCAGTGACTAAGGGAGCTTTGACCTTCAGTTTAGCTGTTTGGAACTTAGGTGCACTCCTCATTCTTTTTTAATCTTTTCCAAAGAATGAAGTTTTGAATACAGATTCCCAGATGTAAGTATTATGGTAGGAGGCAGCAATAGGTGGATGGATGAAGAATGGATGAATGGATGAATAAATGATAAATGGATGCACACATGGATGTATGCATAGATGGATGGATGATGGGTGGGATGGACGAATGGGTAGCTGGATGGATGAATGATGGTTAGATGAATGATGGATAGATAGATGATGAGTGGATGGTTGATGGATGGATAGGTGGATGGATGGATGGATGGATGGATAGATGATGGGTAGATGGTTGGATGGGTGGATGGATCATAGATGAATGGATGAATGAATGATGGATAAATGATGAATGGTTGGATGGATGGTGGATGGATGGGTGGATGAATGAATGGATGATAGATGGATGGATGATGGGTGGGTGATGATGGATAGATAATGAATGGATGGATAGTGGATGGATAGATGACGGATGGATGGATAATGGATGGATAGTGGATGGGTATATAATGGATGAATGAATGGGTAGATGATGGATAGATGGATGGATAATGAATGATGGATGGATAGATGGATGGATGGATGGGTAGGTAGATACTTGGAAGATACATGTTGTAGTACTGTTCACTATAATACTCCTTTCACATGTCCAGGATGTGAAACCCACTATCCAGGTCTTTGTACTATCTGACTTGTGCAATTGAATGTGTTACCCAGGGCTTTGAAGACTGCTGTGCAATCTTGTGCTGTTCAAGTAGCCAGAAAGAAGTCTGGCAATGGAATTGGGAACCAGGCAGAGTGTCCTGACAGCTAGCTCATGAAGGGAAAAATCACCCTGCACCAAGAGTACCGCAGACAGGAGCTTTGACTAGAGCAGATATCCCTAGAAGAAATAGGGGCTTGGGACCAAAAACAATAGAGGTATGGATGGCAGCAGATGTACACTCTAGTCCCAATTGAAGCTGTGTTCAGCCTCTGGACCATTTCTTTATAAGTCAGATGAGGCGGTGTGAAGCTTATTGGCTATGCTATAACAGCTAGGCATTTAATCAAATGCTAATCTGTACATGCTGTATTTTTTTTATACATGGCTAGCATTCACCATCTATTGGCTTTATCCAGGGGGTTGATTTTTAATTGAGCAATTAGGCCTCATCTAATCCACTGAAGCCCATATGAAAAAAACCTGGAAAAGAAGAAATTTTATCTCAATACTACAAAGTCAAGCTTCGAGTTTCAAGCCCACTGACCTGCCCACAGACTCCAGGCCTGCCACACAGCGGAGTGTGTTGGTGGGATGTGTGACGGTGAGCAGAGCTGCCTTGCAAACTCGCCACACACATCCTAACACATGAGACAGCTTTCCAAAATGAATCTCTAACTGAGCAAGAGATCTGTGCATGCATGAGTGTGTGTGCGTGTGTGTGTGTCATGCACATACTGCTATGGGAAAATACAGACAAGTAAAAAGCAGTATGTCATAGCGATTCATGTGATTGCTGTAGGAAAATACATAGAATTAAGAAGTATTTCATAATCTTCCATTGACAGTCACTCATTTCTAAGTGCCTACTATGTGTCAGACAGAACAGGAAGCTCAGTATGTGTGAAAAATAGAGAAAAGGAGCCAAAATAGCTGCCAGGGGCCATGGCTGAAGTTTGCTCTGCCCTTGAAGGTCTAGCAAGAGACTGAGCTGTGTGGAGCTGGCCCCTAGTGTAAGAGCTGCATTGGTTTAAGCTGAGGTTCGCCTGCACCAGGTTATCAGAAATCTAACTTGCATGTGGGACTTCACGCTGAGTCACTACCAATCATAATGGTCCCTGGTATAACCTCTGTCCCTTCCCATCTCTTCACTCATTGTGCCAAACACATGTGTGAAGAAAATAATTTCTTTCATGCTTGTTGAATCCAGAGTGTGGCTGAGTTTAGTGCAGCAAATTACTAAACACTTTCATTTCTGATGTGAATGGCTGAAGCGGTAAAGAGATTACTGGTTTCCTTTGAGGCTTGTGAGGAAAAAGCTCCGCAGGGTCCTGCGAAGGTTAGCAGCCTCAAGGAGGATGCCTGCAGAAGTCAGAGGATGCACACATAACGAACGGCCACCCCTCCCATTTTAATACTTAGAACATTTTAGAAATCACTTCTTTCAGTGAACCTTTGCCTGTTCCACTGTGTTGGGTAGTGAAATGCGTGTAATACAAGATTTACCATCTTAGACTTTTTAAGTTTAATTTTTAAAATTTTTTGAGAATTCATACATGACTACTATATTCATATCACTTCAAATCTTCCCTTTTCCCATTCCAGATCCTCCCGCGTGTACTGACTCCCTCTCAAGTTGTTGATTCTTTTAATTATTATTGCTTTACACACACACACACACAAATGCATGTACATGTATGTATGTGTGTTTGTATATATGTGTATGTATGTTTGTATATATGTGTATGTATGTTTGTATATATTATGTATGTATGTATACAAACTGCTGAGTCCATTTAGTGTTGCATATATGTAAGGGTGTTTAGGGCTGGCCGCTTGGTGTACTGATAACCTTAACAGCAGCTTGGTTCCCAGAGGAGGCTGCTTTTCTTCTCTTAGATGCCATTAACTACCTGTAGCTCTTCTTCTAGGCATAGAAGGTGCCACTGTAGAGGTCTTGCTTAGGCCACCATATTTTAGAGATTTTGTAGGCTCAGTTTCCCTGTCACGCATCCTGGTGTCCTGGTACTCTGCTCTTAGAATCCCCCCTCTCTTGTGTCCTAAGCCTTAGGCGTGGGGGTTGTGTTGTAGATGTATTGGGAACAGGCAGCCCACGGTTGGTTTGTTGCTCTCTCTGCATTTTAACTAGTTGTGAACTTCTGAGATGGTTCGGGTCTCCTGCAAAAAGAAGGTTCTTTGATGAGGGTCAGAGCCGAACTTATTTGTGGGTATAAGAATCAGTATTTGGAATGCAGTTAGCAATTGTACTAACTCAGAAAACTCAACATAGCAGGCTTTCTCTGGTCTCCATGCCCTCACCAGCCATGAGTAGTTGACCAGAATAACAGTAGCTGGCATTAATTCCCTCCTATTAAAGTATACATTCCTTGCCAGGCATGGGGTGCACACCTTTAATCCCAGCACTTAGGATGCAGAGGCAGGTGAATCTCTGAGTTTGAGGCCAGCCTGATCTAAAGAGTGAGTTCCAGCCAGCCAGGGCCACTGTGTTGGAAAAAACAAATTAAAACAGAGTGCGCTCCAGTAGGGCTAATTTTTCACTATTCTGTGTAGCATCACATCCACTTCTAGAGCATTATCATCCCCCATCAGGGGCCACACTGAAGAAGCAGTTACTACTCAATACCCAGTCCCATCCCTGTAAGTCATGAACGAACGTCTGTCTCTGTGGGTTGACCTGCTATGGACATTGCCTCATGCTGGGTTCTGCGTCTACCTTCTATAACGTTTCCAGTGTTCAGTTCAGCATAGCATGGGTCACTGCGTCATATTGTCTTATGGCTGATCACAGCTCTGTGTTTGGATGTCACACGTGCTGTTTTCCGTTCACCCACAGATAAACACTTGTATTAGCTTCATCTTTTACTTGTCTTGAATAAGGCCACGATGAATATCCAGGGGTGAGGCCAGCAAGAGGGTTCAGCGGGTAAACACTCTTGCAATACAACTCTGCTAACCTAAGCTTGAGCCCTGGAACCAGGTGAGATAGGCAGAAGCGGTGGTTCAGCTACGTAACCCCGGCACTTCTCCTGGGGAGTGAGGCAGGAGAGTCAGCAGGAGGGACCACAGGTGGGACCTGCCCAGCAGGAAGAGCCTGCATTCATACAGGGTAAGGGCAGAACCACACACGCACACACACGCGCACGCACACACACACACACAGAGAGAGAGAGAGAGAGAGAGAGAGAGAGAGAGATGATACACACACAGACATGCACATACACAAACACACACAAAACTAAGGTAGAACAAATCTTTGTAAAACTAAGGTGTTGTTCACATGCTGGATTTCAGCTCTCTGGGGATCCCTGGGTCACGTGGTTGTCCTGGTACCTTGTTTTGCTTGGATGCCGGGGCTGTGCCTTCTCCATCTCCTCCCACAGAGTGTGAAGACATGAACGTCCTGTTGCCGCGAGTCAGAGCCACTGTCCAGGATGAAGTGACTCCAACGTTCACTTCCCTAATGACGGGGCACACCGACCACCTTTTCTTGTGTCTCACACAGCTTTGGGGTGGAAACGTGCATTCACGTCTTGCCTCTTCTCACTTGCTGTTCTCCTTGTATTTGGATCTAGTCCCGGGGTGGGCACTTCACAGTAAACGGCATCACTTCTTCGCACTGGTTGACTGGATTTTCTGTGTCTTCAGTTCAGGTCATTTGTGTGTTTCTAAGAATTTGCCTATTTCCCATAGATTTTTCTACTGCATCATACACCAGCTCATGTTTTCTGTTTGAGACAGTTTTACTTGGGTGAGGTTGGCAGTAGTGCCCCAGTTGTGCTCCTGAAGTCTGCAGGTGAGTCAACTCTTTCTGTCTTAGCCTAAGCAGAGCTTTTGTTCATCTTTTCCAAGAATCAACTTCCGGTTTTCGTTCTTGTTTTCCATCCTCTGCGTCATTTATTTTCACATATGATTCTCTGTGTTGGCATTACTTTTAGTCTGCCTTCTTTCTCTAGCTCAACCGTCCTAATGTTTCCGCCCTTTAATGCAATTCCTCATGTTGTGCTGACCCTCAACCATACAATTATTTTTGTTGCTGCTTCATAACTGGAAGTTTGCTACTGTGATGAACTGTAATGTAAATATTTGTGTTTCAGTATGGTCTTAAGCAAACCCTGTAAAAAGGTTCCTTGAACCCCCGAAGGGGTCACAACCCAGAACTTGAGAACTGCTGTTAGTTCTTTGTTGTATAAAGTTAGGTTATTCATTTGAGATCTAGCTTCTTTCTCTTTTTTTAAGATATATTTACTTCATGTGTATGGATGTTCTGCTTGTGTGTTTGTCTGTGCACCACCGTCTGCTTGGCTTACTGATGGTCATGAATTGCCGTGCAGCTGCTGAGAATCGAACCTGGGACCTCAACAAGAGCAACAAGTGCCCTAAATTGCTGAGTCATCTCTCCAGTGCCTTGGTTCCTTCTTTTTTTAAAAAAAAAAAAATTAATTGTTTGAGGCCAGCTGGTCTATAGAGTAAGTTCCAGGATAGCCAGGGCTGCACAGAGAAGTCCTGGCTCAAAAAACAAAAATAAAACAAACAAGCAAAAAATTCTTACATGTATGTACGCATATGTGAGTGTGTGTGTGTGTGTGTGTGTTATTCCAAAATGCAGTCACACAGAAGCGTCATCTCATTCACAGATATGAATGATTTTTTTTCTCCTCCTTTTAAAAAAATGTCTCTTTAAGTCAGAGAAGAATTAAGGAAGTCCAAATGCCTTAGGAAGGGAAAGAAAGGGGCACCAAAGTATGTTATTGTTGGTGAAGCAGCCAATACTTTTTCTGTTTGTGCTGTATAAAGCATTGTTTATGAACCACAAGTTACTGGCTCTTTTGGTTGTGTAACAATAAAATATTTCCTCATGTTGGGTCGCACTTTGCTTTTTACAATCTGCCATCAAAAAAGCTGTCTCTCTCTGTCTCTCTGTGTTTCTCTCTGTCTTTGTCTCTCTCTCTCTTCTCCCTCTCTCTGTCTCTCTCACCTCTTGCCCCTCTCCTTCACCCTCTTCCTTTCCCTTTCCCTGTCTTTCTCTCTTTTAATATAAACTCTCAAGTAGCCCCAACTGGCCCTGAACTCAGGGATGGATGACCTCAAACTACTAAGCCTCCTGCCTCTGCTTCCCAAGTGCTGAGACTGCAGACATGTTCCTGGTTTATGTGGTTCTAGGGATCCAACCTAGGCCTTATGTATGCTAAGCCGGCATTCTGCTAACTGAGTTAGGTACCCAGGCTATGTATTCCTCTTTATTAAATTAGAAAGTAGTATTTTGGAGTTTCAGAGTGCTATACAGGCATGCACACACTCAACTTAAGGCAAGCCCATTGTATCTTAGAACTATCTGCCTGGCAGTTAGTGCTTTATAGTTAGTTAGTTCTTTATAGTTTGTAAAAGTAAGTGACCTATGAAAAGTCTTATCGGATGGCTAATAATTTCTCCAAGATCTGCTTCCTGTGATTACCAAAAGCAATGGTGCTAGTAATGTAAACATGGTCTACCCCTTTGGTTTGAAATCTATCACAAAGTGAGACCCAGGTCCACCACCGCATGGGTCACTTCAGTTCATAACAAACCCCTCCCCTCCGCAGCTCAGCAGCTTGTGCTGTAACTATGTTATTATGCTATGTTTGTGTTATAGTCCTATGTAGCCTACTGTTTTATACATGACTCTTGCTGGCTGAGGAAGTGACGTTAGTGCTGAGAACTTTCGGATTTTAAGGCTCGACCTTCTCCACAGTGGCGTTATAGTTGGCCATAAAGAACGTGAAACTGTCATTTTCTGGAAAAAGGATGAAGTTGGAGATTGTCATGTGCTGTGAAATAGGACACAGAAAGACCAGTAGGGCATATTTTCTCATTTGCATAAATACGTAGAGCATAGATGTATGTATGTATAAACTCCAGTTTACAGCATAGTTCAAGTACCTTCTGTAACTATGAGTTGTATATGCACACAACCACACAGACATATGTGTATGTGTGCATGTATGTCTATGTGTGCATGTGTGTGGTGGGAGAGAAAACAAAAGGACATTGAGGGAAGGAAGGAGACCAGTAGGGGGGGAAGATGGGAGAGAAAGAGGAGGGCATACCGTCAGAATACATGATACACTTGAGGAAACCATCTTTATGAGGCTCATACTTTATATACGGAACATATGATTTAATTTTTTTTTAATAAGTGGATAAAACTGGCTTTCCCGAGTACTATCAGGAGTGACCTTGGCTTTGTCTCTACATCTCTCTGAACCAGAGCCTCCCTCCATTAAAGAGCAAGGGAGACTTTGCAAGGTTACGTGAACACCACATGTGAAATATTTTAACTATTCGAAGCCTGACACATCAGTCCTCAACAAATGGAGTTTTCATAAAGATATTTCCTGTTTCCTGGGGTTATAGCTCCTTTATCCTTTTCAAAGCAGCCCTGTCTTTGTTATCTCCTGTAATCTTCACAAGGAAGGCAGGCTACAGGTTATCTCTGCAAGCTGAAGTGTCAGACAGTTAATAGGATGGATTCGAGACAATTAGTCATTCTCTGTATAAAACATGCTTGTAAAGAGAAGAATACTAAGCAGTGATCTAAATTGGGGAAAACAAAACAAAACAACAACAAAGTTACCATAGGGCTAAATGCAGCCATCCACTTTGATAGATCTACATATAAAATGTCAGCATGAGGCAAAAGTCAAGAGCAAAAGCCATGCATATAACAGTAGAAAAAATGCATCACTAAATGAAGAATCCTGCTTTGCTTTGGTGTTAGTGTGATAGGTAAAGATGGGTTTTTTTTCTTTTTAGATTTTTGAAATTAACTTCTGCTTCCTTTATTAAGTAAAATCTGCGATGCTTGAGGTGAGATAACATGCACACATATTTATATCATGTAAAAACACCTGCTTTTCTGTAAATTCAAGTGATAGAATTTACCTTCTAAACAATAATGGAAAATCATCCAGATTTGGACATTCGTGCCCTGTGGACAAGAATAAAGAGCCCAGAGCCCAAGCCTAGTTTGGTGGCTCCATTCTCTCCTAACCCAAAGCACAGATAGGGCATGCCAGCGATGATAAACAGAGCTTATCATATAACACTTTTTCAAATCCCAATGTGTAGTGTATAGTAGCGCACACCTTTTTTTTTAGTTTCAGCAACTGGGAGGCAGAGGCAGGTAGATCTCTGTGAGTCCAAGGCCAGTCTGGTCTACTACTGAGTTCCAGGACAGCAAGACTATATAGTGTGACACTCTGTCAAATAAATAAATAAATACATACAGAAGTCATCCCAATGTCCAGGATAATGAGACTGAGCTTTATTAGTAGCTTCTCAAGTCATTCACCAATGCCAGCCACCTGAGTAAGAACCTACCCCAATGCCCCTGAGGCTGCAGCTCTGGGTAAGCCTGAACCTACATTCAGATGCCACACAGCTTCCCAACAATATGGCTTCTCGTGGTCCGTGTCGTGGTCCGTGGACCACACTTAGTTAATAAGGCTACGTAAAACTTCCTAAGCATTTTTTTTTCAAAGTCACTTTAGGTTCCTGCTGTTATGTCACAAACGTCTGGGCTGGGCCTGTGCCCTATTGTCTCTGCAGACTTGCATGGATTGTGACTAGCCCGGAGGAGTCTTCTTGTCATGGAGTCTTCTCAGTGTTTACTGAGCCAATAGAAGGTGGACTTTGCCTCTGTCTGAACCCCTGTGTGCCTTGGACTCACAGGCGTGCTCCTTTTAAAGGTCCAAGCATTCTAGTGATACACCTACAAAGACTGAGAGCCTAGGGCCCCATGGATTTCAGAACTGGGACTAGAATGAGCGGCCTCAGCAATAATAATTAAATGTCCTCTGCCCATCAGGTGCTGTTCTGGTAATTGCACAAAGTCTAGTTCTCTGCAACAATTCTATGAGCTAAGGACCTATTCTAGCCCCTGCTCCTAAACTAGAAAGCTGACAGGCAACTTGACAGAAGTTCTGCAGTACGGAACTGTGGTTGCAGGGCTGTGCAGCAAGTTACACATTGGGGTCCTTTATTCAAACAGTATTTGACCAGGGAAAGGGAAGGGGGAGAATAAAGGCAGCCAGTGGCCGAGTTCATGGGCAATGCAGTCAGGATTCCCAGCCTGAGAGCCCGGCTTCAGGTTCTGGACTCTAAATAAATGGGTTTTGAGGCAGGAGTCTCCTGGGTCACACCTAAGTTCCCACTGATGGTTTTCAGGGACGTTATAGTGTGTGTGTATGTGTGTATGTGTGTATGTGTGTATGTGTGTATGTGTGTATGTGTGTGTGTGTATGTGTGTATGTGTATATGTGTATGTGTATGTGTGTGTGTATATGTATGTGTGTGTATGTGTGTGTATGTGTGTGTGTGTATGTGTATGTGTATGTGTGTATGTGTGTGTGTATATGTATGTGTGTGTATGTGTGTGTGTGTGTGATACAGAGCATGTGTAGATATCAGTGACAACTTTCAGGGATTGGTTCTTTCCTTCCACCTTGTGGGTCTTGCGACTTGAGCATAGGTTCTCAGGCTTGGCAGCCAGCACTTTTACCCACTAGGCCCTTGGGACGTCATGCCAGCTGGATTGGGCTTTCTGGGGAATTCTTAGATTTTTAATTAAAATACAATTACATCGTTTTCTCCCTTTCCTCCACCCAACCCTCGTGCATCCTCCCCTTCGCCTCCTGCTCTTGAAATCCATGGCCTCCTTTTGTTATCATTGCTGCTGCTGCTGTTACTGTAGGTGTCACATGAGTGTGCACAAAAACATAAACACACTCTCCTGAGTCTGCTTACTGTTATTATTATTATTATTAACCAAGGGCTGAGCACTTGGTGCTGGCGGACAGTCAGGGGGCTCCTCCATGGGGACGACTGATTCCCAGCTGTCTTTAGTTGCCAGTGCAATGCAGAAGGAACTGAGCGAGAATTCACACAGGACTTCGTAAGCCACCAGAGGATTCTGGGACAGCACTGGGAGGAGCTGGGTGGAACTGTCTGACCTGTTTTGTGCTTCCAGGGGGTTCCTGGTTGCTGTGTTGGTAACAGACTGTGAGGTGAGGGCAGAAACATGGAGCCCAGATTGAAGACTCTTATTCCTAGTAACAGAACACAGTGTCCAGACTCCAGCAGGAGGGGTACAGGCAGTGAAAGAAGAATAAATTTTGAATGATTTGGACAGTCAAGAAACACATGGTTTTCTATAGGTTTGAGTTGTAAGATTAAGAAGTCAAAGTTCTCTTACAGTAAAATTTACTTCAATCATTAATTCATTTTATTTGTATTTATTTTATTTGTGTGTGTGTTTTATCTTGTCTAATGGATGGGTACAGGGTCTCATGAACCTCAGTCTGAGCTCAGGGCAACTCTGTAACAGGAATACCAGCACGGCAGGTACATGTAACCACACTTGGTTAATCCCCAACTTGCAGTGTTGGGGATTAAACCTAAAACTTCTTTCCAGGCTGGGCAAATGCTCTACCAATCCAACTACAGCCTCACTTGATTCACTGTGAAGCACATTCTTCATATTCCTCGTCACTGTGCAAAGTTCTGGGAGGTATATTGATAAACTCCATTCTAGTGGCACGGGGACAACAAATATGCACCTGAGTTTCATGCCAGCTAGAGCCTGGCATATAGTGGGTTACAGTTCAGAGAAGTATTTCTGTTGTACTGGACCCTTGGCAAAGATGGAAATGTTCGTAGGTCACAGAAATCTGTGTGAATGAAATACAAAGGGACTAGGCAAGATGAACTAGAATGCAAAAGCCATGTTTCCCAAACAGACCAATATTCTTGGCTTTGTTTGTTTGCTGGTTTTTCATTTCCTTATTGTAGATGGTATGACAGCTGGCTACCAACGTCAGGAATTCATAACCATGAAGAGTTGGCCTCACTCTAGGAAAGGTTTTGGGTTGTCTTTGAAGGTTAGGATAGTATTGTTTTTAAAGAGGACATATTTGCTGGGATTAGCCTCCCAAAAGAGATGATTTGCAACTTCTGGAGACAGTTGTCCTAAGTGGGGCTGGGAGCTAGTGGGTAGATGCCAAGGAATGCTGACAAGTGTCCCAGAATACACAGACAGGTCCCCTGTCTCCACTGCAGAACCATCAGATGGCAGCCACTCGTGAGGCTGAAACTGTAAGAAAAGAAATCACCCTAAAACATGTAATAAAGTGGGCAATGAGAGGGAAATACTGCCCCCACTCCACAAGTGTCACAAAGAGAAATGCCATGTGTGCCTTTGGTTTTGCTCCAAAAATGGCACTCCTGGGAGACAGCATTCCATTCTTCCCTGCTGTCTTCGCCAGAAAGAGGAAGCGCCTTTTTTTGTTGTTGTTGAAAGGTCTTGAGTGGGTCGAATCGTTCTGGAAGCAAGGAGAATCTGTTTGAAGATGTTTTATTCTGGGAAAATTAATGGGCAGGCCATGCACAGGAGACAAATTGTTCTTTTGGTTCCAAATAAATGGTTGTTTTGTGACACTGCCTGAATTTAAATGGTCCTCAGTTTGACTGTGAAATTAACACCTCTTTGAGGTTAATGGTGGGGGTGGGGTGTCATTCACACCACTTCCAGAGCTATTGTTTGTCTGGAATGCAGAGGGAGCAGCAGCAGCAGCAGGCCCCTTTCCTAGCCTCCGCTGGTGCGGTGACCACCACAGCCTTCTGGTCCCTTGCGCTCTTGTGGAGGCTCTGTCTCAGGACAGATGTACCTCGTGGTCAGAGGGCCAGGAGCAGAGGGACATCCTGGTAATTAGCTGGGCCCTTGGGGAGGTCTTCAAACTCTGAAGCCATCCAGTTTGGACTTGGGGTTTTGTTATTATCGTTTCTTAGGTTTTGCTTTCTTTTTAATTGGCACGTCATTCATTGTACTTCATGTTGGGTTTCATAAGTGATGTCTTTCAAATAATGTATTTTAGTCTGGCTCAGTCCCCAGTCTTCCCATCCTATATAATTTCCTTATCCCAGTTTGTTTTCATGGAGAGAGAGAATACATCATGTTTTGTTTTGTTTTGTTTTGTTTTGTTTTTTCGATTATGCATGTTTTTTGAGACAGGGTCTCAGAACATCTGAGTCTCAGTCCAGTCTGGCTTTGGACTCACACTTCTACCTCAGTGCTGGAGTTACAGATCTGAGTCAGCACACAGGATCTTATCCATTTATTTTTCCAAGCCCCTTCCTTGACTAAAACTCCAGGAGTTTATGGACCCGAGAAGCAATGATTTCAAGTTGGAACGTCTTAAGCCCTGTGCCCTGGCGGCTTTTCTCTGAGGTACTATCATGAAAAGAGGGTAAAAAAAGGGTCTTTATGAGCAACGGGCTTGTAGAAATAACAGTTTCTTTTGAGGGAAGGAGACTGTGGAGTTGGGTGTCACCAGCCATTAAGGAGGCCTCTGCACGCAGCCTTTTCTGTTTGAGTGTCACAGCACCCACCACTGAAAGCTGCGAGAAACTCAATCGAACCTCCCTGCTCGTTGGTGGCCATAGTGAAGGCTCAGGGATATCAGAGCTACCAAAGAGAGAGAAAGAACAGGGTGCTGATTGTGCAACTTTATGATAAAGATAATAATAGATGCTTAATATGAAAAACTTGAAAGATATTAGACAAAAAGAAGGAAATTGGGTTGTCTATAAGCCGCACATCTGACTACCAATGACTTGATTGTTCTTGTTCAGGTATGTTTTTCCCACGAATACACTTTTTTGAAGACGCCAGTCTGAGCCTGAGAGATGGCTCAGCAGATAATGGTGCTTGCTGAGTCAGTAAGGCTAACCTGAGTTCTGTCCTCAGAACCACCTGAAGGGGGAAGGAGAGCAGATTCCACTAGACTGTGCTCTGATCTCCACACTTCCGCTGAGGCCCTCGTACACATACAACCTTAGCGAATCCAGTTAAACACAAAAATAAAAAAGTCGTAGTCCTCAGACTGTCCTCTACAGCATTTCCTTCTTCTAAAAAGGCAGGCGTTATAATAGAAACCCACCCTCATCTATGAGCCAGTTATATCAATTTCTATTACACTATTTTTAGTGTTTCTCATTTTCTTTCTTTTTTATTTTTTATGTTTATTAATTTATTTTTATATTTGTTCTTGAGACAGAGTAGGGTGTAACCCAGGTTGGATTTATTTATTTATTTTTTACAGAATTATTGCTTATTGCCTGCATGTATGTCTGTACACCACATTCATGCCTGAAAAGGCTGGAAGAGGGTGTCAGCTCCCATGAACTGGAATTACGGCTGGTTATTACAGGTGTGGGTGCTAAGAACTGAACTTAGGTGTTCTGGACGAGCAACCAGTGCTCTTAACCTCTGAGCCATCGCTCCAGCACCAGGTTGGTGTCAAATTAGCACTCTTAGAGGCTGAGGTTAACCTCGATCTCCTGACCCTCTTTTTCCAGGCTGGCCAGTGTGGGTTGTTAGGCGTGTCCCAACATTCTCGGTTTGGAAGTATCTACTGGTATAAACTTGCCTACAGTCAGCCCCTTGTCACTTCATTTTGTACACATATTTAATTTACTTACAGCAAACTCCTCTGTGGTGCCATTGACAAGATGGGGGTGCTCCCTCTTCGGTTCTTGTCACATCCACACTAATGTCATCTCATCTCTCCAACCCTAGGTGACTGATAGGTGAATCTTTGCGGGCTTGTGTGGCATTTTCAAACACAGAAAGTGTTTGAAAATACATCAAGGGTTTAAGAAGTGAAGTTGGTTGGGTTGACTAATGCCTCAGAAACTGTCTGAGAAAATCTCAAAGGTGACATTTATGAAGAATAACTTTTGGTGTGCTTATGATCTCCGGTAAAGAAGTGGGTGTCAGCCAACTAGAAAGGGCTTTCCTCTCAGAAGCCAAAAAACCAACTTTGACACATAACAAATTTCTGTTAGAAAGCTTGTAGCAACAGTAAAGGCAGGCTTAACAAAATTACGGACAGATCTAAAACATGCACACTCTACATCCTAGAAATTTCTTATAAGGTGTCAGTGTCTGGGTGGCCTTCAGGCTAGGACCTTCCTGGGGTCTCCTAAATGCTGCTGTTACAGCCATGCACTGTCATAGCTTGAAGTTCTTCATGTTGTTTTGTTCTGTGAGATAAAATCTCATTATGTTGCCTAGACCAACCTTGAGCTCCAGATTCTCCTGCCTCAGCTTCCCAAGAATCTGCGGTACTTACAGGTATATTTTACTACCCGTAGATTTGAAAAACCCCATTTCTAACCCATGGATCATAAGGAATTGGAAGGAATCTAAATATCCATCAATAAGGGGAAAGATATTTTAAATACATTAAGCGTGTAGTGGAATATGACTTGACAGATACAATCACAAGCCCTGTTTGCTTGTTTGCTTTTGGAAATAACATCTATGTAGCTGGCTGCCCTGGTTACTCTTGTCAACCCGAAACAAACTGGAATCGCCCAGGAGGAGGGGGTGTTGACTGAGGGATTGCCTTCACAAGACTGGCCTGCCGGCAAGTCAGCAGGGCATTTTCTTGATTCATGATTGATGTTCGGGGCCTCAGACCACTGCGGGTGTGCCACCCCGAGGTGGTCCTGGATTGCATGAGAAAGCAGGCAGAGCAACCCGGGAGGGCAAGTGGGTAAGCAGTGTTCCTCTGCGGGCTCGGATTTGATTTTTGCCTCCAGCTTCCTGCCCTGCTTGAATTTCTGCCTTGACTTACTTCCTTCAGTGCTGAACTGTGAACCGGGTAAGCCGAGTTAACCCCTTTCTGGCTAAACTTGCTTTTGGTCACGGAGTTTTAACCACAGTAATAGAAAGCAAACCAATACATCAGCGTTCTGCTTGATCATCCTGCCTCAGACTCTCCTATGCTGGGATTGTAGGTATATCACACACACACTCACACAGGCACACAAAACACACAAACATGTAGAAGGAAGACTACCAAGAGAGAAGAGCTCCAAAGGGAGGGAAAGGGGTAAAAACAGTCAGAGGACCTGTGTCACGAAAGGAGAGATTCCTGGGGAAGGAAGGCTAGCGTCAAGAGGGTTAGGGTAAAATGAAGTAGAGTGATAAACATGTACAAATTGTGTCCCAGTGAAACACGTAGCTTTGCACGCTAACCAAAAACATTAGTGAAAAGATTGGAAAAATATTACCATCGCTCAGTTTTGTCATACCTAAACTATTTATTTTAAAACCTTCTATGATCTTATGTGCCACTCTGGAGGAAAGGCCACCATGAAATGCCATTAACTTTGAAAGACATCTAATTTCAGAGACACGGGGATGTGAAAAATGTGTGAAATCCTGTCTATGTAAGGCAAAGATGCAAAAGGCTTATTTGCTCGTTCAAAGAGCAGCTGGGTATCTGGGCTTGGCCTGTATACGTTGGCTTGTTTTTGTTTTTTTTTTTTTCAAGTCAGTGTTTTTCTGTGTGGCCCTGGCTGTCCTGGACCTTACTCTGTAGACCAGGGCTGTCCTCGAACTGAGAGATCCTCCTGCCTCTGCCTCCCAAGGGCTGGGATTAAAGGTGCACATCACCACCCCCCTGACAGTCTATAAACTGTTCAAAACCATTTCAAAGGGAAAACTAGACGAGCTAGTGTAGGCATCTGTTTCTGCATAATGGATTAGTATTGGCTTTATACTGCTCGGCTTGTGTCACAAATATCACTGTCAATATGTGTGCTCTGCAGAGGAACTGGGAATGGGGAGGATAGGAGTCACGGTCTCAAAGCTTTCTCCTAGAACCCCTCCATCTGTTGTTTACATACTTAACATTCATTCACAAAACATCTGTTCTCTGGGTTGAGGTCCTCTCCGCCTAGCCAAGCAAGCTCTTGGTCCTCTGTAAAAACAAGAAGTTGGTGTGCTCACACGCTGGCTTTCTGCCTCCCCACAGCCAGGTAGCAAGCTGTGAGTGTCCATGGTTATTCCAGCTCACTGATACTCTCTAGAAGGAACAAATTTTAAAGCAAACAAACAAGCATCGCTCACACCCCACTCCACCCCCGCTGTTAGCCAGTGGCCAGGTGTCGTCCAAGCCCCTGAGTTCACCATGAACCCCTTGCACTAGGTCAAAATGAAAACTAACCTGCTGGTTACATTTTCTAACTCCTTGCCTTGAGTTAAAGAAAGGCTCATTACCGGGGAAATGCTAGAAAAGTGAGAGAGACACAGAGAGAGAGCTAAGTATACAATAAGAACTAGAGAAGAGGCCAGAAGTAGAGACTAGAAGTGAGAAAGGAACAAAGAAAATCGGTAGCCACTGCGCAGCTCACACATTTGAGCGGCAAGCTGTCCACATCCATTCCGTTTCCTACCAGCATGGAGAGGCCCTTTCTAAACCGTGTCCAGCCCTGAGTACTGAGCTTAGCCACAGCCTCCAGATTCATCCTGCCTGATCCATGTGTCCCCAAGGGTTTTACTGGGACTCTGCAAGAGAAGGCCGGCAGGGGACATGTGTACCAGAGGGTGGGCACAGCGGACAGGCTGGAACAGGGCACCTCTGCCAACCTGAAGGTGGCTGCTCCTCTCTTTTTTGCTGATTAAGGAATTTTGGAGTCATTTCCAAGCTTGGACCTGTGTGTCATATCAACTGAGCCGAGGTCCCTCACCCCAGCTGAAGGGAGATGATGGCGAAGGTGACAATCTGGAAGCTTCCACAGCCCTTGCTCAGGGTCACATTCCTTCTGTGCGGCAAGTTTGGCGTCATCAGCTTCTAGAACAAAGGCAGACCATAGTGCTTAAAAACACAAAGCCAAAAAGACCTCTTCCTGTTCCTCTGTAGGTTACAAAAATAGAAGGAAGTGGGGTGCAGGGAGGCAGAAGAGGGGTGTTGAGCAGACATTCCTTGGGTCTAAGGCCTCAGCACAGTCAGCAGTGTCTCACACCTTCCCTGGGTTGTGTAGAGAGTTGCTGTTCTCCCCCTGCTGCCTGCCTGTAGGTTGAGGGAGCTTCTCTCTCTGGCTCAGCTTGTCATGGTTGCTCAGGTGAGAAGTTAGGTAATGGACTGTTTTCAACCAGCCTTGATCTCCCTGGGCCTAAAGCTGCTCTCACTTTTGTGAAAACACTTTTGTGTTCTGGCTGGAGGGAAGCAAGTGAGCCCTCCCATTGCCCTTTTAGGAAAGAGGCCTCAGGAGAAAGTGTCTCCAGGCTGCATCCAATCCAAGGGGCTGCCAAAGGTCAAAGGTCTTCCTCAGTAGACCATCCTCACTGCTCACCACTCTTCCTTGTATTTACGGTGCAGGGGCGGGGGCAGTTTGTCCCTACCTGTGAGTGAGTGTTGCAGGGCGGTGGGGGTGGGCGGAAAGTCAAGTTCTAGTGCCACTCCTCAGGTGCTGTCCACCTTGTTTTGTGAGATAGGGCCTCAGCTCAGCTGGCTGGTTGGAGAGCCCCAGAGACCTGCCTGTTTCTGCCTCTCAAGCAGCCCTGGTGATTGCACAGGTGCACCTCCAAGCCTGGCCTTGATGGGCTCTTTTGATTAGTATTTGTGACATGTGATATTGTGATATGTGATATGTGTGAATATGGGTTTACACGTGCTACAGCACACACATAGAGGCCAAAGGTCGATTTTCAGGAGTTGTCTCTCTGCTTTCTCTATGGGTTTCAGAGATCAAACACAAACTTGAGAGGCAGGTGTTTTCACCTGCTGGGCCATTTCACAGGTCCATCCACATGTGGCTTGGTTCCAGGAGCTCACACTGAGGTCCTAGCCCTGAAAAAGCAAGCACTTTACCAACTGAGCTGTATCTCTAGCCCCATTCACCTGCTTTTCTCAGCAAGAAACTGAGGCTGAGCCAGGTAGCCAGGACATAGAGGTGGAAAAAAAAAGAGCGAGATTGATACCTGCCGTTTAAAAGGCACTGAAGCAGCTGGGTGCAAACACGCCGATGTAAATACAGGACTCACGTGTGAAATACTCCAAGTTTCATCATTGAAGTTAAAATAAAATGAAAAAAGAAGACTGTCAGTGAGCAGAGGTGCCTCCTCTTCTTCCTCTCTTCACCTCCACACTGCTTTAAAGGACTTTTGCCAACAGAAGGCAGGACTAGGAGTGACATCCCACGACCAAGAAACAGAGAGAACTCGGCCTTTCTTAGGACATGGACTTGGTCTTTCCTAGTGCTGAGGGGTTTGTCTGTGGAGGCCTTATGGGTCCCAAGGATGTGCCTAAAGGAAAGGAGGTGAGCCAGAGAAAAGTATAAGTTTGCTGAACAAAAGTTTGATGTGGCCCAAGAGCCTTCAAAAATGACAACTCGGGGAGCACTATCTGTTCCAGCACTTAGGTACCACGGAGGATGAGGGGAGGATGAGGAGATGTGAGGGTGACTGAGCACCAAGGCATGAGCTCACACCTTCTAGGGAAGTTAAGTGCCTGCCACCAGGCCTGTCTTTCCAGATTCCTCCTGGCTTTTCGATGAAGCAATCCTCCCTCCCAGGCATGGGCGGGTTCCAGGGAGTGGAACGAAGAAAAAGAATGGTTCTAGGTTTCCTGCCCTGCTCTGAGGTAGAGCAGTTCTAGCTCTCAGGAGTAGCCTCGGGTGAGAGGAATTCTGGTTTGTGGTTCACTGTAGGGCATAGAGAGAGCTTGGGAGGAAGAAAGATGGGAGGGAGCCTGAGAGAACTCCCCTCTTAGGCCACATGAGGGCCACCATCCCTGTTCTTGTAAAGGTTGTCAGAGCCCAGCAGATCCGAGTAACTAAGCAGGACCATGGTCCTCTTCTGTCCCGTGACACTTTCTCTGTCTCTTTTACAAACTATTCATCTCAATGAGGAGAGCAGGCACCTCTGCCTGCTGACAGACTTCTTTTTTATTTTGTTTTTAAATTAAATGTTATTTTAGTATTTCATACATGATTACTGTATTTACATTATTTCTGCACCTCCAACTCTCCTGTGCCCTGTGTAAAGTCTCTTTTAGGTTTATGACCTCATCTTCTGTCATTATTACACACACACACACACACACACACACACACACACACACACACACATGCACACGCCCCACTGAGCCCAGGAACCTAGTGTTGCAGCCACAGAGGACACCAAAAGCAGTCCTTTGGACAGGAGAGAGGAGTTAAGGACATCACTGGCAAACATACCTGTGAGGGGAGCTTCCCATTTATGAATGTAACAAGACCCAGGAGGCTAGAGTATTGACTAGCTCAGCAGGGTAGGGCAATGCAATTCCAGCACCTGGGAAGGGAGAGCAGGAAAATGAAGAAGAGCCTTGTAAGCCAGAGAGGCAAGAGTCCCCACAAGCTTGGGAGTAGAGCTCTGTGGTGGGGTGCTTGCCTGGCATGTCCGAGGCCCTGAATCTAATTCCTCAGCGCTGTTAGAAAAGAAAAAAAAAAAAAAATCAGAAGACTAAAACTCAGAAGACTAAAAAAATCAGAAGACTAAAAGTCAAAAGACTAAGCATCTCAATAAAATTATAGACAAAAAGAACAGAAAAATAATAAATAGCTTTTTAATTTTTTTTTTCACAAATAAATGCTCTGTTAAAAAGAAAAAAGGAAACAGAGCTGCACTATAAGGCCCCGTCAGTGTTATTTCAGAGTGCTAGAACCAAAGGGAAAAATCCCAAAGCTTCCAAAATGAAAACAAAAGTTCATTCAAAATAACCAAGGTTCAGATTGCTCAGGAAAACACGGGGCGGGGGGGGGGGGGGACAACACAATACGGGACATCAGTGAGGCAATTCTGAGCACAAATGGTCTCTAGTGTAGGATTTTAAGCCAGGACAATTACATGTCAGCAGGGATTAAGGACACTTGTACAGATATCAGATCTTAAGTCTCTTATTTCCTAGGTCCTTTCTCAAGGGAATAAAGAATAACAAAAAAGACAAGACAAGTGACCAGACTTGGGAGAGAGGCAGAGAGCTAGCCTGAGCTATGGGGTAGGCCAGAATCCGCGAGCCCTGGCTGAGCAGTGGCGACACTTGTTTTATTTTCAGTTTCACCAGGCTGTCATCTGCATGACTGAATCATATAGTTTACCAAGACTCACTGTAAGACTTTTTCTCACTGCTCCTTACATCCCCCAGTGCTGGGAATCCAACCTGGGGCTGTCCTCACGAGGCAGCTGGGCGGGTGGGCCCTCTCCCACACCCACTCACCCCAGCCTCCTCAAAAGCACTGGTTTCCATCTCCCTCTTCAAATACTGAAACAACATTCTTCTCTGGATTTTCTTCTATGTGCCTATGGAGCCGGAGAGAATGATCTCTGTCATTCTTCAGGCGCCATCCATTTTTTTTATAGAGGGTGAGGGGGTTCCCACTGGTCTTGAATTCACCAAGTGAGCCCCAGGGGTCTCCTGTCCCCAGTTCCTAGCTCTGTGATTAGGTGTGTGCACTATTATGGCTGACTTTTTCATTTAATTAATTTGTTTGTGAGGTGAGTTCTGGAGATGAACTCACTCATAACTGTGACAAAGGTGCATGCTTGACTTCTCACCTTCACTTTTTCAGCTCAGCCTTTTCCTGCTCTGCACTTAATGGTCCCACTGATCTATCTGTCTCCAGGAATGGTCCCCCTGATCTGTCTCCATGACCACAGGCCCATGCTCCTTGGACAGGCCTCTCTCTGTCATGGATGTTGCTTCATAGCCGTGGTATCCTCAGCACTGGCTTTTGATGCCTTTCATTCAGGACGGTTTGGTTTTGTTTTCTATGACGGTGGATCAATGGGTCTGAAGTAAACCAAAAGTAGAGAGTAGTAAAAATCAAATTGTCTGTAATGAAGACACTCGCACAAACGTGTGAATAAGATTTCAACAGGAACACAAGAGACCATGAAGGCTACAGGCCCAACTGGAGAAAGTGATAATAAGCAGATGTGTCAGGGCACACGTGAGAAATAGAAGAAGGTTCGAGATCAAAGGAGTGCTCAGCCTGCCTCCTTTAGACACAAATTGGCAATTAGCCTGGCCCCCCTTCCGCAGCGACCACAGCAGGGCTGTGCCAGGCAAACAGGAAGTACCTGCCCCAGCAGCCCCGCAGCCCCCAGGGAAGCCTGCAGCCCTTCATGTGCCCAGGCTCTGCGGGAACAGGCCCATCGCAGGCTGCCGATCTCTCACAGAGCTGGTCCTGTAAGCACTGAGTCCCCTAGCCTCGCTCACGCGTAAGTGTGTGGCCCGAGCTTTCTCCTTGGATGTTTCAAGGTTCTTACAGAGGAATGCAGGTGTTCGGGGAGTGTGCGCTGACAACAGCTGTGCGGGCAGGGCCTGTCCCTGTCTCCTCCGCCCAAGAACAGAGGCTCCAAGAGGGGCCCAGATCTCACCAGTCCACTCTGTGCGAGCTTACATGAGGAAGTCCACACAGGCTGTGTTAACTTCCAGGCTAGGAGGATCAGTCCACGCACACTGTGTCCGTGTTCCCCCCAATCACCTACCGTCCCCTAAGCTGCCTACGTCACCTGCCTACCCAACAGCACACACATACACACACTCACACACACTGCGCACTGTCCTGCGCACAGATACACACTGTACTCTACACAGACACGCTACACACAGATACACACATACTACACACAGCCTCATACACACCCTATAGAACACACATACACAAAACACATACGTACGTACGTAGGCCCACCACACACAAAACAGGCACAAACACATGCAAACGTATATCCACATGCACACTGCATACACACAAATGCCAGCCATGCCACCCGTTCATTCCTAACTACACACACATCACCTATGCATGTACACACATACGACACCCCCAAACACACCTATACACGCATACATACACATATAAGCCACACATCTTTACACACACATACATGTGTGTTTACCATTCCCCATATATCACATACACCTACATGCATACCCTTCATGTACATATATATGCATATGTACATACCACACACACACACACACACAAAGTACGGTTTCTTTTGGTTTCTGGTTTCCTTAGACAGGGTTTCTCTGTGTAGCCCTGGCTGTGCTGGACTCACCTTGTAGACCAGGCTGGCCTCGAACTCAAAAATCCGCCTGTGTCTGCCTTCCGAGTGCTGGGATTAAAGGCATGCGCCATCACACCTTGCTAAGTATGAAGGTTTTTAAGTATACATCCCTCTGGTTCTCCAGGATTTCATGTCCTTTCATGTGACAGCCGTGAGTTCTGGCTCACCTGCCAATCAGTTGTTAGTCATCTCATCCACTTGGGTATCAAACCCGCAGAGGGCTGAGGGATGTGCTGCCTAAGAAACAGAACCTGTAGAGTATCAAAGTGGATACTGGGCACAACTAGGGGTCTCCGGCACAGTTACTCGGCAAATGCTTCCTCTGCCCTATCAGAAACAACCCAGGCTCTCTGTGTCTTTCACGCTGCTTGTTTCTGTTTTATTAAGCATATAAAGGATTAACTCACATAGGAGAACTTGGATTAAAAATGAAGTTGAGGAACAAAGGCCAAAGCACGGTAAAAGGCGAGGAGAGAAGGAGGGCACGCCTGTGGTATACAGAAATAGTACATCTCATTTGCACATGCTTGAGTCGTGGGTGGGCTGATGGCTAGCTGGGTGTTAGGGTGGGCATTTTGTACTAGAAATAGCCCCTTTAGAGGCATCGGAGAGCGATCCTGGAGATGCCAGAAGACCCCGAGCGTGTACTGTGGTTAAACAGGTTGCAAGTTATCTCTGGCAGCATCTCCCGCCCTTAAACCTCTGCCTTATGTAGGCCAGCTTGGCATCCTCGCTCACGTTAGAATTTATCGTCTCTTCAAGGAGGGATTTTAATATGCAGGATCACCAAGAAAATACATTTTAACACCTATTCCATGACCCTGCAGTCCCCCTAGCTCTTCAACAATGTGGGAAAAGGGATAAAGAAGGAGGGAGGATTTGGGTTGTGCAAGAGCTGGGGAGAATTCAGCTGGGATTCTCCCCCTCAACACTGTGATAACCCCGGACCAGGACCAGGCAGAACCTGCTGGGCTGGACCTGTCTCTGCGTGTCAGGTCCCCTGAAGGGGCTTCCACACGCACTGGGAACAGACAATGGAGATGTTTGTCTAGAGCTGCTGACATTCTGAGCGCTGACCCACCATCCTGCCCTAGGAGGGACAGGTGGATGAAAGGCCCCCCTTGAGCCCTTACACATAATTCTGGAGTCTTCAGACAGACCACTTGGAGATCCTTGAACTATGAAATACGGGTGACTCTTAACTGACTCACACTTGAAGTCAAAGCAGACCGTGGGGGTCTGGCAACTGACCCGTTTCTAGGAAACCCAAAGTGTGAAGAGCTGAACAGAACTTATATCACTAGGCACTGTGTTCTTCTGGTCTACTCACATCATCAAGAAAGATGGAGTCCGAGCTAGTTTTAGCTGTCAACTTGACATAACCTACAAGCAGATGAAAAGGTCGGCTTGTCAGGGAAACTGTCTAGATCAGGTTTGTCTGTGGGCATGTGTGTGTGTGTGGGGGGGGGGTTGTCTTGATTTTTAATTGACATGGGAAGACTCAGACCTTTGTGGGAGGCACCACTCCCTAGGAGAGGCTCCCAAGCTGTGGGTGTGACCAGCTGCTTGAGTTCTTGGCTCGACTTCCCTGAAATATAGTTGGAAAATATATGGCAAATAAACCCTTCCTCCCCTAGTTGATTTTGGTTGCTGTATTTTATTGAAGTAACAAAACGAAACTAGAAAAGATGAGATTTCTTTCTTGTTTAAGGACTGAGCAGCATTACTTTGAAAATATGTGTATATGTTATGTATACATGGAATCGTGTGTATGTAATACATTCCTGCCTTTCATCTGCTGATTACAAGTCTTGCCAGTATGGACGCTGCTGCAGTGAAGGTGGTCTCAGATGTCTCGGGCTGGCGCACGCTGGGCAGATCTGTGATAAGGTTGCTGGATGGCTTGGTTGGCTCTCTGATGTAGTAGGAGATACACGCGTGAGCGTAAATGCTAGGTGAGCAGCCCCCTCGGGTCCGTGCGGTCCCATCCCTGCCCCGTCAGGGTAGGCTGTAGCTTTTCAAGGCGAAAATGAGTGTTTGGTCACAGGGAAGAGAAAAGCAAACTGAGTCACAGAATGTGAGTCCAAGTCATCCCAGCGCGTGGCATGTAGAGGCTGAGGGGCAGATGCTCAAGGCCATCCTCGGGTCTGAGGCCAGCCTGGGTTGCATGAGAGCCCCCTCAGAAAGAAAAGGGGGAGAAGGAGAAGAAGAAGCTGTTGAGGTGTCGTCCTGCTTCTCGTGGTCACGGGCACCCTCCCATCTTCTTACTAGATGGTCTAAGAGCATCACAGGAAAGTTAGTCCGGGCGTCCCGGCACCCTCCTCATCCTGCCGCACCAACACCGGGCTCCTGCCTGGAACAAAACACTGTCGCTCCTTCCCTGCGCCCTGTGGATGCTTCCTTTCAGCAGCTGCTGCCAGTTCAGAATGAACAATGACACGGCATGCTTCCCTCCGCTGGGTGACTTTTATCAGGCTCTTGAAACCACATGAGATTTTGGCCAGAAATTTCCAGGGCAGAACTCATGAGCAGCAACTTCCCTGAGTGTCCGTCTGCTCACCTCCGAGAGGCGCACCCAGCCTTGGACGAGCACGGACAGGGAGAGCAGGTGTGGGGCTGCTCTGTGAAGCCCAGCCCTTCACCCAGCTGTGAGGTGCAGATGCCACTGTGGTGGTCAAGCTGGGGCTAGGGAAGTTGGCAGACCCAGAGTTAGTTGTTGGCTTTGACTCTGGGCCTGGGTCCTCTCTGCATCAGATCCGTCAGCCAGAAAATGACACAAGTAAAATCAACTAGTCCCATAAAGTAAGACACTAAGAGGAGCCCGAGGAGCTACGAATTCAATGTTGAAATGTAAGCTTAAAAACTATAGTGCACTAAAAATGTCTCACTCTGGGGACATAGTGCTCAAGGGTATGGGGACATAGAGCTAAAGGGTATTTTGCCGTCAGTTTGCCAGACCACTACAGCAACCTGCTAATGAGGGGTGCAGCCATTCTGGCTCCACCTTTACTTCACTGGGTGTCTCAACACGAGCTGCATCAGGAATATGTGCTTTGATTATCTTGTCCATTGATATTTTTTCTTCCTAAGATATGAGTAATATAGATAATATATGCTTACAAGGTAAAATGAGACCAGCGAGATGCCTCAGAGCGTTGGGGCACTTGTTGCCAAGCCTGATGACCTGAGTTTGAGTCCCAGATCCCACGCGGTACAAGAGGACAACTGATTGTTGTGTCTTTGGGTTTTTGATTTTTGTTTTGTTTGAGACAGGATTTTTCTGTAGAGCCTTGGTTGTCACTATATAGACCACTATATATATTTCACTATATGGAACTCACTCTATAGACCAGGCCTACCTCTGCCTCCTGAGCACTGGGATTAAAGGCACACACCATCAACGCCTGGTGAGAACTGATTCTTCCTGACCTCCACAGGGACACCGAGACAAACACACAAATAAATACGTGCACATGAGTCACCTCAGGAGCTGGACGCCTGGCTGGTCTTTTCTTGTCTTGGTTGGTTGGTTTTGAGACAGTCTCTCATTGGCCTTGAACTCACTAGTTGTCTAAACTGACTGGCCAGTGGCCCAGGGAACCACCTGTCTCCACCATGCCCGGCTTATCCCCTCCACACACACACACATAACCATGGTTCTGGGTAGCAGACCCAACTCCTCCTGACCATGCAGGCAGCACCTGGCTGCCTGAGAGCCATCTCTTCATTCCCTTAAATTTGTCTGTCTTTCTGAGTGTTCTTGAACCATTTAGAGCAATGGGTCTCAATCTGGGCAGTTCTGCTCCTCAGAAAACTGACAAAAGCTGCAAATATTTGGAACATCTCAGCTAGGAAAGCGGTACCTCTGGAGTCCAGTGAGCAGAGGCCAGGAGGCTGCCAAGCTCACACTCACCCGCAGTGCAGCTCCCCAAACAAAAGAACTCCAGCTGCACATGCAAACGGGGCAAGGGCTGACAAACCTGTCAGAATCTGGAAACTTCTTGATTTGGTAGCTGTGCTTCCTAGACAAGCGCCTCCCACTGAACCCCTTTGATTCTCTTCTTTCTCTTGAACAAACAGTTACTTCAAAATAGCAACATGCAGAGTCTATCTTAAACACACCAGTCAAGAGATTCAGAGCTAAGATTTTAAAAATTCGAGGCTGGCACTCTGCTGTTAAAAAAAGACAAAGCCTGAAGGTGTCAGGGTGTGAGCTGGAGACAAAGTGTCAAGCCAAACTTTCAACTCCAGCCTTGCAGCTTTTGGCTTTTGTGGGCTCGGGTCAGACCCTGCCATCCTGAGATGGCTGTTCTGTGGTTTCCTTCCGAGTTCCATAGAACTAGAAGAAACAAACACTGGCTGTATTTAAAGCAGGCCTTGGGTGATGAAGGCCTGAGCTATTTATGATTTAGAATCTTCATTTTAAAATGCTTCTTTGGGAAAAAGAAAGAAAACACATTGGGATGTGGTACTTAATATTCTAGAAGATTCTTCACACTTAAAACACAACCATTGTTTATTATACTTATCTGTTCAACAAATCCATCGCTCGCTAATTTGGGAAGGTTTGGGAAGGTTGTGCTTGCAGAAAGCTAAAGGGGTACAGCTAAAAGGCTCGGTAGTAAAAGGTAAAGGGGCAGTGTCGTCCTCACCTCCACTGTGGACACCTTGAAGCAATTCCCTAAATCTTCTTAGCTGCCTTCTCCTACAAAAGGGAGGAAAATAATTTCTACCTGACGGACACGTTTCATATATCAACCAGAGGGCCAGGAGATATGGAATTAAACATAAGGAAAGGGAAACCAAGAAAAGAGATGCCAGGATGACAAGAGTGGCTAGCCTTCCCATTCAACAGATCACAAAGGGACCATCGTGCTGGCTTCCCGGAGTAAGGAAGTTATGATGAAGTGGAAGAGCCAGGAGCATCTTCGGGAGTCATCATCATGCTAATCGGCAGGACTATAATATGTAATATGTGATTAGAAATGAAGAGGGTGCAGGAGGCTAGCCAGCCTGTGCCAGCCAGAGCTCAGTACAGTCATGAGGCCTCAGACCTCAGTGGAGCACATTATCTGTTTCTTGTTTTCAAGCACACAAGCCCGAAGCTGAGCCAGGGTCCCTCTAGGCTCTTCCTGCCTGGACACTTTCATGGATCCCTGCATTAGTTTGGCTCCAGACTGGAGGTTGGGCTCAGGTTTTGTTTTTGAGTGCTAAGTCAGGGCCAGGGCTAACGGGAGCAGTAAGAATCAAGTGTCTGTTCTCATGGGAAAACCAAGCCAATCCCAAAAAGACACATGGAAGACATTGGCTCCTGCTGTAACTGCTCTTTTCCTCTTCAGAGCAAATAATACTGTGGCAAAGCAAAAGGATGGGTAGGAGAGCAGAGAGAGACAATAAGGGGATGGTATGAGCTTGTCAGGGGAGGGGAGGGTGGGATGGACAGCAGACTCAAGGTCATTTGAGGGCATATTTTAAATATGGAAGCGACTGGTTGCTTATTTGTTTATTTATTTATTTTGGCTTTTCCAGATGGTTTCTCTAAGCAGCCCCAGATGTCCTGGGACTCAGCTTGTAGACCAGGCTGGCCTCCTACTCACAGAGATCCCCCTGCCTCTGCCTCCTGAGTGCTGGGATTAAAGAGCGGTGGTGGCGGCCACCACTTCCACCACTGGGCTGGAAGCAACTGTTTAAAAGAATGCATTGCAATAGAAAAACTTGGAAAGGAAGTGATGGATTCAAAGGCACGCCATCACATACAATATATTAGGGAAAGATACCGGGGTGGCTCAGAGGGGGACCCAGATGAGAGCTCAAGGCAAATAAGAAAAACTGCCAACGTAGCCTTTATAGGGTGGGTTTGTTGGTTGTCGGTGAGGGTAACAGTAAGAGATGCAGAGTCGTCTCAGGAAGCGCCGGAAGGGGAAAGCTTGGGCCGTGTGGCCTCGTTTGGTGGAGCTCTTTACAACGGTGCACGTGTTTGTTGACCTCATGTGTGTGCCAGACATGGTGCTTGGAGTTTCCCAATGAGGTGAAGACAGGTTCAGGTTTCTGTTGTTGGTACTGTTTTTGTTTTTTGTTTTGTCTCCACCTTGAAGATAACAGGTTAAGAAACTTGACCGAGGTCACATGGCCAGAAAGCAGTAAAATCAGAAATTACAGCAATTTTCAGAATCCACCATAGGTTGGCATTCATTTATTTCCCCATTCTTTAGCCCATTATACAAAAGAAATGTTTACAGTTAATTTTTTTATTTTAATGCATTCAAGCTCTTTATTGTTGTCAATGAAATTGTCTGGTAGGGAGAATTCTTTTTGTACTATAGATTTTTAGATTGAACATGTGAGATAGCATGATTGATGTTCTGGCCAACAGACATAGCCATGGCTGACCTGAGACTCATATCCATTCACAATTCTTTTTTGGAAAGCTTGTCACGTGTCGCTGCAATAATTAGTCATGTTTTTCTACTTCTCCCCAGCCTAAGCACATCCCATATGAGAAAAGGAAAGGGAGATGAGAACAGGTTCTATAAGGTAAATACAGGCAAACTGCACAGTATATACGCAGGTAACTGTCCTGGAGACACCCACCACTTATTATACACTCTAACAATTAAAGACTTATTTATTTATTTATTAACAATTAATAACTTTTTTAAAATAAGGACTTGAGCCGGATATAGTGGCACATGCCTTTAATCCCAACATTCTGAAAGCAGAGGTCTTAATAATAATAATAATAATGATAATAATAATGATAATAAAATGGCTTGAGGTTGCTGGTGAAAATGTAAACCTTGAGTTAAAAATGTTCCTCCATGTAGTGGCAACACTAAGCGGACATTGCCCAACGAGGCACAGGCTACACCCGAGGGCTCTTCTCCATGACCAGGAAAGAGAATATCAGTTCAATAGCACTTAAAAAGTTCTCCTCTTAGTGTCTGGGCTATTCCACTGTCTCCCCGCAGCCATACTCTACAGTGCTGAGATTCAGTCTCTCGATGTTAAAAGTCTCCCCAGCCTCCATCCCAGACATTTGAACCACAGGGTTTCATTTCTCTCCTCCTTCTCAATCTCTTTTCCCCAAATATTTAGCGGATTGCTGAATTAGCCAAACGACTTTCTGCCGCTGGCTGATTATCGCTGGAGAATGTTCTAGTTTATGCTAAGAGGAAGGAGCATAAGGTCGTGGCAAGAGGCGGATGTAGGGTCTTCTTGATACAACACTAGAGTGCTTTATCCCAGATGAGTTAGAAAAGGCAAGTTCAGGAAGCTGGAGAGATGGCGTGGCAGCTGAGAGTGCGTGTTTTTCTTGAAAAGGACCTGAGTTCAGTTCCCAGCACACACGGTCCCAGTCACACCTCCAGTTCCAGGGGATCCGATGCCCTCTCCTGTCCTCAGCAAGGACCAGGCACACACGTGGTACACATACGTACGTGTAGGCAAACACTCACATACACAAAATAAAATTAATTTCACAAACAAATGAAAAAGTAAGTTCCTTTAATATAAAAAACAAGCAAAGATGGGGGCCAGGTGTCCTAGACAACTTTAGGTGGGAAGAAAGGAGCTCTGAGTTCCTTTCCCTCACATGAACCTGTAAATCTTACCTGGTCCTCTTTGAGGAAGAGGCCAGGGACTGTCCGGAGGAGGTCAGCATGTACCAAAAGTCAGTTCTGAGTGTGCGAGAGAGTGGAGACCACAGTCAACACAGTACAACCCCTTCCGTGTCTCATATCACAGTTATTTTCAAAACACGTTTTAGCTTTTTCTTTTTTGTCACTATTTGCTTATAAGTTGCCATTTTGACAACCTTTGTGTCTTTTTTTTTTTTTTAAGTCTGAGATTGGGAATGAGCTAAACAAACACACAAATGAACAAATAAAGCTTGTGGATTTTAGAGGTGATTTTACTTAGGTTCCCAGAAAGCCAATGAATCATTCAGTTACAGAGGGATGAGACTGTGGCTTGGTGGTCACTGTAAGCGCCAGGACGACATATAAAACGTGAAGAATTGACAACAGTGTCCTGGGCTGGAGAGATGGCTTAGTGGGTAAAACTCTTGCCACATAAGCCTGGTGGCCTGAGTTCAGGTCTCCAAAGCCCATGTAAACAATCTCTTCTCAGGCGATTACAGGTTGTGTCAAATCGACAGTTAAAACCAACCCACACACTTGCCTTCCATTTTGTTGCTTGCTGCTGGAGACACTAAGCCTGCAGGCTTTTGTTGATTTTCTTGACTCAGCCTCCCATCTCTTGGTAGTACAGTGTAGGATTTACAGAAGTAGAGAAAGGAATGTTAAATGTATCTAATATAATGTTATTCAGATCCCACACGTTTGCTGGTTCGTTTTCTCCAGTCTCTCTCTGCTTACTGTGCAGACACAGAGTCTGAACCCTTGTCTGGTCACACCCTATGTTATTTTGAACCCAGCGGTTGCCCTTGTGAGCTCAGGGATTATTTGGCATCTGTGCTTTTCAGCAACTGCCCACCTGCTTGGCACACCATGGCCTCTGCTGAGAGCACAGAGCATCAGCATCTCTGTGAGGTAGGGAGTCTTCCAACACTGCTCACATGCTGGCCCTGGTGCCCCCAAAGATGTACGACACTCCCTTGAGAACTGGGGAGCAGGAATCAACCTCCCAGTTTAGATATTTACAAAAAGTACAACTTGAAGCCAGTGAGGCCCTATAGTCCTGTAGCCCAGACTGACCTTGAACTCACAATCTTCCTAGTTCTCTAGTGTTGAGGTCAGGGGATGCTCCCCCACAACCAGCCTTACAGAGTTCTGATGATGTAAAACTTTATGATCACTAACTAGGTCCACACTAAGATTCAACTAAATTAAAGGCCTCAGGCTAGAGTCTGGATGAGCTCCCCCCAGGGGTGAGGAGTAATCAAGATAAGATAAACCTCTCTAGTGGCCACAGCCCTGGTGACTGCAGAGATCCTGGCCCCTAAGCCAGAGCCATGACTCAACAAAGAGGCTGAGGCAGGCTGCAACAGCATGAATCCAAGCCCCCTGGTCTCTGGCTTCTCTCCTCCCTCTGCTGTTCTATATAGAAGGCCTGTATTTTCCTTCCGTTTCACATGCTTCGGAAAGATAGAATTAAATCTCCACCTGTTCTGGCAAACAAAACACAACAGATAACTGAAAGTGTGAAAGCCAAGGCTATGTGAAAAACTGCCTTGAGAGAAGAGCAGCCCATTTGGAGTGGAAATACGTGGGCTGACTGACAGTGGGAGTTTCTCACTGTAGAGTGTTTTTACAGAGACTTGCAAAAGGGAAAAAGAGGAGGTGAAGTGCGGAGATGGCTAAGATTTCTCTAAACATCAGATTGCTAGTAATCTGTGGAAATATCACTTGCAAAGATTGAAAATCCCCTTTAAAATGTCCACATTAATCTGGTATGAAGTGATACCCATCACCGAGTCAGTCACATGCGGAGAAAGGTGGGTGACGACTATGGAGAAAGGGAGGGCGACTTGGTTATGGAGAAATGAGGGATTATGTGGGGTGTGTGCTTTATTTCTACAATGACAGCGTGGCCGGGTTTGGGGGTTTCCAGCTACGTTGCTAACATTGGTGTCCTCCCTGATGGGTGGCAGTCTTGGAAGATGGGTCCTTTCTTTGGAAGATACTCAGTCATTGCCATCTTACATACAAGTTAGCCATTATCGTTGGTGACATATTGTCAATCAGAAATAGAGTTAGTTTAAGGTTTACAGTGAAAAACTCTTACGTTGACTTTTTATTTGGCTTTGTTTTGGCATTTTTATCAGAGTGTACTTATTCACCAAACCACATGTTGGCGAGATATCAAAATACCAGTTTCTTTGACCTACTCATCTGAGGGGTTTTCGGTATGAGTTTTTTTTAGTGTGAGTGTCTGAGCATGTGCAACACAGCACAAGTGTGGACGTCGGGGGACACCAGGTGGGACCCGGTTCTCTCTTTCCACCATGTGGGTTCCAAGCAATAGAGTTCATCTCTATTAGGAGCAAGCGCCTTGGCTAAATGAATCATCTCACCAGCCCTTGCAAGAGTTTTCAGGTACAGTGTGCAGCATTCAAACCCATCTTTCTTTCTTCCGAAGTTATGGGATAGAATTCCACTGTTCCTTTGTTCGTTATTGGAAACTCACACATTTGTGAAGACCCATGTTCTGTGCTGTTAAAGTGACATCTCAGCCTGCACGCTAACAGGCTTCTTTTGGTTGAGAAAATATTTCAACAACCCCTAAAGTGTACTGGCACAGTTAAGCCAGATCATATATAAAATACCTAATGGAATCAATAATAAGATATGTGTATCTGTCCATATGGGTTCGTGTGTGTGTGTGTGTGTGTGTGTGTGTGTCCCTGTGTGTGTCCCTGTGTGTCTGGTATCTTTCTCTGAGTTTGTCTATTTGTATCTGTGTGTATGTACATATGTGTCTGTGTGTATGCATATGAGTGGCACATAGACAAGGTACAGACAGCCTCATAGAGTAATTTGAAAACAGTTAATTAAATTTCCAATCATTTATTCATCCCTTCAAAATTTAAGAAATCCTATAGAGAATCCAAAACAACAACAAAGAGAAAAATCAATTTAGCCAAAAATTAAAGCTCAGTCATGGAGAAAAAGAATTCAAATGAACAAACATAATGCAGAAGAAAAATGACAGAGAGTCAAAGAACCATTAGAAATAGTAGTTTGTACAGTTAAGGACTCATATGGCTTATTTTATGACAGCCACATTGGAGAACGTGCAAATCCTAACTGGCACACCCATTTGTGAACTCTAAGACATGGGGAGAAAATGTCAGTACCACAGCCCAAAAGTGATCCCACACATTCATTCAGGTAAACACACAGGATCCTACATGACTGCCCCCACAGAGTCAACCCAGAGTGCTTGCCAGTTTGGGTGGCTTTTTCATTGGCATTTGCCTCTATTCTACTCCTATAGAGAATCCAAACAACAAGGAGAAAAATGAAGGGAAAAAAATGACCTTTGGTCATTGTCTCATTTCCCCCTCAACATTCTTTTCCAAAGCAATTGACAGTTGATTAGGGGTGTGAGGAGGAGGAGGAGCCAGTCTCCCTTAAGGCTGTGGCCCCTCTTAGACTAACCACACACTAGCGGATGGCCCCGTGCCCATTCAGCACTGATCCGATTCAGTAATGGCTGGAGTGTGTGCATGAGATTGGGAAGGGCTATGAGGGGGTCCAGGAAGAGTTAGAGAGGGCGGTTAGGGACGAATGGGATAGAAATATGCTCTGTGTGTGTATGATATTCTCAGAGAATAAATAGAAAATAAAGATCTTTCTCAAAGGTTAAAACTGTGTAAATACATTCCAGGCACCTTCAACCATGGTAGCCAGTAGCCAGGCAAGGATTCTGAGAGCTGTGCCAGGATTTCCTGGGCTTGACCTCAGGCTTTCCCGGCAACCTCGCACTCTGTCAGCACTTCAGATGACGGCAGTGGTTCGGAGAGCCCTGCATGCACGCCTGCTATACTTAGTGTCCGTAGCCGCCTTAGGCCATCCCAGGAACTGGAAAGAAGGTGGGAGAGGAAAGCCACGACAGACACGCAGATGGATGGGAAACCACTGCAGACCGGGGCCACAGTCCTCTCCTGTCAGAGACGACAGACCACACCCCAGAACTATGTAGCTAGGAACAGGGTGTGATGGCACAAGCCTGCAACCTCAGAGCTCACGAGGCAGAAGCAGGTCATCTTCGGCTACACAGGAAGTCCGAGGCCAGCAGGGGCCACAAGGGAGTCTCTGTAAGACACCTATCCACCTCAAGAAAAAAAGAATAATGAAAGAATTAGTCTGTCAAGAGGCAAGGAATCTGGAGCAGTTATCTGCCAAATACCACTCCTGGTTGGTTGAGGATCTGCCCAGAACATGGAGACCAAAGCATGCCTGTGAGAACAGAAAACACACAGAGGCGGAAGTCATTGGAAGCCGGGTCATGTGACAAGCTAGCCGCAGCTGCCTTCTGGGAAGGACGGGTGGGTCACCAGTGGTGTGACATGAAAGAATAAGGAAGGGACAAAGACACCATCTGATCTCATACTTGGGAAGCTTACAGGTGTGTGTGTGAGCTCACAGTGTTCATTCATATCTACATATATGTATATATACATACATATGCATACATATAATCCCTAAAATAATTTAAGATTCACCAAAGGTCCTGCAGGCCTGTAATGACAACATTTACGAGACTGGGACCTAAATTTTGCTGAGTTCCAGGAAAGGGTTGCCAATGAGATCTAGTTAAGCTCTACAGTGACATTGTGAGCAAGAGAAGAGAGAGAGAAGTTAAAGAGGAAAGGAGGAAGGGAGAAGGGAAAGAGAAAGCAGAAGGACATTAAACTTGATCCGTTTAGGGCTAGTGACGACTGCCCACAGCACTGCCTACAGCTTCCCACGCTGGAAATACGGAAGCGAACAAGAACCAGTGACCTGGAGCCAGCCAGCCAGGTGACTCAGCAGGTCAAGTCACCAGCTCTGATGATCTGAGTTCCATCCCTTACACCTACATAGAAGAAGGTGAGAACTGACAGCTGCAAACTGTCCTCTGGCCTCGTGAGCAAACAGGGCATGCCCAAAAGAAGGGAGGGAGGGGGTGTGAGGGAAGAAAAGAGGCAAAGTTTTTAAGTAAAAGAATCATTGGCCTCCTGGGCGTTTGGATTCTAGAGCCACAAAGCGCTGAGCAAATGGGCTGTCTGTTCCCGGTCCTCTTGTCTTGCTTGGTCACTCACTGATTTGTAGATTGATGCCTGAGTTTTGAACCCACTTTGCTTAGTTTTCATATCTGAAAGCAACAACTCAAACTTGAGAAAAACTTCCAGCTAGTTCTTGCCTGGCAGACGGGACCCAGGCAGCTTTTTGAGCTGTTTCTTGCTGTCATTTATAGATTTCCAGGTACCTCGAGGAGATTAAATATGGAGCGACTTGGTACCACCCTACGTGTGTCTGTCGCTTCTTTTTCGGGCTCTTTACTGAAGACTGTGTGCCTCTGCTTGGCTTTTTCTCTAGAGTTGTGTTCTTCTCGGCCGTGTAAGTGCTAGACCAAGGCTTGTCAAGCTGACCGTGAGAGTGATACCCTCTGATCTTGCCTAGTCACCCTTACGTATTTTGATTGCCTGTCACACAGACTTCACACTCAACAGGCTCACAGTAGATAAACACTCCACCTCTCTCAGAGCTACCCTGATCTGGCCACAGCATGAGAGAGATTGGGTAACTGTAGAGACAGCTGATGGTCTCAGCTTGGTAGAGTAGTGTAGGGCTTATGGAAGAGAAGCATCTGACACCCATCCATTCTCCTGAGCGCTCCTTGGGCCAGATGCCTCCCTGCTTCCCCCTGAGCTCTGGAGGAAACATGGGAGGCCCTTCCCTCCGAAGGCTGGGACACTCCACTGTCAACCCCTCTGATTTCAGTTTGTTCTGTTCCCCTTGTCTCTAGGACCCACCCGTCCAGCCACGTCAAGACAAGCACATTCTGGGATGTTCTAGTCACGCGTCCCCGTGACCTGTTTATCCTCTGCTTTGTTTTAGACCTCAGCTCACAGGTTGTATCCAGCAACCTTTCCCATCCCTCTGCAGAGCAGAGCACTTCCCCTTCCGCTCGCCCGCCCGCCCGCCCGCCCGCAGTGCCCTGTTCTCTGCTGTGCCGCAGCGATGTCACACCTTGGGTTTTGCCTTGTTTGGTTTGTTTCCTTTCTCCCCACCAGAACATATGCCCTGGAACTCTGGCCAGTTCTACACACTGTCACCAGCACCCAGGACACGGCTTCTCCGTACTGACTATTTGTTAGTGAACAAGAAGAGAGAAATACTGTGTATACGCTTGTTAAACACACTGGACTCAGAGACACTGCAATAGCGTTTGTTGTTCTGACGTGTTCACAGTAGCCCTTTTTACACACAAAAGAATGCCATAAACACAGCATGGGTGCCTGCTTGCTTTTTGTTTGTTAAACCCGTATACTAGGAGGTCACATCCCAAAGACAGTTCTTGTCTCCCAGTCAGGAATTACCAGAGATTTTAATTTGTTTTTCATTGCCTCCACTTTCTAAATGTTTCATTTCCTCTTAATTGATTGCTTTTCATTAGTTATTATGTGATACTTGCCAAATTTATTATGCAAAAATATTACGCAAAAGTATACCAAAAGGACACGAATCAATCACTGTGTAAGACTTCATGGAAAATTTTAAAGACACTGATAAGCAAAGTAAAAAAGATTATATAAAAAGCATTGTCAGTATGGATTAATAAGGCTAATGTAATAATAATGCTAACTACCAATAGTTAATTTTGTTAGTAAATAATTTAATTACCAAAAAATTAGGTGAAGCTCTCTCCTCTCCATTTCTTTATTAATATGGCTCGCACACTGTGTGAGCAGGCCGCCGAGTGCCTTGTCACACCAGATTCGACAGACTCTATAACGTGGAGTGTCAGGCCTCTGTACGAGACAGCCAGCTTCTTCATGGTTCTCTGAGCTGGGGATCTCCCGGAGGGCAGCTTTGTAAGGCAATGCCTACTGAAGTGCTCTATGGCCCCCAAAAGCTTCCATCTAGCGGCGTGGTGAAGAATGTGGGATGCATGTGGACCTTGAATCTTCAGGTTTGACATCCTGTAGAGCAGCTCTCCTCAGCTCAGGTGGGAGACTGCAGAGATCCTAATGCATTCTGATCTAAAGCAGGTAAGTGAAGGCCCCAGCTGGTCTGAACTAAAGACAGCTGCCCACAGGGGAGGCTGAGAGAGCTGGACCAGATCCTGGGAACAGTTCTTCCCAGGATAGTTGTTGATAGTAGATATTATTATCCAGTTAGAAAGATGGAACTTTCTTTTTTTTTAAAGTTATTTATTTATTATTTATACAGTATTCTGCCTGCATGTACGCCTACATGATGAAGAGGGCACCAGATCTCATTATAGATAGTTATAAGCCACCACGTGGTTACTGGGAACTGAACTCAGGACCTTTGGTGGAAAAGGTAGAACCGCCAGTGCTCTTAAACTCTGAGCCATCTCTCCAGCCCCAAGAAGGAACTTTCTAATTCAGTGTCTGGTCACATGCTAGCCCGTTTAGTTTCAACACAGTGGTGTCAGTGACAGAGGCTGTAGGCAGCGCAGAGAATGAACACAGCACATACTTTAAAGCTCATGACGGGCAAAGCTATTTCAGCATTAGACTTGGATCAGAATTGTATATGTACTCGGGATATTGTCTCTTTTATTCATACCAAGCTGGAAGTACTATGGAACTGGGTAGATCTGAAAGGCATTAAGGGGTAGAGTTGGGGTGAATATCATCAAAATATAAAATTCTCGAAGAATTCATAAAAATATGAAATTCTCAAAAATGTATAAAAAGTATGCTGCTGATTCAAAATACAAATTTTACTAGTTGTACAAACCTCAGGGGGAAATGCAGTTTAACCTTTTGAGCCTAACTATAAAGCCAGAGATGGTATATTTCTAATTCATATCTCCTGATATAAGATATGAAAGATACCAATGTTTTTCCCTTTTTTGGTTCCTGTTTCCCCTTCCTATAAGTAATTCACCGCTATTGAAATTTTGTAAACTACTGAAAAGTAAAAGGAATTGTCAACACGTCATTTTTTTGAAAGTTTTATTAGTTTTTGAGAGTTTCATAATATATTTTGATCACATTTATCCCTTCCCCTAACTCCTCTGATTCACCCTCACCCCTACCCACCCAACTTTGCATCCTTTTTTTTTTTTTTTTTTTTTTTCCCAATTTGTGATTCTGGTATATTCTTGGGCATGTGTCTTTCCCCTGCAGTGTGGTCATACCCTTATAGAAAGCGGACTCTCTCCCACAAGCTGTCAGTTACCTCCCTTGCCAGGGGGGGACTTCCTGCCCATTCCCCTCCTGGTGCTAGGATTTTGTCTGGTGTAAGCTTGTGCAGGCCATGTTCAGTCTACGTGAGTGGACGTATGTGCAACTGTCAGAAAGGCTGAGTGGTCTCCGGCACCAGACTCAAATGCATCTTTCCTAACCTTACCATCTAAAGACACTGTCAGTGGTGACCTATTTCCTTCCACAGTCTTCTCATTTTTATTTTTCAGTTAAGATACATCCATACCCATTCAAAATGTATGCAACTAATGCTGACACTTGAGTTCAATTCATCTTGTAAAAGAAAATATTTCCCACAGGATCTAGCAGAATTAAAGCCTCAAGCTTGATGATATTCAAATGCGAAGCAAGAACCATGAGGACGTGGCATCTTGTTGTGTCTGCCTTATTCTTGGTCCCAACACCTTCTCTTGACACTAAATCCTAGGTTTGTTTATTGAATTATTCAATGATAAATAAATACATCAGATGCCTGCTAGACTGCAAGAACTATCTAGGTATTAATGAATAACATTAATTACTAAGGTAAGAGACCTTATAAATGTAAGAGAGTGTGGGCAAAGTCAGAAAAACACGCATTGAATGATAGCAAAACATGGTAACCACAGAACTAACACATACTTCAAAACTATCTTTTTCATGAACAGAATCTAAAAATCTACAGAAGCATAAAACGGAAGACTTGAACACATAAAAAGCTTGGCTATTTGGTGATGGAATGCTAAGCAACATGTTTTCATCCCCTGAGAAATTTCAACCATGCCTTAACGCTCTTTCCTTCAGCAAAAGAAGAGTGGAGTTAATATTCTATGGTGGGAATGTGGTGGATGTGACAGGCCACAGCTTTAGTCTTAGCACTCAGGAGGCTGAGGCAGGCAAAGAACAAGTGGTTCGGGTATATTCTTGGGCATCTGGCTTTCCCCTGCAGTCGGGGCTACACAGCAACCTCCAGGACAACCAAGGCTAGATGGTAACACATTGTCTCAAAAACGCTTAGTGGTTAAGAGCACTGGCTGCTCTTCCACAATTCCCGGAGCCCACATGGCAGCTCACGATCATCTGGTGCTTCTGCAGGTCTCTGTGGGATCTGCGCATGAGTCACACATGCATTCACTCCAGTACATACACACATATAAAATAAAACAAGCATTTACATTTTAAAAATCACCCCAATCAATAAAATAACCTCAGCTGTGACAGTCCCAACCTAGAAATAAAAGTCAGGACTGTATGATAGCTCCCATCCCTGAGAACAAGGGCCCATCCCACCGTAGTGGGTCCCAGTGATGGTGAAAGACATGAAACCCCAACAAAGGGAGGTTCTAAGAATGATTAATGAAATCATAGAGGGTAGACACAAACTCACAGACTAACTCAAGTGGGTAGCTGAATAACATAAGAAATTCAAGCCGGGCCTGGTAGCACATACTTTAACCCCGTACTCATGAGGCAAGCAAATCTCTGTGAGTTTGGGGTTAATCTGAGCTACCTAGTTCCAGGACAGCCAGGGACATAGTGAGACACTATCTGAAAGCAAAACAAACAAACAAAAACAAAAGAAAGAAAGAAAGAAAGAAAGAAAGAAAGAAAGAAAGAAAGAAA
>NW_026586383.1:7641750-7647123 GCF_907164565.1 Psammomys obesus
AAAGAAAGAAAGAAAGAAAGAAAGAAAGAAAGAAAGAAAGAAAGAAAGAAAGAAAGAAAGAAAGAAAAAGAAAGTTGAGCACAAGGTCTAGTGACGTGGCTGAGAGCTGAACAGCACTGACTATTCCTCCAGATGACCCAGGTTTGATTCCCAGAACTCTCATGGTGGCTCACAACACTCTGTAACTCCAATTCTAGGGGATCTGATGCCCTCCTCTGGCCTCCGTGGGCACCAGGCACACACATGATGTATAGACATCCATGCAGGCAAAACAACCACATACATCATACACATAAAAAAATAATGTATGAAAAACACATGAAAGTAAATTAATTCAGTACAAGATATGCAACAGGAGTTCAATAAAGACATAGAAACACTAAAATAATAACAATAAAATAAAAATTAGTTAAAAGTAGAATCTGTTTCTTGTCCTTGAATCTGAGCATGCCTGCAGCTGTCACAGCCATGACAGATTCAGAGACAGGCTCTCAAAGGGCAAGGCAAACAGGGTCTAACTGGTTTTCTTGGAATGCATTTTAGAACCCAGCCTCTGGGTTACGATAAGACCCATGGAGCCTCAGGGTTTACTTAAAGGCAAACTTCAAGATGACATTGATTTCTCAACTTTCATTCTCCCCCTCCCCCCAGTGGTTGCAAATTCCTCATGTTCCCTATTAAAATTACCTTCTATGATTCTTGAGTATGCACAGTAGATGCAAAAATGTCAGAAGCCACTATGGCATCTCCATCTGGCTTCTTAAACCACGTGTCACTGATTTGGGTGTCCATTCTGTGCTTGGGATTTTACTCCTGGCTCGGTCCCATAGGTCAGCTCCCCTCATAGTCCATTCCTTGAGTTCTGAGCAGCATATTACTCATGTATTCTTATCGTTCTGTGTGTGTGTATATATGCATGACACGGGAGATACACATGCCAGCCACAGCATGACAGTGGTCAGAGGTCAGCTTGTGGAACCTAGTTTCTCCTTCCACCTTGCCATGAGTTTCAGGGACGAAATTGTCTGCCAGGCTTGTGTGACGAGTGCCTTTATGTACTGCTTCATTTTGCCCACCCTAAGTAAGGGGCCTATTCCTCAACACTTCAGGTCAACAGCCTCCTCAGCCCTTCTGCAGACTTTTTAAGCGCCCTACTTCCTGTGCTAGTCCACGCGATGCTTGAAAGTGTCTAGGGCGGATTCTATTTGCTGCACCAGAACCTGAGACAGTCTGCCAGGTGAACTCTGGGAATTCTTACACAACCTGTAATTATATGTTTGTTATGGGGTAGTTTATTTCCGCCTGGGTTACTGCTGTGTCTCTCGCACCTCAGATAGAGCCAGGTGCACTCTATTAATAAATATTAATAAATATTTGCCAAACCAACAAGAGAATTTAGCACCTTCAACCGTGTGGGTAATTTATTTGTCAACTGATCACAGAGATATTAGATTCACACCTCGGTTACCTATCGCATCTTTAAACAATAACAAAATTGCAAAATATTTCAAAGGAATGCAGATATAGTTCTGACTTTTACTGAATACTGTTGAAGGGGCTGGGAAAATTGACTGGACAGCTAAGAGCACCTGCTGCTCCTACAAAGAACCTGAGCTGGTTCCCAGCACCACGTCGGGCAGCTCACAACCACCTACAGCTCCGGCTGCGAGAATCCAGCCCTCTTCCGGCCTCCATGACACCCAGTCACACACACACGTATCCACACGTATGCGCACATGGTGCTCCAAGAGAATGAAGAACACAATTCCATGGACTGATTCACCTCTCAGCAAGCTGGGCCCGTCAAACCCTGACTCCCCAGGAGGCCACTCCAGCCAACCGGGCTAGGACAAGTACAGCAGCCGTGAGGGCTCCGGTTGGGCTCCGGTTAAAGAAAGGGGGTTTTCTACACTAAGGTTTTTTTGTTGTACAAAACTAGCAATTCTCACAGCAGAGGGAAGCTTTAGTAGGGACTGAAAAGTCTGTAAAATCGGGGCTGGGGAGACAGCCGTTAAGAGCACTGGCCGCCCTTGCAGAGGACCTGGTTTGATTCCCAGCGCCCAGCCAGCAGCTCACGCTCATCTGTAACTCAGGTTCCAGAGGCTGCCGTGCCCTCTTCTGGTCTCTACAGTCACAGAGCACATCTATAGCACAGACCCAAATGCAGGCAAAATATTCACACACGTGACAAGTAAGTCTTTATAAAGAAATGGTTAAGGTGGCGAAAGTCTATGTAACAAGAAAAGGTCTGTGCCAGGAACTGTGGGGCTGGGAAGGAAGAGCAGATCTGTGTGTTCCTAAGTTTCAGGTTACTCTCCAGGGCTAAGCGCTTCCTTAGAACTGACAGGGAGGTGGGTATCCACTCACAGCGTGGTTTTCTAGCACCAGGCATAGAGCAGGCAACACGACAGCAGGGTGATGCTGCCCAGGCCCTGGACTACACAAACCCAGTGGCATGTGTGTGCGTCCACGTGCACTTATACACACACTCACACACACACAAGCATACACAACTTCGAGAATAACCTCAGAAGAAAAGCCCTTGACTAGCTCCTGCTGCTCTTTAGCTATCACGCATCCAGATAGCAGAAAATCAACCACAGAGGCAAACGTGACATACCTGAGCATATGCTTCCTCTCTAGTTTCCTCTCTTCTCCAAATTCTGAGTTGCCAGGAAGATTTATATTGAAAAAGCTCATTAATGATTTAAAAAAAAAAAAGACTAGGCCAGTTTGAAAAGGTAAAAGTACACAGCCTGCACACGGAAGTCTGAAAATGCTCTGTGTAAGCAGTGTGAAGCCACACAGAGTGGAAGGCGGCCCATGCTGGCGATGGGCACCTCTGCTTCTCTCACACGTGAGTTTGCAGGGCAAGCGTTGGAGAGGGCAGGTCTTCAACATTTCACACCTTTGCCACATTTCGAGATGAAATATCTTCGCAAGATGAAGATGTATGGGCTTTTTGAGGTCAGAGGATGACACTAGTTCAGCTTTAAAGAATCACAAATCAAGTAGTGAGGTGAGCAAACACATGGGTAACCCCCTTCACAGGGTTTCCAGACCTTGGGGCCAGGGCCCTGAAGAAGGTGGTGGGCTTCATTTCTGGAAGACAACTTCTTGAAGAAAGCTCAGCATAACCTCAGCACTAAATGCAAGCAGATTCTCCCCAGTGGCCACTGACCTCTGGAAATAGTCTGAGGCCACAATAGTATAATAACTGATACTGATCATGGTACATTTAAAATTGTGTGTGTGCCACATGTGTATGAAGATACTTATGGTGGCCAGAAGGAGATCTCGGATGTCTTGGAGTTGAAGTTACTAAGCAGTTGTGAGCAGCCTGATAGGGGTTCTGGGGTGCAAAGTGGGGTCCTCTCAGAGAGCAGTACACAACCACTGAGACACCCCTCCAGCCCATATGCATTGATATTTTTGTGCAGAAATCTCATTTCATTAAATAATTAAGAGAAGAAAATTGAAGCCAATATTAAGTGGAAACAGAGACTAAGTATTTACTCCCTAAAGTTCTCATTTTTTCAACAGATGTAAGTTGGGCTCTGAGTACAGAGTGGATACCCAGTGCTGGGAGGTGAGTGATGAAACCAAAAAGCATGACCCTGGCTTTCCTGAATCCAGGCGATCCAGTGGAGCTTTCGGGGAAGAATAAACGAGTACCTCTTGGGGCCAAGGGTAGGAGGTACGTGAAGAAAGCTGCCAACCAGGAAAGTGCAGTTCTGTTTCAAGGACTGAGACCAGAAAGACAGAGAAAGCAAGCCGAGAGTGGGCCCTGTGGAGCCTTGGCCTCCAGGAGGCACAAGTGGTCTGGGGCAGTATAGACAGGGATCACTAAGCTGACAGACTCCTGCTGAGGTGTACTTGAGGCAGAAAGAGGAAGGCAGCTTTAATGAAGTGGAAAACAGCTGGTCATAGTACCCAGGGTGGGGTTCTAGAGAGAGCCCTGAGGGAGGGCTCAAGTGAGTGCAAAGCTGCCTCTGCTCTTCCTGAGTTGTACAGAACTGGGGATATGTGGAGTCTTTCAGTACTCCCATTTCCAACCTGCCTGTGAGGATGAACAGCAAGTCCTCTAGAAGCCTAAGCAAGACATTAAGGCCTGGGAAGTGGCGCCCCAGGAGCAGTTCTGGGTCATCCGCATCCTCCTGGTGAGTTCTAGGCCAGTGTAGGCCTCATGAAACCCTGTCTTAAAAACAGTTACAGGACTGAGGGTGTTAAAATTATGTGAACTTTAACAAGAGCCAAGGCTAAGCAACATGCTGAGTCGGGAGGTGATGGTAGGAGGATCAGGAGTTCAAAGCCATCCACAGCAAGACTTGGGCTAGAAAGACCCTGTCTCGAAAAGAATCTGAGTGCTGAGGAGACCCTCAGATTCTACAGCTGAAATGGACAGGAAATGAGTGAACCTGGAAAGCAGTGAGGAGGAAGGTGACTAAACTCAGAAAGAAGGAGCAAAGGGACCGTGTGTTCTCCTTCGTGTGTGGAGGAGCGTAATGTAACAACATACACCACCATGCCTGGGTTAGCAAACTGTGACAGTGCGACCTAGCCCGGCATTTGGAAAGGAGACCCAGAGAGCTGATGGGAGTTAGGTGATGAGGAAGAGTGAAATGCAAGCAAAGGGGCAGACGAGTTGTGAAAAAGGAATTAAAGCTGGTTTTTGTTTTTGTTTTTATTTTGTTTTCTAGTTAAAAAAAGAAAAATGATAATGAGCAATTTTGAGTTCAAAACAGACACACACACACACACACACACACACACACACACACTAAAACAAATCAAAACAAAAAGAATGGAGTTATTGCCTGTAATCCCAGCACCAGGAGCTTCACTAGAGAGCTGCTGTAAGTTCCAGGGCAGCCTTGCCCTAGGCCTCGGTTCTCACCCTTTCTCATGCTGCGATCCTCTAAAACAGTTCTTCATGTTGTGGTGACCCCACACAGATTATTTTTCTTGCTCTTTCATGACTGTAATTTTGTTATGTTATGACCCATGATGTGAATATCTGATGTGCAGGGTGTCTGACATGTGAGCCCCATGAGAGGGTTGTTCGGTACCCTCCCAGAGGGGTCGAGACCCCCACGTTGCTCTAGGCCATTCTGGGCTACAGAGTCAGATTCTGTCTTTTGAGGTGTGGCTGGGTTGAAGACAGAGTTTCTCTGTGTAGCTCTGCAGACCAGGCTGACCTAGAAATCAGAGCTTCAACTGCCTCTACCTCCTGAGTACTGGGATTAAACAGGTGTGCCACCATGCCCAGCAAGACCCTATCTTGAAAAGAAAGAAAGAGAGAGAGAGAGAGAGAGAAGGAAGGAAGGAAAGAAAGAAAGAAAGAAAGAAAGAAAGAAAGAAAGAAAGAAAGAA
>NW_026586383.1:7647133-7691469 GCF_907164565.1 Psammomys obesus
AAAGAAAGAAAGAAAGAAAGAAAGAAAGAAAGAAAGAAAGAAAGAAAAAGATAAGATGGCCTATGACAGAGAGAAAAGCAGAATTAAATAGAAAAATAAGTCAAACGTTACTAAAAGGAGTTAACTTGGCCAGCCCTGTAGCTAACCTCACAGCAGATACCCTCCGACAGGGCTGACCCACACTGGGCCAACGTGACCTAGCTTTACACTGACTGTGCTCCCAACCCTCCCTACAGCAGAATGTGGGTACTGGCCAGGTGGCTCTGCTCCCGAGGCCCAGTCTGAAGGAGGTGACAGCTGAGCAAAGGCTGTAGACAGACCATACCCTCCCAGCTGGGAGGCACAGCCTCCTTGACGGAGGATCTGGGGTGCACACTTAAGTAGTTCCAGCGACTAAGTAAACGGAAGCCCTAAAACAGCCTCAGAGCAAGGACACTCTGAGTCAGCTGGCTGCCTCTGCTCAGCAGTATTCGGTGGACTCTTCCATCTTTATTTGTAGTGTGTTTTTATTTCATTCATTCCTTTGTCCATTCCTTCACTCATTCATTTGTATTTTTCAAAGAATTTCCTGTACTCTAGGCTGACCTCGCCTTGATCCTGCCTGCGGAGCACTGAGTTACCAGGTCTTGCTTAAGCTTACCTCAAGTCTCTGCACTCTGCATGTTCTGCAGCATGTTCTTAAACTCATTTGCTGTCCCTTCCCAGATCTTACCACCTTAAGGGATTATAATGATATTCACTTGACAAGTGTTTGTTGAGCCTCTGGTCTACTGGGGCTGGGAACCTACAATAAAAATAACTTTATTTTCAGGCTTATCTTCTTCCTTCTGGAACTCTGTCCTGGCTACTTCCTCCTGGGCCCTGGTGTACTGCAGCAGGGCTGAAATGCCACCTCCAACCTTAGCTTATAGTGTGCTCTTTGCTACCCTGAGACTTTGTGTTTCCCCAGAGAAGAGAGATAATAACTCTGTGACGTGTGGATTAAGATCTCCCGTGCCCACGTGCAGCTTGAGGTGCTCAGTGGTTTGAACTGGACATAGCTGCTGAGTCAAAAGAAACACGTTTATCCTGTCGTTGGCACTGTCTCTCCTAAGGAAAAGCTGACGGCTTAGACTGAAGGGAGCTCTTTCACTTGAACTACTGAGCTAATCCAAATGCGCCATGAAAAAAGCATTGTCGTATAATCCCACATACAGATGGAAGAAAACCTCTCTGTTAAGACAGCCTTCAGATGTGTTCTCTCAGCCATGACTGTGATGCCCCAGAGAGCTCAGTGGTGAAGAATACGAGGCCGGGGCCAGGGAGAAGGCACAGTAAGAGTTCTTGCTGGGTCAGAACCCCAGCCCTCGGTCAGAAACCAGGCCTGAATCCCAGCACTGGGGAGCTGAGACAGCCAGCTCCGGAGAGCTTGCTGGCCACTTAGTGAGACCCTGAACTCAAGGTCCTAGGTCAAAGGTCAGCAAAGGAAAACACCTACTTCGTTCTGGCCTTCACATGCCTATGCATAGACACACACATACATGTGTGCATCACACACAATGAAATAGATGGATAGATGATATATAGGTAGGTAGGTAGATAGCTGAGAGATGATTGATAGACAGACAGACAGACAGTTGTACAGTGATGATGGTGGTGATGATGGTGGTTGTGGTAAAGAAGAAAGAAGAAGAAGAAAGCTAGTTCATCTCTCATCAGAATCAGCTGGTGGGTGGAGCTTGTTGCTGGAGGGGGGGGGGCAGTCACACAGGGATCAAGATCCCGTAGATAATGGTTGAGTTTCTCCTCCAGATCCAGAGCTCGTCCGGGAAGCACGAACAGCAGGTGAGTTGCCGAGGGGTTCGAAGCACAGAGGCGCTGAGACAGTAAACCAGGTAGAGGGGGAAAATGTGTTTAAATTGGAACTGGGACAGGGCCAAAGTGCAGGAGCTTGTGGAAAGTTCAGCAAAGAGCCCCAGGGAGAGAGATCACAAGTGATGAGGCCTGGCAGTGGGGAGAGGTGGAGGAAGGCCTGCAGGGCTGTGTAAATTGAGCCTTTATACTGAGGACCTGGGGAAGCCATTGGAGGGTAATAAGCAACAGAGAGGTACAATTAACCCTGCATTTGCTTCCTTCGTGATTGCAGACTGTATGAGTCTAAGATTGCCGGAATGAAATAATGCCTTTCTTTTCCATGAAGGAAAAACAGACTTTTTTTTTTTAAAGAGTTTTTCCACAGGGTGTTACAGTTAGCTCTACTTTTGAAAAAATATTTAATGTATGAGTGCTCTATCTGCATGTATACCTGCAGGCCAGAAGAGGGAATCAGATCCCAGTATGGAAACCACGTGGTTTCTGGGAATTGAACTCAGGACCTCTAGGAAGAGTAGACAGTGCTCTTAACGGCTGAGCCATCTCTCCAGCCCAGAAAAACAGACTTTAATATGGCTAATTTATGAATTACTTCAGGCAAGTAGTTCATCATAGAAAGAATTACTATAATCACTCACACATGAAATAGGAGGTGTGGACACTTCTTGAGAATGGGCTCAAAATCTAGGGTATATGCACACACACACACACACACACACGACATGAAAATGGAAAAGGAGACTACTTGGGAAAAGGAATGAAAAGAACAAGGCAGGAAGGGACAGGAGAGAGCCATGAACATGATCAGAGTCTATGACATATTTATTTGATCAAATTGTTATCATGAAATCAATTGATTTCAACACCAAATGTTTGTCACTTTGGAAAGAAAATAAGAATGGCTTTCAAGATACTTTAATCATTATACAGATTGAGGTATAAGGGCCAGCGAGATGGTTTGGTAGGTAAAGGGACAGGTGGGTTGCCCTGACAACCTGTTCAATCGCCAGGACTCACATGATGGAAGAAGAGAGATGACTCCCAGGTGTGTGCCTCCAAAACAAAATTAACTAGCTTAAATATGATTTAAAAATTACAAAGATGTCAATGAAACCCAGAGGCACAGCAACATAAATATTCCCTAGCCATTTTCTTTTATATCCCTCTAGTTCATAAACATGGAGAGTTACAGAAAAACCCTAGAAATTATCTAGTTCAGCTGCTCTCAAACACCCTGCCCTCAGGAGCCCTGATACTCTGAAAAGTAGCTAATGAACTCACAGAGATTTGGGTTTTGTGGGTTACTGCTACTAATGCAGATTGGCCCAGAAAATTAAAAGCAAGGAAAATTGGAAAGCCCCAGAATGGACAGTCACTGGTTTCCTTTCCTTGGCGGCTAGAGCCATGGTGTCAGATCACATATTACCTTCAAGAAAAGTCTGCCACACACTCCCGCTGGTGAGAGAAAGGTAGCAATGTTTAGCAATGTCACGAAGAGTCCTGTCCTTGCGATGGACAGCCTCCAAGGCTGTCAGGGAACCTCATGACCACTGAACCACATTCTGAGCATCCTTGATCCACTCCAGCTAAAATGGAAGGCCAAGATCCTGCGCCTGGTTACGTGGCTGGTGGAGGCAGGAGCTGGAGAGAGTCCCTGGTTTTGACATGTCTGCTCATGAGCATCACACTCCCAACATGGCCGCCACAGTTCCTCTGCATGGTGGAGTAGGATTGGGGCGACTGCTTGTCTTGGGACTCGGGACTCAGAACATGATACCTTGCAACACCTGGCCTTTGAGTGCTGAGGGGTTTCAACTGAAAAAATGAGGAGATCTCTAACTCTGACCTTTCCCCATCCTCCCTCCAAGTCTCTGTCTCCTAAAAGGAGCCATCAAAACCAGAGCCCTTCTCCCCAAGGCTCCTTGGAGGGATTAGAACTCTCCCCTAAAGCAAGCCATAAAGCTGGGTCAGAAAGTCATTCCAGGAGGGTTCTGCCCCATCCCCGGGGGGAAGGAATGCTGCACAGAGAGGCCAGAAGAATCTGAGCAGACAGGCCTTGCTGGGTTCTCCCCTGGGTCTATCACCAACCGTGTAGCTATACAGCAGACTATTCTTCCTCAAACGTAAGCACAAATGCATTTGTCTGAAAGCTTGTGTGTCCCGCTAAACACTGAATCAATAATTCAAGATGGCAGTCTATATTTTGTTGCAGGAGAGTTGGTGGTGTCCCCTCACCTTTCCACTCTACATGACAAAGAAACCGCACATTTTTGCTGACTTGCTTACTGTTCACACAACAATCCAACAGAGGGTTCTTGACCGGTCGCCATCCCCAGAATAATCCCACTTTTATTGGAGATGTCACGGTTTTAACAGGGCAAGTCCTGTGGTTGTGGGATTCCCTCATTCTGGGCAAACCAGGACAGAGGAGCACCAGAACTGTTCCCTGGGACTCTGGAGCCTTCTGCATCCAGACACAGAAATGGAAAGAAATCAGAAAGCATTCCTAACTCCTAAAATCTTCAACCCCCAAATAAAATCCATCTCATCTACTTACATTTCATGGTGGGAAGTAGCTACACAGATGGATGGAAGGGGGCTGGTCCGGGAAGAAGAGTTGAGCATCAGGAGTCTTTAAATTGAGAGTTGTTATATGTGTGTGAATGTTTGCTTGAGTGTATGTATGCACCTGTGTGCAGTGCCTGTAAAGACCAGAACTGGGCATCCGAGTCCAGGGAACATGAGTGGCCGATGGCTATGAGCTGCTGTGTGGAAGCTGGGAATCAAACCCAAGAGTTCTTAACCACTGAGCCATCTCTTCAGCTCCAACCCTCAGTTATCATTACCAAGAAGGAAATGACCTCCCTTTATTCTGTAACTCTGCTATGAACAAGAGAAGAGGCGATTACAAAGCCTGTTTATACTTGAGATTATGCAAGAGTTGAGAAAATTCTGCCTCAGACCACTACATACCCTAAAAAGTAGCACAAACTCATTGCCAGCTTAATTCTGAGGCAGAGAATTAAGCTTCAATACTTATTGAAGCTGGGCATGGTGGCACAGGCCTTTCATCCCAGCACGCAAGAGGCAGAAGCAGGTGGATCTCTGAGTCTGAGGCCAGCCTGGTGTACAGAGCAAGTTCCAGAACAGCCAAAGCTGCACAGAGAAACCCTGTCTTGAAACCACAGCCCCTAAAAAATAAAATTAAATATTCATCAATTAGTGAAGTACATTAATCTGTGTGTGTGTGTGTGCGCGCGCGCACAGACACACATATGCCAGAGTGATTCTTTAGCGTTAAGATAACCTTAGGTGTCTGTGCTTGTCTTCCACCCGGTCTGAGTCAAGAGCATTCTTGCTGCTCCCATTCTGTACCCCAGGATGGCTGGCCTGTGAGCTTTCTGGGTCTCCTCTGTCCCCGCCTCCCGTTTTGCTGTAGGAGCGTGGGGATTATAGGTGTGTACAGCTGCTTCAAGCTTGCTGTGGGGTCTAGGGATGCAAACTCATGTCTTTACACAGCAAACACTTTACCCACTGAGATATCTCCTTGACCCACAGGATACATTAATTTTTAAAATAGCCATTCCTTAAGAATATTGATCAAAATTATCTATAAGGAGGTCTTCCTGTTGTAAAATTATTTATTTAAAAAGCAAAGCCAAAAACATCCTCCTCACTTGGTGTGTGTATATGTGTCTTTGTACCTGTGTGTGAGAGAGTATTTCACTGGGGATGTTCTTTCAGGTCTTACATTTAATAAGGCAACACTGTTCTTGCTAATTAAAAAAAAAAAAAAGGAAAAACTAGTTTTAAAGCTATACGTTACTATGCACACAGAAAACACTGTTGTTGGTAGATAATACACACTCACACAGACAAAAGGGAAAGTTGCTCAGAATGAAGGGAGACAATGTATTAATATAAATTAATTTAAAAAAAGCCACGTGGTAATAATGGCACACGCCTTTAATCCCAGCCCTCAGAGGCAGAGGCAGGTGATCTCTGAGTTCCAGGGCAGCCTGGTCTATAGAGTGAGTTCCAGGGCTACACAGAGAAACCCTATCTTGAAAACAAAACAAAAAGATAAATTTGTGTGGATTTATACTCTGAGCTTTTGTCAACCCTGCAGACCTTTGATCCCCAGGATCTACACAGTAGAAGAGAAAACAAACTCCTACAAGCTGTCGTCTGTCCTCCACGTATGCACACGCACACTCACACATGTGCACGTGTGCACACACACATAAACTAAAATAAGCTCACACTGCATTTTTACAAACATTCCAAATTATGATTAAATACATAAGGTCGTCCCACAGCTTACAAGCTAAGTGACTGGATCACATCCGGTATTTTCTGTTACCTTCAGAGTTTAGTGAGAAGGTATATCTATATTCATTTTAATTAAAATTTAGTTTAAATAGCTTAAAATTCCCCTCTGATTATTAAATACAGTGATAATTTCCTTTTCTCAAATGAACTGTAATTTTCCTCCCGAGCAAAAGTAAACTTTACGAGAATGTGAATATGGTAAGTGAAAGTTCATCTAAAACTGCTCTGTTTTCTCAGTCTGGACCTACACTTTTGTTCACTTGTCTGTGGCCCCAGATTTGCTGGAAGTTATTGTAAGAGCAGCTCAGTGGATAAGTGCTTCCTGATCTTCCAGGGGACCTGAGGTCCTTTCCCCGCACCCAGGGGATCTGGTGTCTTCTGCTCTGCGCAGCATGTATCCACAAGACAGACACACACACATAAAAATAAAATATAGATGTTATATTTGCATTACTAAGAATTGCTAGCCAGCAGCCTAACACTTGGAGTTGTACTGCTTAAAGCACACATTCTTCCTTCATCAATTAACTTGTAGAGAATTTTGGCTCCTGCTTATGCACACACAGCCAGTCTTGTCTGAGAGAAACAGTTGCTTTAAAATGACTTTGGAAAACAGTCGTCTTATGTTCTTTGTTGAGACTTTTTATTTGAAATAAAACATGCTCAAAACACATAAAAAAATTGGCAGTTCTTTCTATGTGATTTGCTGATGAGTGTCAAGAAATTATGTGTGTCTGTGTAGTTTTTAAACAAGTTTCTGAGCCCACCATTCCAAATTACAGTGAAATATAAATTTTTATTAGAAAAATAAAGACTTGTTGGGAATCGGCACAAATTAGATTAGTATTGTGTGTTGCGTCTGTAACAGAAATAAAAACATTTACTATATACTGAAGCAATGGCACTCTGAAAGAACAACTTAAAGGTAGGATAACTGTTGCTTGAAGGGCTTTTCAAACGGAAAGGGGAATTTCTTTGAGACTTTAAATCTCTTACTTTTGATGTTATAAAATAGTCAGACCTGAAAATAAACTGTCTAGAAAGTGTAAGAGTAAAGAGAGAAGGAAGGAAGAGAAGGAAGAAAGAGAGGGAGGGAGGGAGGGAAGGAGGGAGGAAGTAAAAGGGAAAGACAGACAACAGGTGTGTTTTCTTCAGTTCCAAAACACTTCTTTCAAAGACAACAACAAAAACTGTTTCTTAACCTTTTCATGATTCTAAGAAGTGGGTAGAACTTGCAGACTTAAAGAGTGATTGATATTCATTTATTTTGTTTTTCAAAATCCACAAGGGGATAGACCCTTTGATATTCTACTAAGCCACAGGTAAAAGAGGCGAAAGTTGGCCTGCCCAGTGGAGGTCTGATAGACCTCGTTCAGCATTCGAAAGGCCCACAGGCAGCTACAGGCTTCTAAAGTGGGGGTGGCCACCTCCAGCCCCAGTCTGGCTTCCTCTCTAATCCTCACTAAACATTACCACCCAATCAATTGCCCTTGCCCTTTCACATAGGATCTGGCCATACAGACTTAGCCCCTTGTCTCCATGAGAAAAGAAACTGGCTCAGCCTCAATGCATCCCTGGGTCCCTGCGCTGTTTGCAGATACACGCCTGCCAAGAGCCCTTCCTGAATCCAGATGTCCCCACTACCTGAGAGGGCTGGGTGTCACTGAGGACTCCTGTGGAGAGGGATCTCCTCACGCTGAAATGGGCACAGATAGGCATAGCAGGCTGAGTGTTGCCAGCTCCAGCAACAGCCTCACGGGAATGGGCGTGGGGGGTCAGAAATGAAGCTAAGTTCTTTGGGTCTTAAAGGGGCTCAGGGCCTCACTGCCACCTTCAAGATAGTTTAACAAAAGGGCTGGAAACAAAACCCAACATGGAGGTATCTCAGTAGATGAAGACACTTGCTACCACACCTCATGAGTCCGGTCACTAGGTTTCATATGGTCAAGGAAAGAACTGACTCCTGCAAGTCATCTTCTCGCCTCCACATTCATACTGTCACACACACACACACACACACACACACACAAATACACATATGTACACATACAACGCACACTCAGAGAGATAGGTTTTCTGTTTGCTTGTTTTGGATTTTTTTATTTTAAAAAGAAAATTAAGGTTCGTTGGGAGCCATCCACTATTAAGACTGGGATTCCAGACATCTAACCCTTAGCTCAATTAAGTAATGTTTATTGTCTATTATCAGTAAGCTCTCCACAAACAATGGCAGTGTGGAGAGAGAGTGTGCTTAAAACACACTCTATATTTGCATGAAAAGGACCTTGTTTAAGCCTACATAATAGAAGGTTTTTAAAAGAAGGGAGGGTAGGGAGGCAGCCCCCTATTTTAATAGGAATATAAAAAAGTTTTGAAAGAGCTCCAATCTGTTTTTCAGCAAGTGACAAAGACAAAGAGGAAATATAGTATTAACAGGTTACCTTCTGTGTCCATCGCAAAGCATTCAAAGTGTGATCATCTGAGACCCACGCTTCCAATCAAAGTAGCATTTCCTCAAATGGCAGGGACTTCTAGGAAAAAAAAAAAAACTGGTTCATCTTTAAAGTGGAGATTCTAGAGATGTTTAGAGAGCAGGACAACTTTGGGATGCACTGTGGAGACTACCCTTCTCTTATGACGTCCGTCCAGTCATTTCGATGAAGATGAAATGTTCTGAGTCCTAAGTGATCCAAGACTAAGACGTGACCTGCCATTTCACTGGGGAGAAAGAAAGAGCAGCACGTGTAGTCAGGAGCAGCCTCCCCATGCTGGAGTGTCCTACCTTTGTGTTAGGGATGAAGATTTCCTGAACAACCGCCATTTGACTATTCACATCTTCCTTTTGTTGAGAAAAGGAAAGAAAGGCCCTACTTTCCCACCCACAAAAGGTGGTGACTTGAAAGTAGTTTTGGAAAGCTTCAACCTTGATCCATGACTGTATCTAAGGGATTGCAATGATTTGCTGCACTCTAACACTGGACATGCCTTCTCATCAAGTTTTCTGACCTGGGGCCTTTTCTTCAACACTCCTAAAAATCTCTAGCTGTGCCTCAGTGGTCCTTTTCTCTGCTCGGTTCCTTAGACTTTTGTCTAGTGTCTAGATCCCTAGCTCCTCATTACCACATATAATTACTAATACCTACACAACAGCTAACTAAGTCCAGGCTATCCCATCACTGAGGACAGAATGGTGGCTGAAAAAAGATCATCGGGGCCTCACCTAAAACTTGGCCAGGCAGAGTGGTATGCTAGCATTAATCAAATAATCAGGCAGATTTGACCAGAGGTCACTGGGTACTGGACAAACAGAGGATAACCACAGAAAAGGAATGTTCTGGGAGAAGTGGCGGCAGGCAAAGAAGAAATCAGCCTTGAGAGTGGAAAAGAGGGGGCATTAAGAAGGCTTCTCCATTTGTTTTTCAGTGTAGCTGGATAGGTGGTAGCATTTCCTCAAAGATGGGAGACTCTGAAAGCCAAATCTGAGGGACCAGCATGGATGTGATTTGGTGTGTTGGTTTGAGGCTGCCCTGGGACAGCCAACCAGATTTGTGAGCTCAATGACACATTTGGCACTCAGAGGTCTCTGCTAATATAAAGATTAAACATTGCTACTGTAGACTCTTCAAAATGAGCCTCTTCCTCTGCAGAGACCACCAAGGAGCATATTACAGTCATCAGAAAGGACTTTAGAAATCAGGCAACTTTCAGCAGTTATATTCATCCATCCATCCATCCATCCAGACACATGCCTGAATATCATGTGCTGAATAAGCAGATATTGTAATTTTGTTAATATATATCACCTGTAGATATATAAATTGATCTAAAAATACTGTCAGACATTTAGGTAATAATGTAGATGAAGTGTATGTGTGTGTCTGTGTACATGCGTGCATGTCTGTATATATACTTGTGTCTGTGTATATGTATATTCAGGGATGGGTGTTGTGTCTCTGTATGTTTGTGTACTAAAATATTCACTCAGCAAACATCCTGAAACACAGTAAACTTAAACGCTGATATGTGAATATTAATGTGTGTGTATATAAGCCTACGTTCTGATAGCGCTGTGTTTTATTTATTAGGAACAGACCACTCCGGGGTTCAGAAACGTGGGCTCTCATCATATTCTCTAACTCAGAGGCCAGCATCATTTTACTTAATGACGGTTGTTCAAGGCTTCCTTCCTCAAGATTCAGTGTCAAAGCAGCCCCACTCGATGGGACCCCTGTTCACCATTCATAACCAGGCAGCTATTTGCTTACAAACCCCAAGTGGCTTTCACGGGCAGTGGGTTGAGCGATCCCCCCTGACACTTTGCACACAGGGAACACGCTTGACTCGGTCTTGCAGCCCTCAGGCAATCAGGGAATGCAGATGCCATCATCCGTGCCTGCCAAGCACAGAAGTACCTTCCCTCTAACCAGTGGCATTGCGCTTGTGAATTTTGATTGCAGGGCACATACGGTGGACTGAACACTAATGGGCAAAAGTTTATAAGCTCATGAATGTCCTTATCGCTCAGGATGTGTCTGGAAGAGTTAATGCAGCATTAATAGAGGTGAGTGAGGAAGGCAGAAAGGGTCCATACCTGCTGGTCCTCTCAGGACATCATGAACTCTGATAGTTAAGAGTGTGCTGAGTGTGATTCAATAGCAAAATTTTTATTTTCATCTTGGTAGCAAAGCACAATGAAAAAAAAAATAAAGCGGTATATACACAGGGCAACCATTATTTTGGCAGGATGGTTTTGAAAATATATTTAATTTGATATTTTGAATATATGATTGATTTTATATTTGTCATTCATTTTCCTTGATTTTTGTTTTGTTTTGAGACAGAGTCTCATTCTAGCCCAAGTTGTCCTGGAACTCACTAGGTATATATGCCTGGCTAGCCTTGAATTAGCAACAGTCTCCTGTCCCAACCTTCCCAGTGCTGGGAATACAGTGGTTTCTTTATCTCTAGATGTACAGTTTTCAAGCTGCGCACACAGAACATAAGCACACAGCTGCTGCAGACCCAGACTGTTGATGGAAATGCCCTCATTCCACGACCGCCCTTGTCTACAGCAGCTTCCCAGAGCTGTCTCTGCGCAGGGCAGTGCTGGGTGAGGGGGAGCCACCAGGTGAGGCAGAGCTCAGTGAGCGAAGCTGGCAGACTGATCCCTACAGAAAAGGCCAGGAACCGTGTCCCAGGAGGAAGGTCTATAAGAGTCAGGTGAGAGAGAGGTGGGAGGGACTCTGAGAAGAGAGAGACATCAAGAGACTGTGTGAAAAGCTCTTCCAGGGACGTGCCGAGACAAAACTCTTACTTTGTTACTTTTGAAATATTTAATTTTTCTGTTATTAAGAAAGGGAGGGAGAGAGCAAATGCAGCACACTGCGGAGGTCGGAGGGCGACTTTGCGCGGTGTTTTCTTTCCCTTCCACCCTCTTGTGCGCTTCGGGCTTACCTGGCCGCCGGTTCTACCCGCTGAGCCATCTCGCCCACCCACTTTGCCACTTGGTTTTCTTGAAGACTCTGGGCATCAGAATTCATGTCTGCCTGGGTTTTATTACAGCAGAAGAAATCAAGGAGAAAGGGTCACTAAGACAACCACATGTGCCCAGAGGTCAAGCGTGGCACCAGGAAGTTTCAACTGCCGCAGCAGTTATTTGGGAACAGCAGCTGGTAGCTGTGAACCGTGAGAGATGGACACACCCTGCCTGGCCTAAAGGTAACTTCACCTCTTCTCCAAGTGGAGGATGGGGATCGGTGTGACACACAGAATCTTACAGGGGCCTTGCTTTCCTCTCTTTTACAGAGATCGCATCTTGTGTGCTCCCCTTGGCATTTTAACAGCGTCGTGGTTTAGATTTGGACATCCTGAACCCCCACTATAGCCCTTCCTGGTCAGGAGACCTTGGCCATATTACATAGGCTCTCAAAGTCCTTGAATTCTCATCTCTAAAATGGTTGTGGAAAGTTGGCTCAAATAATGCTTTTACCTGAGTTTTGCAGAATGTGTGGGGCAGAATAAAAACATGGTCTATTATTTTTATCAACCCCCCCAAAAAACTTCTAATGATAACAAGCCAAAATGTGACAATACACACTAAATAATGCTTACTCAAAACGGGGACCAAAAATGCTTCGGGTTCTGAATTTTTCAAATTATGTTGGCATATTTGCATGTAAGTGATTTTTAAACATTTTCTACATTTATTTTTATGACTTTGTATATTGTACATGTATGCAGTTGGGAACACGCCATGCCATGGCATGCATGTGGAGTCAGAGGACAACTTGCCAGAGAAGGCTCATTCTTTCCATCACGTGAATCCAGGGGATTAAACTCAAGTCAACAGTGTGGAAGCAAATGGCCCTTGACCACTGAGCCGTATCACAGGCCCTCATCCTGAGACCTTTTGGGACTTGGACCCGAGTTGAAATATGAGATTCATTTATATTTTGCTTATACCTTACACATACACACTGCAGCAGACATTATACAATATTTTCCACATACTCACATTTTGACTGTCACTTAACCTAGAAGGTCAGGTGTTGCCTGTTCCTCTTGAGGCAAGATAATGTCACTCAAACATTTCAGAAACTCTGAAAGGACAAATCTGAGTTTTGTTTCTTGCATCTGGCCCCTCTCAGCAAGCTTGTTTTCTCTCCTAACTCACTAGACTTAATCTGATGTGTGGAATGATTGCCACCTGATTCTAGAATTGAAAAATCAACCTAAACCTAAGATCATTCAAGAAACACACACACACACACACACACACACACACACACATACACACACACACACACTAGTGGGGCCTGGAGAGATGGCTCAGTGGTTAAGAGCACTGACTACCCTTCTGGTAGGATCTGGGTTCAATTCCCAACACCCACATTGCAGCTCACAACTGTCTGCAACTCCAGTTCCAGGGGATCCAACGCCCTCACACAGACACATGCAGACAAACAACCTGTGCACGTACAAATAATAAAAATAAAATCATTTTAAAAAAAAAGATTGTCAGTAGTAAGCTGGGCAGTGGTGGAGCACATCTCTAATTCTCGCACTTGGGAGGCAGAGGCAGGCAGATCTCTGTGAGTCCGAGGCCAGCCTGGTCTACGGAGTAAGGTTTAGAGCAGCAAGGCTACAAAGAGAAACCCTATCTCAAAACAAACAAAAAAGATTGTCAGTAGTAGACATTTTTAATTACTCCTTGGTCTTGACTCCTAGACATTCAATCCTTTAAATAGGTGCCTGGGATTGTTTGACCTTTGCAGACCCCAGACCAGCTAGCTACCTGAGATATAGCAGCAAGAGAGCCAAGAAGATCACAGTGAAGGCTGGATATCATCACTTCATTTTTAAAGAGTCAAACTGACACCAATGGCTAAAGACATAGCCATAAAGACATCGGTGGGCAGGGCTCTCGGTTCAACGCCCAGTACCACATAAAATGGGATGTGGCGGTGTTTGATGCCTGCAATCCCCGTACTGAGGAAGTGGAGGCAGGAGGCTCAGAAGTTCACAGTCATCCTAAACTACATAGCTAATTTGAGGCTAACCTGGATTACTAAAGACCTTGTCTCAAAAGCAAAGCAAAACAAAACAGCCAAGGGAAGCTGGGGCTGAGATGTAGCTCAGCAGTATGGCTCATGCTTAGCACATTTAAGCCCCTGGGATTGTTTTTCAGCAAAATGGAAAACAATGAGTCAGAGGTCTCTTTCCTCTTTCTTTTCTTTCCTTTCCTTTCCTTTCTTTCTTTTCCTCCTTTGGTGTTTTGTTTTGTTTTGTTTTGTTTTGTTTTGTTTTGTTTTCAAGACAGAGTTTCTTGTGTAGCCCTGGCTGTCCTAAAACCCCCTTTGTAGAGAGGCTGGCCTCGACCTCACAGAGATCTGCCTGCCTCTGCCTCCTGAGTGCTGAGATGAAAGGTGTGCCCCACCATTGCCTGGCCAGAGGCCTCTTTTCAAAGATGATTGTCTTCGGCCATTTGGGCCTTCTAGAATCACACCTTTAATAAGGAGCTATCACCGGAAGCTAAAGCTTTTGCCTATTCGTCGACGATTTCATACATGTGTGCATTGATCATGTCTACCACATCCCAGCTCCCTGCCGGCTGCAGTCTGACACACCCAGTCCACCTTCCTGCCCCCTCCTTTTGCATGTGGCTAACCCTCTGAGTCCAGTGAGCGCTTCCTGCTGGGATGTTCACTGCTCTGTTGAGTTTAACACGTGCACCATAGCCACAGTGAGCTGATGAGTGTGCAATGGCCTCCTTGTGTCCGGAAGCTAGCATTTCACAGCATCCTCAGGTTCTAACCTTCTTTCCTCCTTTCTTCTGTTATGTTCCCTTAGACTTGGGGGTGAGGGGGGTGTAGTTGCTCCATTAGCAGCTGAGCATTCAATAGTCCCCTATTCTCGGCACCCTGCCCAGAAAGCATATTTTCTTACTATGGTGTCTTAATCAACCAGCTGCTGACGTCCATAAAATGTAAAGCAAGTGTAGTCACAGAGAAAGCTCTAGACATACACACAGGAAGGGGTAGAGCCCAACCTTTCTCCATCACTGCCCAGACTTCTGCAGCTCTCATTATTGTGTGCTTAAACATAGAGCCTCATCCTTTCCAGAATACAGAATCTCAGTGTTAGAATTTTCCATGAGGTTCTTTTGTTTGTGATTTGGATCTTCAGGACGTCAGTCATTTTTCCTTCACTACATTGCCCAGATTTTTCTAGTTGTTAGTTCTATATTCCAAGACATTATTTTATTCAGATATTGGGCTGACAGAAAGCCACCAAGACCCCATGTTGACACAACTGATCAGTGGAAAACCCACTGTGTGGAGCTTCTCATGGTCCCTGTGCTGAGGTAATAACACACCAGAGATGCTGGAAGGCCACATTCATTTTTGCTTTTTGAGCCAAAGAGAAAAAAATTCACATATTTTGTTTGCCTTCCATCCAACACTTCTTCTGCCAAAAGGGATATGGTTCTTACCTGCCATGTGAGAAGAAAGGTCAAAATTAAGAGCTGTCCAAGGGGCTGAGGAGATGGTTAGGGCAGTGGCAGAACTTGTTGTGAAAGGATGAGGACGCGAGTTCAAATCCCAAGAACTCATGCAAAGAGTCCTGCCTGAGAAACCAGCTCTGGGGGTGGGGGCGGGGCACAGAGAAGAGAATTGTTTTGGCTTACAGGCCCCAAGCCCAGCTTCAAAGGTGAGGGTGATGGAGGATAACCGAAACATCTTCTCCTCTCCTGGCCTCTGTGTGTGGACATGGGACATACATATGGAAGCATACACCACACCACACCACACCACACCACACCACACACAACAGCCTATTTAACAAGACGCTGTGCTATCTGGGGTGAAGACACACACACACACACACACACACACACACACACACACATACACATGTCTCAAACACATACCCAGGAAAAAGAAGGCATGGGAAAGGTACCAATAGCTTTATCCCAAGAGTTCTAACCCCCCAAAACTGATAGAAAAAAAAAATACTATAACTTGATAAAGGTTTAGTTAAAATATAAACAGTCCCATTATGGGTCCCTATTGTTCCAGACTAGCATTTGTCGAATATGACTTTGAGTTGACACTGTCAAAGACACAGAGGCAAAGGAAGGGTTACTAAAGGAAAGGGGTCAAACAGTGTGAACACTAAGCCCTTGCCACACCCGGAGGGCGCTTGATTGTCAGGTGAGGAACTGGGATCTTTTATGATAAATGTCAAAGGTTTGATGCTTATACAGGAGCCAGGTAACTTCCAGATGGAAACTGGACCGTGCACTCTGTGAGAAAACTGGAGGTGGGCAGTGAATAGCTGGGGGTTATACAGAACACTGGGGTGTTAACAGGCAGATCACCCGGACCTACTGCACCCGAAGCAAAACAGAATACAATCAGATAGGAGGTTTTCATCATCTGCCTAGGAGAACAGGCATGCTGTCAGGATCAGCTCATATCTCCTTCTTTCTCTCCCTCTCCCTCTGTGTGTGTGTTTGTGTGTGTGTGTACTCATGTATGTAAGGACATGAATCCTGTTCCACTTTCCTCTCTTCTGGGACTACAATGATAGACAACCACAGTTTGCATTTTTTTGACATGGTTTCTGGGAATCAAACTCAGGCCCTTGCAGGATGAAACATCTCTCCAGCACCCCATTTCTAGGATTCAAGCTGCTGCTACCATTGAGATTTTCTGAGTCATTAGCAGGCAAACCAGATTACCTTTACCTGAGCAGGTCATAGACAGAACCCACCCTGGCCTTGTCCACACCCAAGCTCCACCCACAGCATGCCACTGATCCCAAAGACTCTTCTCCTTAACCAAACCTGCTCTCATTCTGATCCCTCAATGCTGTTTTGGTGACTTTGCCTCTTCCCTGCAGCTTCTTCCCCTAGAAAATGATTATCACCATCTTTGCATTATTGAGTGCTGTGCCGTGACACTTCCATCACTGCAGGGCCTACTAGGAAAAGCTCGAGAAAGATTAACACGTGTTAAAAGCATACTCTCCTTGCCTGTCTCAGGGTTTCAAGACTGAACAGCCAATGACTCTAGTCAGTGAAAGAGAGAAACAAGGGTGGGTGGGAGAGGAGGGGAAATCAGAAATATGCGCTCCAAAGTCAAAGGACATTGGGTTTAACTTGCCCTCCGTCCTTCTGATTGTGTAACCTTGGGGAAAAGACTTCATCTCTCTAGTCCAGGGTATTCTCAGCTGGAAGATGATGCTAAGCATCGATGATATTCCTAGGATTTCCAGAGAAGATTCTGTAGGATTTACATCCCTGCTCTTTCCTGGAAGCTCCAGGCCTCATGAGGAAGGAAGGGAAGTGCATCCTGTCTGCACAATTATTACTTCATGGGAAGATTATAATTGCCATTGAATGCAATGCACTTCAAGCTGACAGTAATCAGAAGGGGGAGGGAGGAGGTTAAACCATAAAGGCAATTCTTCCTCAAAGTCTCTGGCCAGCTGAGACACAATGTCTTCCTGGGAGACCCATCTGAAAAAGTTGGTGTTGATCTAGGGCAGGGGTAGAAAGTGTGTGTGTTTGTGTGTGTGTGTGAGAGAGCAGCAGGGGTTGGCTTGGCCTCCTGTTGGCCTATCTAGCCTGCAGATATATTAAACTTTCTTTTTCTCCTCAAAAATGTGGCATTTGGGGACTAGAGAAATGGCTCAGCAGTTAAGATCCTTGGCTACTCTTATAGAAGACCCCGGACTGGTTCTCAGCTCTCCCATTGGATAGTGCACAACCAACTGCAAACCAAGCTCTAGGAATTGTCTGGCCTCCACAGGCACCGGCACACACGTGACATACGCACCTACACACACCTATACACACATGCACATGCACACACAATTTTAAAATAGGAAATAGGAAATTTGAACCGACTAGAAACATAGCTCAGTGGTAAGAAAGCTTAGTGGTAAGTGCTAACCTAGCATAAGGCCCTGTGTTTGCAACCAGCAAAAGAGCATGACCAACAACTCAGTGAAATTTTTCATTAACCAGACCACAGAGGATCCAAACAGTCCTGATGAGACCTGATAGGCTAGGGTCAGATAGTAGTAGGAGGACCTCTCCTATCAGTGGACTAGGGGATTGGGAGAAGAGGGAGAGAGGGTGGGACTGGGAGGAGCTGAGGGAGGAGGCTACAGCCAGGATACAAAGTGAATAAATTATAATAAATAATAATAAAGAAAAAATTAAGTCCAGATTCCTGAGCAGGGCATAGTGGACCATCCCAGTACAGAAAGGCAGGGGCAAATAGATCTCTGTGATTCAAGGACAGCCTGGTCTACATAGCTAATCCCTAGCCAGATAAAGACACTGTCTCAAAAGGGAAAAAGAAAAGCAAAATTTCCAGATTCTTGGGAAGTTGTGTTATTGTTTTGTTGTTGTTGTTGTTGTTGTTTTCTTCTTCTCCTCCTTCTCCTCCTTTCTTCTCTTCTTCCTCCTCCTCTCTTCTCTTCTTCTTCCTCCTCCTCCTTCTTCTCCTCCTCCTTCTTCTTTTTGGAGACCTAGCAACTGAGGTCTGGCAGAGTTCAGGGCAGCCAGACCTTTAGGCGCCCTCTCTGCTCCTGCAATCCCCCGGGGCTCCCTGTCTTGTTGTATCACTTAACTCATTTAATTTTGGGAACAGCGCACTGGATGAACTCTGGGCTTCAGGTAGTTCTGGCTGGGGAACTGGAGCCAGTATTGCTGGGGGCACAGGTTCTGATAAGGCTACGAGGACATAACAGGGATGGCTAGTGTCCTCCTGGGGCCCCCACCCCCCAAAGGCCTCCAGCCACATTCCTTTCCTCCTTCGATTGCCACACACCACACACCGGGGATTTCACAATACGGAAACTAAGCCTTGCAGGAGAGCTGTTCCTGGCATGTGCTGTTCCGAAGCATTCTCACTTCTGGAAAATATTTAAGTTTCAGAAAATTCAAAGACCTGGTTTTCCTTCGAGAAGCATCATCGAAAGACACTTTTGGGATGGAAGGAGGTGGTGAAGGAAAAAGTAAAGGATGTCCATCCTCAAGGGAAGCACGGGCTCTTTGCCCTTCCTGCCTCTCCAGGACAAGTTCATTCTATGAGCTAGTAAAGTGACAAGACCTCGGGACTCCTCACCTGAAAGAGAAGGTGCAGAACTGGGGTTTGGGGATCCAGATGGGCCTTGGCTGACTATTAGGATAGCACTCAAGGCTTCCGCTGTAGCAAGTCTGAGCAAGTGACTCCAAGTCACCAGGACATTTGTCCTGTATGCTGCAAGCAGATTCAAATCAGGTGGGTGCACTGGGGGAACATTCCTGCGGCCTGGTTATGTACCCTGAACTCACCTCGGTTCCTTACAGGCTCATGAATCCCTCCGGAAGAAACTCCTCTAGTGAACACTCAAACAGAACAGTAGAAGAGAAGCAAAGTGTACGGAGTAGGGGAGTAGGGGAGGAGAAGGGAAGGAGGGAGGGAAAGGAGGGAGGGAGGGAGGCAAGGAGGAAGGGAAGACAGAGGTGCATGAAAGAGAGAAGCGGTGAGTGTAATATGCTGTGGTACTTAAATCGTTATCTTCTTTGAATTCTTTTAAAATAAATATAAAAAGACAAGTAATTTTCTCACCTAATTTGCTTGTGGAGCTGATAATTAAGTGTCGCCGGCTGCATCACCAGACCGAGTTCCTGATGCTTGCTGCAGTGGCTTTGCATATTTAAGGAGGAAAATGTTCTTTGTAGCACGGTAAAAATATCGTTTTATGAAACTCTCCCTCGGGCGGTCCTGTAGCCTCCATTCCCTGTTCAGGGAGCTGCAAGACTCGGAGGTAAGACAAGATCAACTTGACACCTCAGTGCTTCTGCCAATGTACCTCTGGAGAAACAGTCCTGGACTCAGGGAGCTACAGAAATCCCGGCCGTTTCCAGAAAAACCTGCTCTCCGTGCATCTGCGTGCACCCCGATGATTCCATGTTCCCGAGCCCCTGGAGGTCAAAACTAATAGAGAAGACAGCGCGATGTTGAGATGCGCACAGCAGCCAGCCTGTGTGGAGAGCACGGAGCAGCTTGTGCGGACTTGGGTGCTATTCGAGCTCCTGAGTCTGTCTCCTCCTCTCCAAGTAGAAACTGCAACACAGAGGGACTGGGTATTGGAAGGATTTAATACACTCCGGAGAAGACCCAGACAACTGCAAACAATAGCTACATCTTCACCATCACCTGCAATGTCCAATTCTAGGTGAACCCACAGTTGTGGCATGCCAGAATAGCCTGAGGGAAATCTTAAAATATGCAATCACAGGTCACATGTTCAGCCATGCTGGAACGCTCAGGTCTGTCCTGGTGAGCCGTCTGAAGGTCCGTCTGTGAATAAATGTTTAGATAAGCCTGGGAAGCATGGATCTGGCCACTCTTTCACAGCTGGAGGGGACAAAGGGTAGGGACAGTGATGGCTCCTGGCAGACTCAGAAACAGCAACAGAACAAGGGTCCAGCTCTTCCTGTTAGAAGCATTTAATTTAGATCTGACCAACAGTGCATTTGTAATGGTGGCTGGAAGTGAGTGGACTGTCTCTCAGCTTCAAGATGCCTTTTGTATTGTTTTGTTTTTGAGATAGGAGGACCTCTGATTTAAAGTGCAACCACGTATGACCTTGACCCTACGGACTGTCCTGCTCCTACTTCATGGGCCCGGAATGTCACGCACAGAGCTCCACATCTGGTTTACCCAGTGTGGAAGAGTAAAGCCAGAGCTCTGCCGACCCCAGGCAAGTGGCCTATCAGCTCATCCACATCGCCAGTCCCAGAAGCGTTTATCTTTTAGTTAGTTTCGCGGCCCAGCTACCTGCTAATCTGGGACATTGCTCTCAGGCATTCATTCTCCTCTGCAGTGGAAGTTTGATTCCCAGACAACATCTAGAGATACCTCTGTATTGACGCACTGGAGGCAAGGAGCCGACTGCCAAAGACATGTGGTACTTAGAGGCCAGAGCCTCTGCTACCATCCCTCGGTACACGACTCCCCCAAATGACTACCTCATCTCCAGCAGCAACAGAACCAAGGCCCAAGACCCTGGCTGCAGAGGAGCCCATCGGACTCAGCTCCCCACCGCTAAGGTCCTCAGGCCCTTCTGTGCAGTAGCACCCTCATCTGCACCCCTTCAAAGCCCCAAGATTACCAACAGCAGTTTTCACTACTGGCTTGTCAGGCAACCTTCAGGGCAGGAGACAATCATTAACAAACCTCTTCCCTCTGCTGGGTTCCCAGCATGCATTTCAAGCTGTCTTAACGGGTGACAGGGGCTCAGAAGATTGGAGGTGGTTAAGACCCATCGCCGAATCCTACGATACACACCTGAAGTGCAAGATAAAATTAAAAAGATGAACAAATAGGGTGGAATCTGCATTGCTCCTCCGTGTTTGGTATATGCTAATCAAAAATCGAAGGGGTGATGCGTGGACTCAGAACGCTCGGAGGTTTAAACTAAACCGTTGGACAATTGGCTGATGTGTGTTGCCAGCTTCCCTGTTGCCATTGTCACTGCTCAATAGCTGTGCCACCATTAGGAAACATGTGTTCCATGGTCAGCTCCAGGAAAACTTTCATTTTGAAAATACAAAGAGAATGTGTGAGGATTGGTGACATGGCTCAGTGGGTGAGAACACTTGCTGCTCAGGCATCAGGATATGAGTTCCAATCCTTAGCATCCATGTAAAAAGCCAGGCATGGCCACCTATGTGCCTGGAACCTCGGCACTGTAGGGAACAGATGCATGAGGACAGCCGGCGCTTTCTGACTGCCACCCTAGCTCTGGGTGCAAAGAGACCCTGCCTCAAGGGAACAAAGCAAAGAGTGATGGAGCAGAATGCTCAGTGTCCTCCTTGGCTTCTACACGCACACATGTACGTCCATTCTGACATGCATGCACATATAATACACGCACACATACACATGAAATAAAATTGACACTTAAAAAGGATATCTGAAGACTGCAAACTGTACCATGAATGCTGATGTGAATACTTGGGTGGGGATTTGGGTCGGTATCCGGAAGGCTGATTGTTTAATTCCCATTCATGTCTTTGCATTCCTGGAGCCCTCTTTCTTTTACCATCTGCACCATGGTTTCTTTTTGCAGCTAGGAGAGAGGACGAGTGTGACTGGGTTAGCCATCAGCCAATGGGCACCTGCTCCATTTGGAGTCACCATCAAATAAAACATACGCAGTGGATGCCTCCACCGCTGCTGAGACCTTATGAAGAGTAACTGACGGGCCTCCCCGCCTGCATTTTGACCAACTGGATTTCTCACTCGCTTTGAGCATTGGTCAAGGAGGCCATGCCACCTCAGTGCTGGGCAAAGCTGTGACATGGGACCTCTGCCAAGTCAGAAAGCCAGCGCACATGGTGTCAAGTTAGCCCGTCCCCTCGGATGCTCCCTTCTCCCAGGAGTGAGTCTCGGGAGCATATGCCATTAATTGTGTAATCCCCGTCCTTCTGTCCTCAGTTTAAAAAAATCTTACAGAAGCTTCCAGAGTCCTTCTTCGTAGCGTCTTGACTCTTTTTTGCTACGGAACTATCTCATCCGTACACCCAGTGCTCTCTTGTTGCTGCTGCTGTTTGTTTCATCCGTCTTGTTTTGAGATGGGACATCATGTAGCCCAGGCTAGGTGCAGACTCTGTGGAGTTGAGGGTGGCCTTCAACTTCTGATGTTCCTGCCTCCACCTCCCAAGTGCTGATATCACAGATGTGGTTTGCACAGTGCTGAGGATTCACCTAGGGCTCTGTGCATCCAACCACTCTCCTGACAGAGTCCCACCCCCACCCCGCTTAATAATCTTCATCTGTACACAATCAGCCTGTTCCGTCTGCTTAAGCATCAGCACTTAGCAAATTTCCTTGTGTACAGTAGGTTCTCAGCTAATTGTCAGTGGAGACAAAAGCAGAAACTAATGCTTAAGATATAAGCATTTTTATACATATTTATATATTTATTAAAATATATATTGATTAAGATATAAGAAATGATGAGAACCAAGTTCACTGTAATCATTTCTCATTGACCTTGCTAACACCAGCCCTACTACTTAAGCTGTCACACCCTTGCAGTAAGTGAGGCATACATGTGCATGTTCGTGTGTGTGTGTATGTGTGTGTGTGTGTGTGTGTGTGTGTGTGTGTATGTTTCAAAAAAAGAAGAAGAAGCCACCACTCTTAGCTTGCTGCTCAGCTACCCTCCCACCAGGTGTGGGGAGTCTGTGATTCACGAACGGGCATGGATTATGCTGCATGCAGTAGTCTTTCTGTGCTGGGTCAGAAGCCTGAGCAGCCCACACATTCCTGTCATGTGCCCTGCTGCTTATCCACCCTGACAACAATATGCTGAGATTTCCCTCCCTCTGGCCCAGGGCCACCATCGTCATCAGAGCACACTCAGAGCTGCAGTAACTGGAAAAGGTCAGGGTGAACCTACTACTGCGGAAATGCACTTCCACACAGGACTGGAAGCTGGCTCAGGGGCAGAAGTGCTGCCCTGCAAGCACGGGGATCCGAGTTTGAATCCCCAGCACCCACACACAAAGGCAAGCAGACAGGCCAGTGAGATGGATTGGCATCAACTAAAGGGCTTATTGTGTACCCCTGACACGGTGGGTTTAATCACTGGAGCCCACATGAAGGTGGAAGGAGAGAACCAACTCCCTAAAGTTGTCCTCTGAACTCCACGTGTGGGCCATGACTCACATGCGCACAAATAATATTTTTTTTAATATGAAAAAGCTAGCACGACTGTGCATGCTTGTCATGCCAACACTGCATGGAACACACAGGCAGATCTTAAGAGCTCTCTGGCCGGCCAGCCTAGCTAAAGGGCAACAAGCTCCAGTTCAGGAAGAAACAGGATCTTAAGACAGTAAAACAGAGAATGATCCAGACGAATGTTGTCCTGTTCTGGCCTCTGCATTGACAGGTACACAAACACACACACATGCACATACACACGGGGTTGGGGGAAAAGGAGAAGAGGGAGAGAGGGAATGAGAGAAAGACAGAGACAGAGAGAGAAACAGAAAATGTCAATTCTTTGTTTTTCGATTTTGTTTCTTTTCTTCAGAGATTTCTTAAGTGGAAGGGAAAAGGTCACAGAGATTGCAAACGATGAAAGAGACATTCCTTTAAATGAACAAGTCATGTAACACAGATGTTCACTTCTGCTGTAAACACTAAAATTTAGTGACTTAAAACAAAATTACTGCAGCTATGCAGTGGAGGCACACGCCTTTAATCCCAGCTGGGAGACAGAGGCAGGTGGATCTCTGTGAGTTCAAGGTCTGCCTGGTCTACTGATCAAGTTCCAGGACAGCATAAGCTGCACAGAGAAACCCTCTCTTGAAAAACCGAAGGAAAGAAGGAAATTTGGGTGGCTTGGGCTGGGAGGTTGGTCCCAAGCTAGCCTCCCATCATGCATTGTTGACCAGCTCGTGGATCCACTAGAAACTTAGATGGCTTCCTCTGCTCTAGCATGCCTCTCCTCTCCCAGCAGGCTCACATGGGCTTGTTGACCTGGCAGGTAGGAGGTTGGAAGGCTCCAACAGACATAGCTGAGTTGTTCAAGCCCCTTGGGGGTGTGGACTCAACAGCTGGCCCAGTGGGGTTTCTGCCTAGTTTAGAGAAGTCGCAGTGGCTAATCTCAGCTGGAAGGCATGCAAAAATACTCCTTTTTTAAAAATTGCAAAGTCATGTGAGAAGTTGCAAAGGATGTGACATAGAAAGGCCTGGAACATTGTTAACTGCTTCAAACCACCTTCGCAGTGAGATTTTTCCCCCCTGCTTGACCGGGGGCTCTGTCACATGGGGATCAACTATCTGGCTGATCCTAAAAGACACTGGACTAACATCTGGCCTTGTGAAATCCCATCCTGACCCTGCCATCTTTACACTGTCTGATGCATCGGCATTTCATATACTCAGGGGCTGGGAAGATGCTTCAGTTGATAATGTTCTTGCCACCCAAGCATGAGGCCCCAAGTTTGATATCCGGTACCCAGTTAAAAGCCAGCCATTGTGGTCCATGTTTGTAACCCCAGCCCCAGACAGAAGAATCCCTGGGGCTTGCTGGTCAGCCAGCCTAGCAGAATCAGTGATCTCTAGATTCAGTCAGAGACCTATTTTAAAAAAGGATTGTGGAGAGCAATAAGGAAGAGCCCCTAGCTTGACCCCTGGTTTCCATAGTCACATTTTTCGCACGTACACAGAGCACTCAGCTGAAGCCCTTTCCATAACCAGTGTCATAACTCTTGGATAAACAAATTTTTCTACAGCTCAGTGAATAAGAAAGGATAGTAATTTTTAAGTTTGAGAAATTGATAGTTTGATACAGTTCGTTATTTTCTGTTCTACTCATCACCAACATCTAACTTGTCCCATTCTATTCTACCATTTTAGATAGTACCTTGGGAAATCTGGGTGAACTGGAAAGAAAATAAATATATTAGATTCTCTTTTTGCTGCAAAATCCTCTTTAAGGCACATTTATTTTTATGTTACACATGTGTTTATTTAGTGTATGTGATTTGCATGCATGGATGGGTGTGTGCTATGTGTGTTCATCCTGTGGATGATAGAAAAGAATATTGGATCCCCTGGAAGTGGAGTAATAGATGGTTGTGGGCTTCCATGTGAGTTCTGGGAACCGAACTCAGGTCCCCTGCAAGAGCAGTCAGTGCTCTTAACCACTGAGCCATCTCTTTGGGCTGCTACAAAATTCTTTTTTATTAATGTATATTATATCTCCAAAATTATAGTCTCAAGATGACATTTATATACACATATAATGCACTTGAATCACATCCCCCACCCTCCTCCCTCATTTGTTTGTACCCATCTCCTCAAGTAGGCCACCTTCTACATCAATGACTTTTTTCTTTAATCTAGATTGATCTTATGAGATAAAACATTGTTTTCTTCTTCTTCTTCTTCTTCTTCTTCTTCTTCTTCTTCTTCTTCTTCCTCTTTTTCTTCTTCTAAGTTTGGCTTAGTTGACTTAATGTGATGATTTCTGGTTCCATCCATTTTCCTACAAATGACATAAAACTGGTCTGTAGTTTTCGGCTGAGTTCTTAATCTGGGTAAGGCTGACATCACAGGAGAGTTGGCATGTTTCTACCTTTTAGAACCGCTGAAGGAATGCTGATGTGGGATCTTTACCACCCAGGTCATTTCTCCTTGAAGGTCCTTTAGAGTCTGTCAGTGTCCGGGTGTTGTCCTGATATTTGTTGTTAGGAGACTCTAATCATTCAAGCTTAATCATCTCTATTCTCCCTAACACTAACACAGATGTGTTTAAGTTGCTTATGTCTTTTTAGTTGATTTTGATTGGTGCATATGTGGCATTCACATATTTCTTTTAAATGTTCCGATTTATTGGAATATAAGTTTTCAAAGCATTTCTTGTAATCCTCAGTATTCCATCGGTAACTTTTATAATGACCCCTTTTCAGTGTTAGCTGTATTAATTTGGGTCTTGCTTCCCTTCCTTTGCTTAGCTTTATTAAGTGTTTGCTTAGTTTTGTTGAGTGTTTGTTTATCTTTTAACAGAACCAACTCTTGGTCAGTGCAAGTAGTTTACAATCTTTACATTCTCTTGATGGTTTTTTCCCCCTGTTTAAATTTTACCCTAACGTGTAGTTTTCAGGAAATGAGTAGAGCTATCCCTGCTTGTTTTCAGTTTCTGCTCTGTTGGTATGGTGTATTTCATCCTTTTACTTTCAGTCTGTGCACACACTTGTTAAGAAGGTTTGCTTCTGACAATAAATAGTTGAATTCTTTAAAACTCTGTGTGTGTGTGTGTGTACTTCTGCTGTGGCTGCACACTTGTTTGTGTGAGTATGTGCATGGCCAGGGCATACATGTGGAGGTCAGAATACAGTCTTAACTGTTGGTCCTCCATTTCTACCTCGTTTGAAACAAGCTCGCTGTTTCTCTTTCTCTCTTTTTCTCTCAATTAGCTATAACACGTGTCAGAGTATCTGGCTCAAGATTTGAAGGGATATTGTCCTGCCTCCGCCTCCTTCCTCAGCACTAAGATTATAAAGGCTCACCGCAGCTTGAAGTAGGTTTGGGGTATTTGAACTTGGGTCCCTGTTCTTGCACAGCAAGCCCTTCACTCACTGATTTCTCTCCCCAGAGCTGTATCGTGCTTTTTAATCAATTCGGCCTGTCTGTGTCTCTCACACCAAGTCTATTGATTCCCCACAGAGTACAGACTGAATACGATACAAATTACAGCTTTTCCTGATGTGCCTGCGCCTGTGCAGCCCACGGCGTGCTGTGCAGTGCCCAGTGACGGGACAGCTCGATGAGAATATTTCTTGCTCAAGCTGTTCTCTGACTGAGGTAGAAAGCAGGTAAATGAACGACATGAACATTGTGATCACCTTCGACTATGATATGAATCAGCATCAGCGTGGTGTAAATGACTCGCTTAGAGCTATTTTTGTTCCCATTAGACCCTTGTCAGCAAGCACGCTTTTAATAAGTGCCAAATCCAAGTTTATTTTCCAGCCTATATAGATCGCTAATATTCTTCAACCTGAAATATTCATGGTAATTTGTACAATCAGATCAAGATACAAGATATGATTGGGAGTCTTTTAAGTTGGAGAAACAGAATGTCAGAAAGCAACACTGACTATGTAAGTGGGTGGCTTCTGAGATCCTTTTCAGTTTCACAATATTATAACTACTGTTGAGTAATCATAACGGAAGTAATTGATGGAAAGCTTCTCACAAGGATCAGGGTACAATTATTTCGACCCTTTGTACGCGGGCAGAAGCTAAACCCTCGTGAGGATGACCTTGAACATACTGTGTGAGGTCACTTCCTCCACCAATTCTGGTTTTGGCTGTACCCACACATGTCCTTAGCAACGAACTGTCAAGCGTCTATTTACCCGGCCGGATTACAGAAAACAGACTGTAACAGGAGTGAAAGGGCTGCGAGTTATCCTCGGGGAGCTCAGCAGGAGGTGGAAGTGCCTCCTCCATAAATGTTTCATTCACTGCAAGTTTATTTTTAATTTTGAAATTACATTTATTTGCTTGCTTATTTATTTATTTATTTATTTATTTATTTATTTATTTATTTATTTATTTTGGTTTGTTTGTTTTTTCGAGACGGGGTTTCCCTGCGTAGCCTTCGCTGACCTGGGACTCACTCTGTCGACCAGGCTGGCCTCAGACTCACAGAGAGCCCCTGGGATTAAAGGCGTGCCGCTGCCCAGCACATCTATTTATCTATTGTGGGGTGCGGGGGTGCACACGCCTCAGCGTGCGTGTGGAGATCAGAGCACGGCTTTCCAAAGCCCATTCTTTCCCTCCGCTGTGTGGGTCCCAGGGAGCAAACTCAAACCTAGGCCTGGCAGCAAGGACCATTACCCTGGACACATCTCACAACCCCTTTAGCGCAATATTGGAGGAGCTACTGCACACCCCTCTATCAAACCACAACCAGGAGTTGAACTTCCCAAGCCAGAGACGAAAGGACAATGGAGAAACTTTGCACATGAAACTCTGGATCTGGTGAAGATTCAGAAGAGAGTCTAGCTTGCTTGTCTGTCGAATGCAGTACTCAGTTACCACTTTTTTCCTCAAAAGATTTAAGTCCTTTTGTTACCGTTTGTACCTGGAGCAGTGTCTGTACACAGAGGACACTATAAAGATAGCGAATTCTTTCTTGTTTAATTCGGCTAAGTAAGCAGATCCTGGCATTCCAGGTGGGCAAATGGAGGGACTAAACTAGATGGGATTATGTATAAGGGTCTAGAGCTGAGACTGCCCCCACAAGATGCCAGAAGAGAAACCTATAACAGCCTCTATCACTAGGGCCAGAGCCTCACAGTGCACGTGTGGCAGACAGGACTGTTGGTTCTCTCCTTCCACCGCTGTGGGATCCTGGGGCTCAAGCTCGGTCATCAGGCTGGCCGAGTTACTTTACCCACTGGACTGTCTCACCAGCCCTGGACACTTCTTACATGTTCCTCTGGCTATTAAAAATAAAATTTTAAGAAGACAGATTTTGGAAGATACCTCTGAGAGTAATCAGACGCTGTGGCATAGAAGTTTGGTGGGCGAGCGCCAGTTTATAAGCTGTCCCCAAACCCCAGCTTGTAAGTCCCACAAAGGCAGAATATGAGTGGCTTGCTGCCCATCAGGGACCTTTGCACCTGCTGCCTCGTCAGCGATCAAACTTACTAAATGACAAGTCGGACCACGCAATGGTTTCCACCTTGCCAACAGAATTATACTAAAGACCAACTCAAAAGTTATAAAAGCAGGAAAATGTCAAATAAAGATTTAGAGACACTTGAAGTTTGGAACTGTGGCTTAAGAAAATAATTTCAGTACCTGGGAGATGGCTCAGTAGGTAAAGGTGCTTGCTGCCAAGACTGATGGCCTGAGTTTTATCTCCAGGACTTACAATGTGGAAAGAGAAATAGCTCCCAAAAGTTGTGCTCTGCCCTCCACAATGTACTGTGCACAAGTACATATACAAATTTCTTTTTAAAAGTTTTTGTTAAGAAAAATAATTTTGGTAAATCACAAAACCCTGTGTAGCTTTAATGCCTCCAGATCCCGCCTTACCATCCACTTCAATCGTGTCTGGTGTTTTTTTTTTTCCACAAGTAAAGATTTCGGTACACTTCCTCCTGCTCCTTGGGCATCCTGAGTGCCCACTGTCTATGCATTCTCCTCAGCAGGTCTCGGATCAGTGTGTTGTCAGGAAGCATCTATGGAGTCAGCATGAGTGTGTCAGTCAAACCATGCAGAGAGAAGTGCTGCAAAATGGTTTCCAAGACAGAAGTCAGGCTCGTGTGGGTGGGTCACTACAGGAAATGCCCCGTGACCTGAAGTACACTGGGATCGGGAGCAGATGCTGATGTTTCCACTTTGAGTTATAAAGGGGCGCGGGGCGGGAGCATTTTAATGTTTTGCTTCTCAGAGAACAATATTCTCGGTTTGTTAAAAGTGATAGACAGGGGCCTGGTTCGGAGGTTAGTGCCTGCCAGGAGTTCGGATCCTAAGTACTTGCGTAAAAATGTGTGCCTGGCAGGCCCCTGTGGCCCAGCACGGGAGAGGGGTGGGGGAGTTTCAGAGCCAAGCATATCTCAGCGGAGTGACAGCCAGTCTAACTAAAATGGCAGGTTCTAGATTCAGAAAGGGAGCTTATCCAAAAGTAGGGTGGAAATGGCTCAGAGGGAAAGCCCTGAGGACCCGCTCTCCATCCTGGGATCCCACCATAAGTGCAAGGAGAGACCAGCGCCTACAAGCCTCCTCGGACCTCACACCTGCACTGTAGCTTTTACTGCCCCCACACTCACACAGAAATCGTACACAGACACATACTGGATAAAATAGAAATTATTTCAAAAAAAATAATAACGAGGAGAGTGTCATGCTAACACTGACATCTTGCGTGTACCAGTGAGCCACAAAATAAAATAACCTTTGCACGAAGGACCTTTGAGACTTCATCCTTGGCTAGTTGATATATCACCATCATTGTGGTATAACCGAGAAAGAAAATGGGTGTCTATGTAATTAACTAAGATATACAGAGAACGGGGCTGAAGAGGTGGCTCAGCAGTTACAAGAACCAGGATGTGGTTCCCAGCACCCTCCTGGTGGCTCACAGCTGTCTGTAACGATAGTTCCAGTGGATAGCCTCTCTTGTCCTTCATTTTCACTGCTCACACGTGATGCACATACATGCAAAAAAAGAACATTCATACAAATAAAAACAACATATTTTTAAAAGACATATATGTGAAAGGAGTCAAAATCAGAATATGACCTTTACAGTTCTGCTACCATCACATTTTGGGAAAGGCCGTATTCTAGGAATGTAACAAACCAGTGCGCGTACAGAGGATAGGGCAGCATTTGATTCGAAGGTGGCTTAGAGATGGAAATGTGACCTGTCGTGGTTACAGTGTGGCATGACCTCTCTAATGCCTACACACCTGAGCAGGGCGGGCATTAGGGAGGCGTGGCCAAGGTTCAAACATTTGGAGAAGTAGAGGATCATGGGAAGACGGGAGAGAGACAGGCAGAGCCACTGTGTGCTAGCGTGGAGAGAAGCACATGACTAGATCGGCGTGGATGGAGGAAGGCAGCCCAGATGAGAAGCATAAGCAAGTATTTATGAAATTATGGACGGGAAGCAGCCCAGATAGCAATTATTAGAGCAGTTTGCACGGGGTGTGGGGCTGGAAGGCAAAGGTTAGTTTAGGGGATTAAGATCTGCCCAGCCCCAGATAAAATTAGGTTTATCTAAACTCATTCAGGTGTCTGTCTTTTATTGATATGATAGTGGGTTAAAAAAAATAACACTAATAATTATAGACTTTTAATAATAAATATTATTAGCTAAAATTTTTTTTTCTACAACAAAGAAGCCACTGAAGTGCACACTGAATGGCAAATGTGTGAACTATGGACAAACAACTCCCTAAAAAGAGAAAATTTGACTCACTAGAAAAAATACCGTAGGTTAGGAAGGGGGGAGAGACCCAAGAGAGGCAACTTCACGCATAAGACCTACCCAAGGTCCAGTCGGCCCAAATCCCAGCATGTATGGGGGCGGGGCTTGAGACAGCCCATCCCTAAGGATGAAGCTGTTGGATGCTGGAGAGGGGAAGTCCATTCTTCCAGAAAGCAGCCCCTGACCGTGTACACACACCCCAGCAGATGACCTGCACACACAGGCAGGAGGTAAGTGGGTTTAAGAAAACACTGCGCCTGTAATCTCAGCACTCCAGGAGGCTGGGGCAGGTGGATCTCTGAGTGTGAGGCCAGCCTGATCTACAAAGTGAGTTCCAGGACAGCCAAGGCTACACAGAGAAACCCTGTCTCAAAAACAAACAAACAAACAAACAAACAAGGTATATATATATATATATATATATATATATATATATATATATATATATATTGTTTGATATACATATATCACATGAAGTTGGGAGAGAAAAGAGGGGGGCAGAGAGGGAGTAAATTGAAGGAGCAGGATTTTGAGGCCTCAGTTTGGCCAAACAGACAACAACAAAACCAAACTGAAAGTCACTTATGGCTCAGGAGGCTAAAGAGTCCAAGGTGAAGGCTCTTGTGCCACTGAAGCATGTTTTCTGGTCCGTAAAAACCTTTTTGGACCCTTTAATAGTGCCTAGCCCATTCCTGGGCACTCTGCCTTCATAAACTCGTTATTTCCCAGAGATGCCTTGGACACCCCCACGCTGGGAACTGGGCTCTAAGAAGACAGAAACTCTCAGTTCGTCTCAGTATGTTTTAGATTTGTAAAGGAGTCTGTTGGGACAATCATGTTCTAATTTTTCTCGGTCTGAAAATCTGGCATGAAACAGCTAATTTCTGTGGCAACACCGAATTCATACCCGGAACTCTTTTTGGGGCATAAAGATAACGATGGTCCGAGAGTTCTCTGTTAATACGTTAAATGCGTGTGACTTTCTGATTGTGAAATTTCTTAGTTTTTCTCCGGCCTTCACCTGCTGGTGCAGAACTACGTCATGTGTCTTTAGCCTATGGAGCAGCCATCTGAGAAATCTGCCCCCCCCCCTTTTTTTTTCCTTGAATGGAAAAAAAAATTTAGCTTTCCAATCACGTTTAGTAAATTTCATGCCCACCTCTGCAGGAAAATTCAGAGTGAAGGGAAGTGGTTTGCACTCGGAGAGCAGCTTCGGTGTTGATGTGTCCTCAATGTGTTGTTTGTGTTTCTCTCCTTACAGCTTCCTTGCCCATATGGAGAGAACATATTTCCACGCAAAGTGAAATATGGTCGTATCAATATTTGTCTGAGAGTTTGTCACAGTGTTCGCTCGCTCTTGGCATCAGCTGTAGACTTCCCACACCAGAGTCAGTGAGTGCTCAGGGATTTTTGTTTACTTTAGCAAAATGGTTTTACTGAGCTGTCAATAGTTGAGACTGTGGAGGGGTTCCCCGTTTTCTCGTTTCCCTCCTTCTCATCTCAATAAGTCCATGAAGGCCCGCACACACACACAAACACACACTTCTACAAAAGCAATTTTAAACTACGCCGACACAGTCTTTTGCTTTTGTTTTGGTTTTTCATTTTTATGTGTGAATGTGGTGTGCATATGTGTATCTGCGCGTGTCAGGGTACATGCGTGTGGGGGGTCAGAAGACAACTTGCAGGAGTTCCTTCTGTCCTCCCCCTACTGTGTGGATCCAGGGATGGAACCCAAGTTGTCAGGCTTGTGCTGCTGAGCCATCTCCGTGCCCCAATTCATTCACTTTTTTTCCAAAGGAAGAAAGAAAGAGACAGACAGCTCCTGAGGGACAACACCCAAAACTGACCTCTGACCTCCATACAGAGCATTCAAGTGAACCCACACAGACAGACTCATCCATCTGAGCACACACACGCACACACAGTCACGGAAGCAGTCAATAAAATATTCAATCCAATGTGGGCACCTGAAACTTAATCCTATTCCAGGCCAGTTTAGAGCCCGGACTTCCATCTTATCTCCGAGTGTCTGCACATCAAATGCTGCCCTTGAGCAGAAAGGGCCTCTGTGGGCGGGCGGAGTTGTGATACCCTGTCTACTTCAGTGACAAGGCTGGTTTCAGTGAAAAAAGCCTCTTTCCTCAGCTTCTTCGGTCATTTTGAAATTTTGAGGACTGCTTCTGCGCAGGGTTTAAGGAGACAGGAAGTAGCAGCAGGACTGCCGCGCTATGTGCCGCTGCTGGGGGATGGGGAGGCACAGACCTGCGGTGCGGGAGGGAAGCCGCATCTGTCCCCCACTGTGGAGAGAAGATAAACTGCCAGACGTCCTTCAGGGGAGAAGGGGGGGGGGACGGGGAGGGGGACTGCTTGGGAGAGGGGGAGGAGAGGAAGGGGGAAAGGAGGCTACTCTCAATAGCCCTGTGAACCCAACAACCAGAGGCATCAGGCTGCAGTCACCAGAAGGGTGAAAAAGTAATCCAAGTCAGGCTCTTCGGTTTCGGCAGCTGCCATCTAGAGATCGCGGCCACCACTTCAGAACAGGAGCTAAAAGGCCTGATGGGACTGGAGCAAGCCCTCTGTGCAGAGGACAGACAGAGACTCATTTCCCTCACCTTGCTAACTTTGCCTTCATCTCTTAAAGTGCTGGAGTTTGCCTGGGGGCTGTGCTCCTCCGTTCTAAGGAGGGCAAGGGAAAGTCCTCTCGGGAGCAGGAGCCTAAGGCGGAGAGGGAGACACCTCAAGAGATCACTGGCCAAGAGAAATGGAAGTGTCCCAAGCAGCTTTAACAAATACAGAAATTGCTGGGCAGTGGTTTTGCAATCAGGAGCCAGAGGCAGGCAGAATCTTTGTGAGTTCTAAGCTAACCTGGTGTACAGACTGAGTTCTAGGACAGCCAAGGCTACACAAAGAATCCCTACCCCACTCCCCAAAACAACCAAACAAACAGAAATTGACTGAAACCTGTGAGTCAGTTTAGAGTGCAAAGAGCATAGAGTTGGTTAAAGGCAAGACTGGGAGGCGAAGGCATTGCTCACTGTGAAGGGGTGTGCACTGTGGCACAAAGGAAAGAGAAGGAGGGTAAGGAGAAAGGAGAAAAATGAGTTCTGCAGCCTTGGAAATATAAAGAAAAGCACAAGAAGGCCTGGCGCTGTCATAGACAGTTAACATTTCCGTTCACTGTGGCTGTGGCTCCCAGGGTACCATTCATGGTGTGTAGTTCATCCCTCGGGGCTCCTTCTGTGCCTCTGTGTCCCTCTCTGTCTGTCGCTCTGTCTCCCTGTCTGACTCTGACTCTCTCCAGCATACGCTAGCTCCTTGCCTTCCCTCAGCTGTCCCCACTGCCCCCACCCACAGCCTCAACACTAGTTTGTGCAAGGAAGAGACTTGGAGTGAGCCGCCTCTTTGATCTTCCCAGGGACATCTCTGAGTTCCACCCCCCTCTGGGTGCCCAGCACCTCTTCCAGCCTGTAGAGGAAATCCCACTGATCTTTATTTGTGACTCCCCTCCTAGAAAAAGAGGGCAAATGTTTTTATCATCACTCCCTGAATTTCAAAAATAAGACCCTGACAACTTCAATGCTCTGCCGCAGATACAAGCAGCAGCTGAATTAACTTCCAGAGACACGCCTGGGCGGCCAGCATCCTGGGTGACTTCCAGCCCAGCCAGGTCCAAGGGGACCTACTGCAATGATGGAGACACAGAGGAAGAGGGTAAATCTTTAGCTAAGTCTCTTGAGCACCAACTAAATAGGTATCTAACAATGTCCACATCTATGTACTTACATTTTATTGTTTCCAAATATTTAAAACAACTTGTAAAAAATAAACATAAAATAATTAGATAAACTGAATAAAAAATGAACAGGAGAAATTAGACATATCCTAGGTATTTTGTTGGTCATTTTATTTATTGTTTGTTTTTTTTCTAAACTATGATATAAATTTATTTTTTTAAATTTTATTATGTGTTACTGTGTGTGTGTGTGTATACACATGTGTACACATCACGTGCTTGGTGGTCAGAGGACCGTTTATTGGAGTCTGTTCTCTCTGTCCACTGTGTGAGTCCTGGGATCAAATTCAGGTTGTCAGCTGGGTAGCAAGTGCATTTACAATAATATGTACAGCCCTACAATAATATAAATTCTATTAAGGACAGAAATTTGTCTTTTATAATGCTGTTTGTCACAGCTAAATGATAACGATGATGATTAAAGATGATAAAATGGCTGTAATGCGCACTTAGAACACAAATACAAATCTGTGTTTATCGTTTCCCACATTCACATGTGATTTCCTACCTTGAAATATTTGTGTATAGCCACATTTGAGCACTATGATGTGCTAAGTAATCGCTTAGTGACAGAAATTGCTGGCTCACTCTGAAGGCAGATAATTGTGGCCTCCACTCCTCGCACCCTTTGCTGCCCCATCTCAAGAGCCTAACGTCTTTCCGGTGTGCAGAGCAAGAAAACACCAGGTTTCTTTGGTTTCTGCTGTAGTTGGGTCATTTAACTCCTGCTCCTACCCGATCTGTCACCCCTCCGTCATCACAGGGATCGGTGGGCTCCGGTGAAACCTCGCTCGTGGGAAAGAAGCAGCGTGGTCGCCACCAGATCTGCCTCTTTGATCTTGTAAGAACCGTTGTTACATGTGAATGACGTTAGTGCTATGTCTACCTGATTCTTTGTCCACTAAGTTTCTTCCAATATTCCTTATCAACAAGAAGGGACAGAGTTAGGGAGTGGGAGGATGGCTCACTTGGTAAGTCCTTGCCATGCAAGCACGAGAAACTGAGCTGGGTCCTCAGAATCCATGCTGAAACAGCTAGTGGTGACAGCATGCGTTTGTAATCCCCGTGTTTGGGAGGCAGGGACAGGAGGACGGTTGGGCTTACTGGTCAACCAGCTTAACCTACTTGGAGAGCTCTAGGCCAGTGAGAGACCATCTCAAAAGAAAAAAAAAATGTCGGCAGTCTGAAGAACATCACCAGATGAAAATTCTAACCTACACAAGCATGTGTACGCAAGTACAGTCACGAGCACATGCACACCCACACCATACAGACATGTTCACACATATCAACACATCATAAATATGCGAACATGCACACATGTACATGAAGGAAAATTTGACCCGGTGAGGTCGTCTCTTCCTGTCTTTCCTAGAAAGTGGCTTGGGCAGCAGCAGTACGGATAAAAGCTACAAGCCAGACAATGACTAAAGAATAAAGTTGAGAGATGCTTCACTCTGCATCAAGACATGTGTCTGTGATTCCTAATAGCTGCAGACATCATCTGACATTTTGTTTTAAACAATATCTTTAAGGGAAAATAATATCACTCCATTGGGGGAAAAAAAAAACCTCCACAGGCTACTCCTTAAAGAAACTCCCTCACTTGCCTTCAGTTTACCATTGGCACCTATTGAAGGCACCAGGAGAATAATGGAAACAGCATGCTTTTCTTTCCCAGTGTACAAAAGGCATATGGTAGCTTGACTTAATGACAGGGAATTCTAATTCCTAGTTCTCCAAAAAGCCCAGCTGAGCATCAGTGAGTAGCATTTTAGCTCCCTTTGTTGTCAAGCACACCTAAAAAGAGGTTCCTTCCCTTTACCCCACCCAGTTAGCCAACACCTGCACATACAAAATCTCGCCTATAGCATGTGCGGTGCCAGTGAGAATTTTTAACAGAACAGGCCGATTAACAGAACAATTAAAAAGTTACTCGCCAGGAAACTGAAGCTAAGAGTTCTAACAAGTGGCTTGTTGGTAGAGACTGTCCCGGCTAAAGAATGGAACATGCTGGCTGCCTCCCCCGCATCCTCTGAGGAACATCACTCAGAAGGACAAAATGAGTGCAGCCCTCCTGGGGCTCCCTTTAAGAGTTTAAAAGCAGCATATTGATTTTTGAGTTACCCTGCTTCAACTCAGCTTGGCTCTCATGATATTTTTATTCCCTTGTAGATTCCTGGGTCCATTTGTTGCCGATTTTAAAAAAGTAAATCACTGGTGAATCTGTGGTGTGCCCATGTAACATTTCTACACCTAAAAATGTGGTCAATTGACACCTTGAAGGTTTCCATGCAGCTCTAACTCTTAGTGACATTTCTGGTTGCAGCCTCAGTGTGTTCAAAGCAGATAAAGTGGATGGATTGATTTTAGTTGTATAAAAACCCTGATGAAATCTCTCTGTGGCCAGTCCTGCAGTCTCTTGGTGATTTAGAAAGGATTCACTTATGACACAAATGAGAGCCTTCCGCTCTTCCCCATTTCCCCTTTCTGCCCGGTCCATGGTGAATTTCCTGAGACCAACACATGAACAGAAGAAAACTCTTAGGGAAAAACTAATGTGTGTTCCAAAGCACAATGACCGTGCTTCATGCCGTCATGGGTGTTATTGTCAGGAGAGTCTTGCACTGGTCCAATTAGAGCTTTTAATTACAGACACTACTTTCAAAAAAGGGCCATGGAGAATTTTGAGTGAGGTTTGCAGGTTTTAAAAAGGGCCCTGGCACCACTGTGGAGGACTAAAAGATACAGCTCAGTGGTAGGGCACTTGCCTAGCATACATGAAGCCCTTGGTTCAACCCTTGGCATTGTTTGGGGGGGAAAGAAGAAGGAGGAAGAGAAGGAAGAAATGAAGAGAAAGAGGAGGAGGAAGTGGAAGGAGAAGGAAAAAATGAGAAGGAAGAGGAAGAGGAGAAGGAAAAATGAGGAAAAAAAGAAGGAGGAGAAAGAGGAGGAGAAGGAAAAATGAGAAGGAAGATGAGAAGGAAGAGGTAGAGGAGAAGGAAAAAATGAGGAAAAAGAGAAGGAGGAGAAAGAGGAGAAGGAAGAAATGAGGAGGAGGAGGAAGAAATGAGGCATGACAGATGCTGAGATGGGAGATACTTTAGGAATGATTAGGAGAGGAGATTGCTTAGGGCTCTCTTATAAACTTTTTCATTACAGTAATAACCTATTTTCTTGTTAGGACTAATGTCTAGAAAGTACATGACTCTCTTGATTGGTGTTCATGGAAGTCTCCCTTGTATCATCATATGGAATGGTGCTAGGTTATGGGTTTGTGCCTCTTAGTTGATTTTGTCAACTTGACACAATCTAGAGTCATGTAGAGGGGCCTCAGCTGGGACGACGCCTCCCTCAGATTGGTCTGTGAGTGTGTTTGTGGAAACTTCTTAATTAATGACTAATGTAGGAGGATCCAGTCCTTTGTGGATGGTGCTGCCCACAGGCAGGTGGTCCTGGGTTCCATAAGAAGTCAAAGTTAGCAAGCCATGAGGAGGGAGCAGGCCAGCATGCAAAATTCCCCCATGGCCTCTGCATCAGTTTCTGCTTCCAGCCTCCTGCCTTGAGTTCCTGTCCTGCCTTCTTGATGGTGGACTATGAACTGTAAAGCAAAATAAACCCTTTCCTTCCCAAGTTGCTTTTGGTCGTGGTGTTTATCACCACAAAAGAAAACAAATTAAGGCAGGGATAAAGCTCATAACTTACTTATAGATACCTGTAGCCTATCATCTATATATCATAAAAATCTATCTGAATCATGATGCACATAGGCTTATAAGAAGGCAACCCTACGTAAATTAGAAGAAAAACAAATAGAGGCATGGCGGTGCATGTAACAACACTTGGGAGGCAGATGAAGGACAACAAGGAATTCAAGGTCTTCCTCAACTACAAAGTTCAAGGCCAGCCTGAGATACTTGAAGCCCTGCCCCAAAACAGAAATAGAGAGGGGGGAAAAAAAAAAAAAGTAAAAGTCTGTCCAGGTGTGATGGAGCACACCTTTAACCTCCCACTCAGGAGGCAGAGGCAGGCAGGTCTCTGTGGGCTAGAGGCCAGTCTGGTCTCTGTAGCAGGTTCCAAGCCAGCCAACACGACATAGTGAGACCTGATCTCAAAAAAACAATTATTTTCAAAGTAAATAAAAGTGTAACACCAAGGTGAAATGTGTTGCAACAAAAAAAAAAAAAAAAAAAAAAAAAATTTCTGGAGGTAGTACTTTCTTTTCTTAAAAGAAAACCAAAATTTTGATAAGAATAATCATAAATTAAATAAGGAAAACATTTTAGGGAGAGAGTTTGTTAGAGGTGGGGGAATAGCAGAGGGAGGAGGAGAGGGACTGGAATAGATAGTGTACGCGTAAGAAACTGCGAGATAACAAAGTAAATAAAAAACAAAACTGAACTGTTTTGCCCTTTCACAGTAAAGTTAAATGGTCCACTCCCCAACTAAGAACAGTACCAGGGTCACTTTGTAGAGCTTCGTCTGCAGAGAGGCTTTTGATTTCCTTAACTCTGGGCAAGAAGCCCTAAGGAGGATTGTGTCCTCACTTAACACACACGTTGCTGCCAGTTTTATGGTGTTGAACAACAACAAAAATTTCACACACACATCTTTGAATGCCAGGACCCTGGCACGCAGGTCATGTCTGTTGGTATTTCTGGGCCATCCTCAGCTTGTTCCAAAAAGAAAGTGATTCATTTCTGCCCTTTAGGAACCAGGAATGGTTTTCATATTGTAAAGTCTTGGCAAAGGTCTCCTTTTCACAATAGGCAGGGGGAAAAGGCTGCATTAGGCGCCATCTGTCAATTACAATCCCTTCAAAACCAGGAGTGACACCAAGCTAAAACAAGGAGTGTAAGTATGAGTGAGCATTGGCTCTTACCTACACAAGCCCGCTAGTTACACAGAGGCATCTCCACACCATCTTTACTCTTCCTTCTTAGCGACATTAAAATGTTTCATATCTTCCCACAGATCCCAGTCCTTTCCTGCTAGTTACTAAGATTAAAATGCTTTGACAAATTAATATTTCTGTTATATTGATTCATGACTCAGCCATTAATAAATAATAGGACAATGTCAGGGACTAAAACTAGTGCCGTGGGTTACAATAAGATTTCTAACTTTATTAAAGCAAACTCTGTGGGAAAATTAATATTCCAGCACATTTTAGCTGTAAACCGCACAATTCAAACTGAATGTGATCTGCAAGTCTAAGACAAGTCTAAGCAGTGGGGGGCTCTGGGCGAGCATGTGGCCTCTAATCAGAAAGGACCTTTCCTCAGGCTTCTGAGCCTGTCACTAATTGTCTCTGCAACTTATCTCTGCCCCTGGATGAAACTCAAGTAGTCAACTCAAGGTAGTTCTAATAACTCTGAGGGCAGATAGATAGGTAGGTGGATGAGAGGAAAACAGACAGATAATAGACAGATGGTAGATATATTGATAGATGACAGATGGATGATATAGATAGATGATAGATTGATAGATGATAGATAGATAGATAGATAGATAGATAGATAGATAGATAGATAGATGTGACAGATAGGCGATAGATGATATAGATATATACATGACAGACTGGTAGATGATAGATAGAGATGAAACAGATGGTATAGAAGATAGATGATAGGAAGACAATGAAATCAAAAGGTAGGTAGATAGAAGATGGCTTGCAGAAATTTAAAATTAGGAATTGTAGCCCAGGTTCATAATTCACAATTGAATACAATCATCACAGCTGGGCATGTCGTTTTAAGTTACAGCATTCCTTCTCAGCTCTAGAAGCAAAGGCAAGAGAACTGGTCAGGGTATGTTCAAAGGCCGTCTGGGCAGCACAGTGGTACCTCGTCTCTGGAAAAACAAGCAAACAATAACAAACAGAACCAAGTGTGCCTGGTCTACAAATTGAGTTCAGGACAGCCAAGGCTAAACAGAGAAACCCTGTCTCAAACAAAACAAAACAAACAAACAAACAAACAAACAAGTCCCTCCTGGCTGCTGGAGGATTCTCCAAGGCAGAATGCTGAGATATCATGAGCCTGTTCAGTTTTCCTCCCCCTTCCTCTCCATTGGTTTAAGGGGCCAAAGCAACAGGGAAAGGAAAGAATGTGGACAAGAGGACAATAATCTCCACTTGCCTGTTCTCTGATGCTCCTGGACCAAGCCAATGAGACCTGTCATAGTTTCTTCAGAGTCCTCCTCGGGGGCAATGTCACACCCTAGAAAACTATGACACTTCTTCTCTCCCTTTGCTAGGCTTTGTCAGCAGTTCTCCACTCAGTCTCTCTCAGGTGTGCTCCATTTGCTGTCTAGATGAATCCCCACATTGGACACGATTTCAATGGGCTCTAACCTCCATGACATCCTAAGCCTCCATATCCTACAACCCTGGTTTGATCTTTGATGTCTTAGTCCATTCAGGCTATAACAAAGTGCCATAGGCTACAGCACTTATAAACAACAGAATTTTTTCTTTGGCTGTTCCAGAGCCCGAGATGTCACATGTTGTAAGGACTGTCTCTTTGTAGATGGTGTTGATGCCATCTTACTGCTTCGCAGTGTGGTAGATGGGACCAATGAGCTCCCCACACCTCCTTTTTAAAGACATTGATCACATTCATGAAGGCTCACCTCTCATCCAAAGGTGATGTCTCTTTGTGCCATCACTTGGAGGTTTAGGCTGTCTTCTTCCAGCTCCTGCACACACACACACACACAAACACACACACACACACACACACACACACACGGAAGGAAGGGAGGGAAGGGAAGGTAGGTTTGCTTTTTAATACATCCGTAAGTGGTTATTGTTTGAAATACTCAAATTTTTATCACTAAGTTTAATTTTCTTCCCAGTGAGCAAAAACCAAAATTTTACTTCTTTAACTGTTTTAGTGAGAAAAGAAAAGTTCAATGACCTTTTTAAATAGTCAGGCTTGGTTTTGAACTTGTGTTTTGTGCCAGGCTGGTCTCATAGTTATAATTCTCCTGCATCATAAGCTACTTTACAGGCACACTGCAGCAAGCTCAGCTTGAGTCTTTCTTTATGGATAGTTTCAACAAGTTTTACAAAATTTCATCAACTACTTTAAAAATACTACCCGTTTTCATTACATGTTATTACAGAGTCTGTAAAGTAAACATTAGCTTAAACTTCTGCATGTCACATTTTTAATTAGCAATAATTCCACCTTGGATAAACCCTGTTGGTTACAACACTGCTGCTGCGCAGAGCTTCACCGAGACAAAAGACAGATAACAAAATAAGAGACAGTATTTGCAACACGTGGCAAAATGCAGAAGCATGTTACATCCAAGGGGCCCTCACTAAACTTAAGTATGATGTATGCGCATGACTGTTCAGACATGCAAACCCGAGTCCCTTTTCCTCTGCCAGACTAACAGGGAAGTAGTAAATAAATATGACTTGTTGGGGCTGGAGAGCTGGCTCAGAGCTGGCTGCTCTTCCAGGGGACTGAGTTCAATTCCCAGCACCCCCACGGCAGCTGACATCCCTCTGTGACTCCAGTTCAGGGGAAGCAACCTTACAGGCATAGTGCGTAGACATACATGCGCACAAAGCACCCATACTACACATAAAATCAAATCATAATGAGAAGAATGTATCACAGCAGAGCTAATAATAATTTTCCCACGGCTGTAAACAAACCCATGGAAAACCCAAACTTTGACATCATTATCATACGCTAGTGATGAAGTAAGGCATTTCAGTATGATTGTTTTATAGACTTGTTTATCTTCGCACTCAGGATGTGAAAGCAGGAAGATCAGGAGTTCAAGGTCACCCTTGACTGCATAACGAGTAGAGGCCAGTCTGGTCTACCTGAGGCCCTGTCTCAAAGCTAAAAGCAGAGGCTGGAGAGATGGCTCAGTGGTTAAGGGCACTGTCTGCTCTTTCAAAGGACTTGGGTTCAAATTCCAGCACCAAAGGCTGCTCATACTTGTCTATAAGTCTGGTTCCAAGAGATCTGACACCTTCCCACTAATGCGCACAAAGTAAGTTATTTTTTTTTTAACTAAAAATAGATTCGTAAAGCAGTAAATCTCTCTTTCTCAGGAGCAGACACAGGACTAGGCCGGAAGTGCTTCCACAGGCTCACTCTTGGCCCACACCCCTCATCACCTCCCCTTCCCCATAACAGGCCTTCCCCAGCCTCCTTAGCCCATCTTTAACTCTATTGCACATTTTCATCTTTATGAAAAAGTCTCGTCCCCAGAAATTCCGATTTAATTGTTCTCAGGTGGCGCCCAGGCACTGGGACTTTTAATAACTGCAGGTTGTTTTTATAATACACAGCCCGAACTGGAGGCCATTGCATTACCCTTGCTTTTTCATTTTCTCTAATTGGTGGACCCGGGATTATCTGTAACTACCCCCAGCTTCCCCGGGACTTTGCCAGCGGGTCCTCAACACCATGCAGTTTGCACCCTGGCATGTAAGCTACTCCATTGGTAGTAACGGGGTAGGGTGTCCCGCCTCTGAAGAGGATCTGGGGTGGGGTTTACAAAGCTGGCGGGTCTCTCCTGGGACCCCTTCTCCACCCCACCCCCAGCAGCCACGCTCAGCGGGATGCTAACACCGTCGCAGGTCTCTTCCAGGCTCTCTGCTTTGATGTGACCTGGGGCAGCTTTGGGGACTGTCTGGCAGATAGCTCCTCCTCCCAGGAGCGCTCGGGGCTCAGGACCGAGCCCCAGAGCTTGTTTACCAGCTTCTGGGGTTCTCAGAGGACAAACAACGGGGTTTTCTCTTAGGAAAGGAAACTCCTACAGTGAGGCCAGGTGGGGATTCTGTGCGCTGTGAGCGAGGGGGCGCTGCGCCTTCGGCAGCCAAACTGGCATCTCCCAGCGCCTCGCGCCGCGCTGAAGACAGCACCGCAGCGTGGGTGCGCAGCTGCGCCTGGAGCTCTCAAAGCATCGAACCAATGATTTTTTTTTTTTTTTAATTCAAAACGGTTTACTTACAATTTATTTTCATCATGTTTTTTTTTTCCCCTTTCCAATACTAAACTCTTTAAGCGCTTCTAATTGTGTGCCTAGATGTGTAAACGCGCTGACCTCGAAGGCTCCAAGTTCAAGATGTATTTTAAGTGGAAACTGACGCAAGGTTCGGGTGCAAAAGCGAGCGGCTGAATGGGGGACGGACGGTTCAAGCGCGCCTAGTCCCTACACAGGGCCGCGGAAAGGACTCGCGACGAGAAATGAATCCTGTTCTTCTTGGGTTCTGGAAACTGGGAGACCCTGTAACAGGCGAAGAAAGGAAGGAAGGAAGGAAGGAAGGAAGGAAGGAAGGAAGGAA
>NW_026586383.1:7691569-7751088 GCF_907164565.1 Psammomys obesus
AGGAAGGAAGGAAGGAAGGAAGGAAGGAAGGAAGGAAGGAACCTTTGCCAAATATCGCCAAATATCAAATAAGTATTTTTTACTTATTTTAAGTACATATTAAATTTAAATTTTGTAACGTGTTACTAAGTATAACCTATTTTATATTTGGTAGATTCTCCAACTGTTGAGGACTCCAAGGCTTCCAATTACCATCTGCCCTGGAGGAGGGTTAAAAAAAAAGTCAATGCGTTAGGCGGGGTCCCGTTTCTCATAACTTTTCAATCAAGATAATCTGGGTGTTTGTAGGGGATGGTGAAAGGGGTGCTCCAGCACCGGTGTGCATTCGAAGATCCAAGCTGTGGGGGTGGGCTCTGACCCTCATCCTGCCCAGTGGAGACCAGCCCAACCCTGAAACTGACCCCCACCCCCGGCCTCACCCCGCACTTGCGGAGCAGACCAGAGCACGAGCCAGTTGGCCAACCGCGTGCCCCTCTAGTGCTGAAAGGATCTGGCTGAATGGTCTGTGCGCTGCCCCAGCTTAAGACAAGGAGGGATTCCTATCAACTGCATAGCCCCGGAACAGGGCAGAGGACAGCCTCCGCCTCCCCGCTGTAAGCCTCAGACCAGGAAACTAGAAGCAGCATCCCAAGATTTCTGAGCCAACCCTAGCCTAGGAGCACCCCCAGACGTCCGAAGTGGGGACCCTATCTGGGAAAGGGAAAAGAAAAGCAAAGCTGGAAGATGGCAGTGGTTGGCTATTGGTTCCCTGCAGCTCCCTTTGCAAATGCCCTACAAAAGATCTCCAGGCATCCTATTTCTTTTTCTTTCCTTCCTTCTTTGTTTGTTTTCTTCTTTCCTTTGTGTGGTGTGCGTTGTTGTTGTTTTCTGTTAAGGGTTTCAGAGTTCGAGGGCAAGCAAAGCTGCCTCCCTAGCTTCCGGTTTCCCCTTGTCACTCACAGGTTATATACCCTTCAGCTTGTCACTTCCTGTCACCTACCCTCACTCAGCTTCTTTACCCCTGAAGTAGGTTTTCTTGGGCATGAAATGGTTTAAGTGTCTAAGGAACATAAAAGGAGAGAGGCTTTGTGGGGTAAGGTATGCCAGGGCCTTGGCCTAGTTCCCTCTGGCAGAGCAGCCCCCTCGAGTTAGAGTTATTTCTAGCTTGGAGACTTTTAACTGGAGTTGCAGGCCCAGCATTTTGTGACACATTTGTAATCCAAGTATTCAAGGAGGTTGAGGCAGGATCTCTGGAGTTGCGGCCTAACCTGGGCTACACACTCATTCATTCATTCATTCATATATAGCTATTGGATGCAGCTCTTCGCGGGGGAGGGGCAGTGGGGCTGGGGTCTGGCTCGCTTGGCAAAATGTTTGCCCAGGATGCAGGAGGCCCTGGATTCCACTGCATAAAGATGGGGTCACAGTCATCGCAAAATAAAGAATGGGCCCTGAATGTTGTTCTTTGGATTTCTCCCAAAGCCTCACAGCCTTTCTGTGACCCCCAAACCCAAGGACCCCACTCCATAACATCCATGCTGATTTACACACACACACCACCACCCCCGCCTCCCCCACTGGAAACCTCCCAGCCCAGACCTTGTAGGCCCACTTTCTCTGCTGCCCCCTTCAGCTGCGCACTTGGCACCCGGGCTTCCTTCGCCGGCCTCAGCAAGCACGACAACTCCTGTATAAAATGCAGTGGTCACCGGCGGGGACCTTACGTGGACAACGTGGTGAGGCTGGGGACCTGCCATGAGCAACTGCTTTGGTTTTCTTCCTTGTGTTTTTGGGGAGTCGGTCCCCAGCGGGGTGCACTGTGGCTCCATGCTGCTCTGTGATGGTCTGGGTACTCCTTCCCTGGGGCCTTCCTAATCAGCGTGAGGACGTGGTCCCACGCATCTTTCCAGGCCCCACCAAGGAGTCCAACCATCCAGGCCTTGAGAAGAGGCACCATCCCTCCTCTTGTGAGGACACCACCACTAAGGCCCACAGGAGCTCACAAGGAGGTGATCCAGATGGAGGCTTTCTACACTCCTGACTCTGGGTTCATTCTGGAGCCAGCATCCACCCGAGGCTTCTCATTTCTTGATGTCTTTAAGGTCTGGCCTGTAATCGATAGGTGAAGAAGAAACCCTACTTTTAAGGCCCCCATTTCCTGAAGCAAAATCCCCGGCTTGGGAGGGGGCTGGGAAAAACAGAATGCTAATGTCCCTCTGAGAAGGTACCCAGGGGTTAGACCCATGACTCCCTTTGAAGTGCGTCCTTCCAGCCTGCTCTCCAGTGAGGCCTGTGAATTCCTGCTTCCCACCCCAGAAGTGGAAAGGAGAGACTAGAAAAGCTGAGGACGCTCTTCTACTCTTCAGTTATTCCTGCTTCCGGTTGCCTTTGACCCCACCCCCACCTCCCGCTAGACTGGGGTCCCTGGGAAGAACCAGGCTTGGGGCAGGGGTTCATCTTCGTTTAGCCCCATGACTTAGCAAGAAAGGGAAGAGATAAAAGAACAGCAGAGCATCTATCTAATGGAAAATAATAGAAGAGCTGAGTCTTCCTTTGGGCTTGACTGTTGTGCTCACTTCATGTTGTGTTGTTACTTTATTACTACAGGAGGAGAATTGAGGGGTTTGGGGGTTTGTTTGTTGGGTTTTCGAGTCAGGGTTTCTCTGTGTAACCCTGGCTGTCCTGGGACTCCTGTAGACGGGGCTGTCCTCAAACTCACTGAGATCTGCCTGTCTCTGCCTCCAGAGTGCTGGGATCGCAGGCGTGTACCACTACTGAGATATATGAGGTTTATTTAAGGAGTTTGCTCAGACAAGGAGGAACCACAGTAAGAGTCTGGAAAGGAAAAAAGATTCAAGAGCAATCTTTGTGTTTGTTGGTGGGTTTTGTTTGTTTTTTTTCCTTAGCCTGTGAACTCTTTCCTTCAAACTCCTGTCTCTTTCTCTTTCTCTTGGTTATCTGAGGGGCTGTTACTTCTGCCCAGCCTCTGCCTCCAACACAGACTTCCCTTCTCTCCATTTCTCACTTGGGGCCTGGATAAAAATTCTCTCTGCCCATGTCATTTTGGAGTCTTGGTTCAATGGGATGGGAGTGGGCACCCAATGGATGGGAGTGGACAACCAATGGATGGGAATGGGCACCCAATGGGATGGGGTGGGTACCCTGTGGGATGAGAGTGGGTACCCAATGAGATGGGAGAGGGCAACCAATGGGATGGAAGTGGGTACCAGTGTGCAGACATCCTGAGTACCTGTGCCAGAGAAAAGTCTACTGAGGGAGCATTTCCAAAGCTCTGTCTACTCTACCAGTGATGCACCGTCTATTTACACGTGGGATGCCATTTCTACCTGGAGACAAAATAGTCCTCTTAACAATCAATACTATAATAAGTCCAGCAATATCTGCTCTCCTCCATTTTTCCTACAGGAAATGTTAGCACTGAAATACGTGGTAGGGGGGAGGTCATACAGAAGCATATGTATAATCTTTGAGGATAAAAAAGGTCTAAAAATAGTTTGTTTTTTTTTTAAGTGTATGTAGAGTGAAAATGTCATGCCTATTTTCTTGGTTGTTTGGTTTGTTGGTGTTTTTGAGATATGGTTTCTCTGGGTAGACTTGGCTGTCCTGGACTCACTTGGTAGACCAGGCTGGCCTTAAACTTACAGCAATCCTCCTGTCTCTGCCTCCCTGGGTGTTGGGATTGCAGGTGTGCTCTATGGTGCCCACCTGTTTTCTTGTTCTTTTACGCACAAGAAGCCCCACCATAATTCCACTTCCGTCTTGGTGTTTATAGAGCAGAGTGCCTGGCTGAAAGCTGCACTATCAGCTACCCCAGCTCAGGGGGAGAGACTGCTTCTTCCCCTTGGCAGAGGAGCATTAAGCAAGTGACAGGTGGTCTGAGGAGGAAAAGGGAGGACATAGGGAGTGCCACACAATCCCCATACTTTAGAGTTGCAATAGTTAACCAAATTTTTCTAATATATTCGAATAATATAGTTGTTGAGAACATTTTGTTTTTTGCCTCATGTGGCTTTTCTTATCTGTGTGAATAAACGTGCTCCCAAAATAGGATGAAGTAAAGGGATGTGATAATAAAGCAGCAACTAAATCTTGAAATTCACTTGCAGTTAAAAAAAAAAAAAAAACTTTCATAAAAAAATGTAAATGAAGATGATAGGCCACCTGCCGGAAATTCCTGACTTGACATACAAGAAAAGGCATTGTTGGTAATAAGCACCTTTTAGCATATGTGTTAACTTTTAATCCAGGGTTCTCTCTCCTCTTCAGATCTTAACAGTGACTTACAATTGCACGAGTGAAGATAACAATTTAACTTCCTTATTTTTGTTTGAAAAAGATAACTTAATTTACCATAATCCTTTGCTGCACACAGTTGTGGGTCTGGTGTTTTATGTATTTTTATTTTTTGAAATTAAATGTGATTGCATCATTTTCTTCTTTTCCTTTTCTCCCTCCAACCTCTTCTAGGTATCTTCCTCTTAAATTCATGGCCTCTGGCCTCCTTTTAATTGTGTATGTATGTATGTATGATGTGTGTGTATGAATATATTACATATATGTGAATGATCTGCCCCAGCTTAAATAATAATGTTTTGTTTTTAAGCAAAGTGATCCATTTATTTCAATGTTCCAAGAGGAAAAACTTACACACATTCTTACAAAAACGGAACTGTATTAGTGAGATCTCTCAAGGATTACTTATCCTTGTCAAAATGTTTATTTTGTGGAACATTCTCTAGAAGAAAAAAAAAAGGGGAGGTAGGGAGAGGAAGGATAGAAAGGAAAGCAAGCAAGCCAGGTTATAGTGGAGAAAGCTCCCTCTCCCTTGAGGAAACCCAGCAGAAGCAGTAGATCTGGCTATCAGAGAACAAAGGGCCAAATAGTGACCCTGAGACCATGAAATAAAACGTAACATCAACAAAGAAAGGGCCATAGATAAATAGTAAAAGGACCAATGTGCCACAAAAAGCCATTGACGTTTCCCAGAGTCCACGCAAAGTGCTGGTGACCCGTTAATGTTGGAATGTTTTCCTAGGGTTAAAAGGAGAACATGCAGCAAGTCTGTTCAGAATTTACAAAGTGTTTGAATAACACAAACGTGTTTTGATAACACGTTTTTAGTGGGGGTGAAAATAATAGAATTTATTGGGGCATTTATATGGGCCCCCTTGGTTGTATGGGGGATGGGCTCTAAGCCATGTATCATTGCACTCATCTAAAAATTCTCCTTTGTAATTTATTCATGCCTGTGTGTATATATAAATATGTGTGTGTGTGTGTGTGTGTATATATATATATATATTATATATATATATATTATATGATGCATGATATTGCTGTGGTCCCCAAGGCTCCTTAGTTCTACTTTTAACAAATTCAAGCATTGTTATTGGTTACCTAAAAGGAGAAGAGCCCACAGACCAAGCTGGTGCCGTCACTGGGATCTGATGGTACAAAGTTGGTATTGTTTGGAACAAGCAAGTATGAGGTCTTTAAAATGCTCACTCCCAGGTTTGGCCTTGGCTTCTTCAGCCTCCAGGGGTTCCTGCCTGCCCCATCTCAGGCTGGGGGTGAGGTATCTGAGCCAACCCCTCCACCACCGGGGTCTGGTGTTGCCAGGGCTCTCCCCCCAGTGTAGATGCTTTTGTTCAGTGTACCACTGTCAGTTAAGCCACAGAAAACCAGGCACCTTTCAATAAATGTCTCATTTGGATTTCATGAAGCTTGGGGTGTAATTGAAATCAACCAGCAAACAGAGCGGAAGGTTCTGCTGTTTGCCCACCCGGTCTAAGGAAGGTGCTGCCTGACGCGTGCTGCTGCCTTTGCTTTTGCTTTGTTTTCTCTTCTTACTTCTGGAAAATAGAACTTGGATTTTAAAGTGTGGCCGAAACACAAGAAAATGTCGATTTTTACATCACTTTCTCTATAAGTATTACAGAGTCAGGAAAAAAAAAAAGCCCATTCCAAAAAGAAAATCATAGATTTGTCCTCCCCAATGCTCCAGCACTCTGGACTAATGTAGTCCAGAAGTAATAACAATAAAACACAAGTTAATTAACACAGAAATATTTGGGGTTTTGTCCCTATGAAGCCAGAAAGAAATCTTCAGTTCAAATGGTGTTTTTCACCATTTTAAAGGGGAAAGTATCACATGATTGTAAGTTACAATAACATATAATAATAACATTAATAAATTCTCTATGTCTCCAAAATCGCAGGCCCCCCAGAGTTTCCTAGCGTTCTCCTTTTGATTCTTGTTGGGTTTCTCTTTATTTCTCCATCTGTAAAACGTGTTGGAAGTCAGGTGAAATAGTTTATTTATTGAGGTGGGTGCCCAGGAATCCATTCAAACCCTAGCTACATAGATTAAACTGCACCGAGTTAATAATTTGGTGATACACAGAAGGAGCCCACGCGCCTTCATGAGCTTGCTCTCCTTCATGAGCTTGCTCTAGGGGTAGGATAGAATGAACTCGGTTCTGATGTGGTTAGGGGGACAGCTGGTCTGAGTTACTTGCGCCAGAGTGGGCCTGAACGGTGCCCGTTGCCTGCGGTGGCTCTGTGCCACACCAGCGCTTCCCTGGTCTCCTCAAAGCTTTTGAAGGGACCCCGCTCTGGCCGTGTTACAGTGCAACACCAGCACACACCTTCGCCACCCCATCTGCGGATAACGCGGGGTTCGGCCTCACACCTGCTTTCCCCTCGGACATCCTGCAGCTCAGGTCAAGGCTAGCGGGGACTTAGAATCAGCACTCGATAACCCGGGGCTGAGTGGCCAGCGCCGTGAGGCCCCTTTCCTGGAGCTCGCATCCCCCTTGCGGAATCTCCACGATGAACATCTCGCACTCTGAAGGGAATAAAAACACCTAAGACTTCCCTGCATCAAAACAAAACAAAAACAGTAACCTGACCCGAGCAGGCTGCCAAGCCAAAGCCGAACCGAGATCGAATTCTGGGATCTCGGGCCGAGCGAACAGGGTGCCAGCCCCGGGCTCTCTGAACCCACACTGTCAAGGCTAAGGCCCTAAACCACTAGCCTGTGCCTTGGCCTTGAAAACCTTTGCGAGCGCCCGAGATTCGCAACGCCACCGCATCCACACCCCACACAGCATCGAGCGCACGCAGGACCGCTCCACTCCCTAACCCGGTCGTACGGATCTTCCTGCTGCGCGGGGCTTGGACCCACCCAGGATGGAAAGCTTTCCGCGGTTCCAACGCTGGCGTCTGGGTGCTTAGCAGATCCCGCGGCCACCTCATCTGTTCTAGGCAAAAAGTTTCCCGTGTGATCGCGTTCGGTTGGAGGAAGCGGAGTCCCCGCATCTCGACCGGAAAATGCGCTCCTGGAGCGATTACTGCAGGAGTCCGTAATTGCTTATTAGAGGAGAACGTTCAGGCTTCTCGTCTTCAACGAAACGTGTCCCCCTTCTGTAATAATAAAACAATAAAATATGACGGCCCGGTCCTTGACTGTTTGCGGAAACGCAGGGGGGAAAAACAGGCAGCTGGGGTAAAGGAGCTTAATTCAATATCAAACTGATTATTTCACTAATTATTCTGCCTTCTGTATTGTGCGGCGGAGGAGAGGCGCTGGGAATCTTAACTGCACAGCTGCTAGGGAACCTTTGTGTCTCAGTGTCAGCCCCACCAAAGATGTTGGCGACAGCGGAGGTTGGGGAGGGAGGAAACAGCCAGAGCGCAGGGGAACCGAGCGGTGTGGAAAGCCGGTTTGTTAGCACGGCTGTGAGAGGAAGCACTTGGCTCGCTCGGCCTGGCTCTTGCTGGGTCTTCAGGAGCCCAGACGCGGAATCCTTTCACCAGCCCTGGATTCCCAAACGCTGACAGCGAGGTTTCTCTCCAGCATCCCTTTACGTAAAAAGATGGGACGGAACAGAAAGCGGCTCCTGTGTCCCGAAGGCCAGGAAGCCAGCGGAAGGTGTGCGCTCCCCAACCCTGCGTCCTCGGGGACCCGCGCCTTCCTGCGAGCAGGGAGCTTGCAGAGACGTCTGCACGGGCCTCTAGGACCTGCTCCCGCCAAAGGAGCAGGAATGACTCCTACGTCTAGGCTGTAAACCGGGTTCGAAGACTTCAAACCTGTTTCTCTTCTAACCTCTAAACACCGGAATTGAGTCTTACAGTGGGATGGAGGTTGCCCGAAGAAACTTAAAAAGCACCAGACTAACAGTAACAACCAAACAAGCTAGGAGGAAAAAGAAACTTGCAGGCAGCTCGATCCAATTAATAAATGCTTAATTGAATTAGTGTCACCTCTACCAGCCAATAGCAAAGGCCCCTAGCCATGGGGCTGCCAAGCCCCTCCCTGGCAGCGCGTATATAAGCAGCCAGCCACTGCCCGCAAGTTTCCAAGCAGTCAAGTAGGGCCTAGGCAGAGCCAGCAGAGGCGAGGGCTGCTTGCTAAATGGGAACTCCAAGCTAAGGCCTCTTCCTCCCTGGGGCGAGTGCAGGGGTCCCAAGAGGCTAGACAAGGAAGGAAGAAAAGGCTGCTTGCTCAGTTTTCATCTCCCACCTACAGTCCCGGGTTCGTTCCCTTGCGGAAAGGACGCTGGATTCGGGGGTCGAGCCGAGGCCGCCTCTGCAGGTCCGCAGGTGGGTAGCCCGGGCGAGGGAGGAAGGGACGTTACCTTTCCCTCGGAAGAGGGCGCTGGCTCCCCCAGCCGGCCTTTATAACCAGGCCGCGGGAGGCGAGGAGGCAGCCGGCTGCCGTCTGCGATTGGCAGAAGCATGCAGTTAGGAGAGCAGCTCCTGGTGAGCTCGGTGAACCTGCCGGGCGCGCACTTCTACTCGCTGGAGAGTGCTCGCGGAGGAGGAGGAGGCGGAGGAGGGGGAGGTGGCGGGAGCGTCAGCCTCCTCCCCGGCGCTGCCCCCTCGCCCCAGAGGCTGGACTTAGACAAAGCGCCCAAGAAGTTTCCGGGCAGTCTCCCGTGCCAGGCGGGGAGCGCGGACCCCGCAGGCGCCGGCGCGGGCGCCCCCGCGGCCATGCTCAGCGACGCGGACGCCGGCGACACCTACGGCAGCGCCTCGGCCGTGGCCAAGCCCGGGCCCCCGGACGGCCGCAAGGGCTCGCCGTGCGCGGAGGACGAGCTGCCCCCCGCCGCCCCCGCCGCGGCCGCCGCGCGCTACTCCATGGACAGCCTGAGCTCCGAGCGCTATTACCTGCCGTCGCCGGGCCCGCAGGGCGCCGAGCTCGCCGCGCCCTGCTCGCTCTTCCAGTACCCGGCGGCGGCCGGAGCGGCCCACGGATCCGTGTACCCCGCGTCCAACGGCGCGCGCTACCCCTACGGCTCCATGCTGCCCCCCGGTGGATTCCCCGCCACCGTGTGCCCGCCCGCGAGGGCTCAGTTCGGCCCCGCCGCGGGCTCGGGCAGCGGCGCCGGGGGCGGCGGCGGCGGCGGGGCCGGCGGCCCGGGCTCCTACCCCTACGGCCAGGGCTCCCCGCTCTACGGGCCATACGCCGGGACCGCGGCGGCCGGCTCCTGCGGAGGACTCGGGGGCCTGGCAGTGCCGGGCTCCGGCTTCCGCGCCCACGTCTACCTGTGCAACCGGCCCCTGTGGCTTAAATTCCACCGGCACCAAACCGAGATGATCATCACCAAACAGGGCAGGTGAGCGCGGCGTGGAGGGGGCCAGGGCGCCGGGGCGAGGGAGTCGTGCCCGCTCACTGTGCGCTCTGCTCGGGGTGTCCTAACGCGCGCCGGGAAAGGGGACGTCGCAGCTCAGCGCACACCTGTGGCTTGGGCTCCGGGCCCAAGTGACTCTCCCCTCCAGTCACCCTTACCGGGACTGACGACGAGGAGGATGCCGAGTTGGGATTTGGGGAATGGACCCCTGAGAGCGGAGCTGCCTGACCCGCTGGCTCCTGGGTCTGCGCTTGGCGGGCGGCGAGGATGGGGTTGGAGCTGGATGCGGCCTGAGCACAAGTGCTTGAAACTCGGTCGTTCGAAGCTCCTTGGTGGGGCGCTTCTGTGAAAAGAGCCGAGCGAAGTCAGGTTTGAGCTGGTGGGTGGGTGGACAGTTGCTGGGACCAGATGATTGGCCGGGGGTGAGGGGTGCTTGCGGGGAAGGGACCAGAAAGTTCCCGCATACCATCGAATTGCCGACAGCTACTTGTGGAGGAAGCGAGGAGTGGGTACTGGGAGACAGGAACCCAAAAAAGACTGTGAGAGAGAGAGAGAGAGAGGGAGAGAGAGAGAGAGAGAGAGAGAGAGAGAGAGATCTGTGCCTTTAAAAATAATTTTCGACATTCCAGGAAGAAAATTAATAGGCATCTGAAAGATCAGAGTTTGAGTGGATGGAAGTCTCGGGAGCACGTGAATTAGGGAAAATACTAATTTGGAGACCGTTCCAAAATTGTCAATTTTTAAGCCATTTTCGTAGTTTCGGGCCCAATTACCCATTTCGGGTGTTTTTTTGTTTGTTTGTTTGTTTGTTTGGTTTTTTTTGTTGTTGTTGTTGGTTTTGTTGTTGCTTATTGCAGAGTTTTCTAGCGTGTCCAAGGGGACCAGGGCGTATCCCTAGGGTCCCTACTTAAATCATTTCCTCTGGTTCTGTCTTTTGCACAGGCGCATGTTTCCTTTCTTGAGCTTCAACATAAACGGACTCAATCCCACGGCCCACTACAACGTGTTCGTGGAAGTGGTTCTGGCCGACCCTAACCACTGGCGCTTCCAGGGGGGCAAGTGGGTGACCTGCGGCAAAGCGGACAATAATATGCAGGGTGAGGAGACCCGACACCGGTGCCGGCAAGCATTCGGAGCTTTAGTGCTGGCCCGGCCGCGTTCAAATCGAGGACCTCAGCCCCAGCTGGGGCCTGAAGGCCTTAGCTTAAGGAGTTAGTTGCCTTCTGCTGACCGGGAGAAATTTGTTCTGTCATTTTTCCTGTTTCCCATTACATATCAAACCTTCACCTTGACCCTACCAGGCTGTGTTTGAGAAATGAATCGTCTAATGAGGTTCTGGGTTTGGCGAAAAGTTCCTGGCAAACGTTCCTGGCGTTTTAGTATTCTCCTGAGAAAACCCAGGCCACCTTTAACTTAACCTATAAAAGCAAAGCATTCACTGAGGCACTTCCCTTCCAGTTTTAGAAGGCCTCAAATTAACAGCCGAGAGCCATCTCCTCTGCCTCTGTTTTCGAGTTTGGAGAGGCTGGTGATAGCAGAGCCTTGATTAAGGAAGGCTGGAAGCACCCTGGAGCGGGTAACTGGAGTCCCGCAGCGATCCACTGATTTCTGCCAGCCGGCTGTGTTCCCCCCGCCCCCCTCCCCACCCCCAGGCTGCTGCTGCAGCTCTGAGCCTAGCTAAGGGACATCCTCCCCAGCCAGTCACCAAAGCGCCCTGTCCGTGTTAAAAGCTTACCTCTCCTTTCCTTTCTTCTCAGGCAACAAAATGTATGTCCACCCAGAATCTCCTAACACTGGCTCCCACTGGATGAGGCAGGAGATTTCCTTCGGGAAGTTAAAACTCACCAATAACAAAGGCGCAAACAACAACAACACACAGGTATCGAGACCGGAAGGGTGGGTGTCTTGGGGTGAGTTCCTGGAGAGCCCAAACTTTTGTCACTGTGCTTAATTAATATTTGCAGTTGTGACTCCGCTCACCTTAAAATTTTCTATTTATGCATTTTACCTTTGTTGTTTGTACTTTCTTGCTACTAGACATAGAAATATCAAAACTTGGGAGGGACTTCGGGGGCCGAAAAGGAAGGGGTGTTTACAAATACACACACATTCCGGTTTTTGCTTTGTTTGGCTTGGGAGTAGGTCTTGTATATGTAGTGCAGGCCGGATCTTCTGTATGGGGTGGCAGTCTCGGGATCTGCAGTAACAAGGGTGCTCTGCTACTCCAGGGTCAGCGTTAGGACTTGGAGTTTCAAACATCTTAAAAATGGAACAAAAGGGAGGGCTGTTGTTGGTAGGGAGCAAGCGGAAGTCTCATCTCAAAACACACAATTTGTTGAAATCTACTTTTGGGGCCTTTTCTGTCCCATTTCCAGATGATAGTGTTGCAGTCTTTGCACAAATACCAGCCCCGGCTGCACATCGTGGAAGTGACAGAGGATGGCGTGGAGGACTTGAATGAGCCTTCCAAGACCCAGACCTTCACGTTCTCGGAGACACAGTTCATTGCAGTGACTGCCTACCAAAACACCGACGTGAGTGTCTCGGCAGCGGCAGAGGCTCTCAGGCCGGGTCTAGCAAGACAGAGCTCTCACTGACTATTCTTCCCCCTGTCTAGATCACTCAGCTGAAGATCGACCACAACCCCTTTGCCAAAGGCTTCCGGGACAACTATGACTCGTGAGTACTGCTCTCTTTCACACTCACGTGTCATCTCTCTGTGAAAGACAGACCCTCATCTCCCAGGCTGCCTGCAACTTGCAGTGGAGTTGAGATGACCTTGAACTCACCATCTTCCTGCCTCCATCTCCCTAGCACCTTGTCCACAGGCATGGACTGCCGTGCCCAGGCTTTGTGAGTGCTAGACTCTCATCTGTCGATTGAGTCTCATCTTCAACCCTGTTTGCTGGGTCACGGTCACCTTTGAACAGGAAATGAATCACCATTTCTCTGAGGACATATTTAGTATGACATTTTATATTTGGGATTTTTTTTTTTTTTTTTTGGTTCCTATTTTTCTGTTCATTTTTGCTGGCACACACACACACCTGGGATTGAACTCAGGGCCTTATACATGCAAGGCAAGCACTCTACGTTTGAGCTATATCCCCAGACATGTTTTTGCATATATCGGCCTTGAGCACTCTTGCTTTAAATTTTTTTTAAACAGGTTTTGTTTTTATTCTAAAGAATGTTCAAGGTTTAAACATTAAATTCCCTTTTCTACATTTTAAACGGAGATTTGAATTTTTTTAGAACCTACATTATTTATGTCCATTCTTTTTCCAATTGATCCAGCATTTCCTCCTTCCTTCCTTCTTTTTTTTTTTGGTTTTTCGAGTCAGCATTTCTCCATGTAGCTCTTGCTGTCCTGGAACTTTTTCTGTAGACCAGGCTGGCCTTGAACTCAGAGATCCACCAGCCTCTGCCTCCTCAAGTGTTGGGATTAAAGGGGCACGCCACTACCTCGAGGTCCAACCTTTTCTTTTTTTTTTAATAAAAGTTTTAGCTGGGTGGTGGTGGCGGCGAACACCTTTGAACCCAGCACACAGGGAGGCAGAGGCAGGCAGATTTCTGTGAGTTCTAGGCCAGCCTGATCTAGAGAATGAGTTCCAGGACAGCCAAGGCCACACAGAGAAATCCTGTTTCGAAAAACCAAAAAAAAAAAAAAAAAAAAAAAAAAGGAAAAAAAGTGTTATTCTTGTTTTTAATTATGTGTGTTTGTGTCTTTGTGTGGGTATGTGTGCTCTGTGTGGGTATGTGAGTGCCAGCAGGCCAGAGATGTCAGGTTCCTTGGAGTTAGGGGTAGTTGTCAGCCTTGAGGTGTGTACTTCCAAAAACCTCCGCCTTTGCATAAGCAGTTCCGGACCTCCAGCTCCTGACCCAACTGTTCAAAAGATCGCCATCAGATTTCCCCCTCCTGTTTCATTGTGAGAGGAAAAGCCTGACAGCGTGTGTTTTCACAACACTGAGTAGCAGGGCCCTGCTTCTTGAGATGCAGTTAGGCTGTTGAGTTGCCTCCCTGGTGTTCAGTCCACCACACTGATGAGGAAGGAGCGCTGCTCCTACTCCGAAGATGTTGAGCACATGAGAAGTAGATTTTCGGTATTTATTTCTTTTGAGATAGGCTGGCCTCAAATCAAACTGGCTGTGTAGCGCCAATGACCTTTAACTTCTGACCTCCTGCTGTCACCTTCCCAGTGCTGGGATTACAGGCCTTTGCCACCATGCCTGGTTTATGTAGAGCTAGGAAAGGAACCCAGGCCTGTGTCCCTGCTGACAAGGTCTATCTCCACAGATCCTGATTTTCCCACAACAAATAGCTGACCCCTGGGATGTGACCCCTGGGATGAAACTCCTGAGGAGTGGGCAATCCACTCTACTCTCCTGTGCAGCCCAGCAGCCTGCTCGGCTCAGACAACCGGCCTGACAAGGCTCTAGTTTCTGGGAGACAGTTTGTTTGGGGATAACATGAGGGTTGTTTTGTTTAAGTGTCTCTCTTTGTATTGTAGCATGTACACCGCTTCAGAAAATGACAGGTTAACTCCATCTCCCACGGATTCTCCTAGATCCCATCAAATTGTCCCTGGAGGTCGGTACGGCGTTCAAAACTTCTTCCCGGAGCCCTTTGTCAACACCTTACCTCAAGCCCGATATTATAATGGTGAGAGAACCGTGCCACAGACCAACGGCCTCCTTTCACCCCAACAGAGCGAAGAGGTGACCAACCCTCCCCAGCGGTGGCTTGTCACACCCGTCCAGCAACCTGTGACCAACAAGCTGGACATCGGTTCCTATGAGTCTGAATACTCTTCCAGTACCTTGCTCCCATATGGTATTAAGTCCTTGCCCCTCCAGACATCCCATGCCCTGGGCTATTACCCTGACCCAACCTTCCCTGCAATGGCAGGGTGGGGAGGCCGAGGCGCCTATCAGAGGAAGATGGCAGCTGGACTGCCATGGCCATCCAGAATGAGCCCCCCTGTGTTCCCCGAAGATCAGCTGGCCAAGGAAAAAGTGAAAGAAGAAATCAGCTCCTCCTGGATAGAGACCCCCCCCTCCATCAAGTCTTTAGACTCCAGTGATGCCGGAGTGTACGGCAGTGCCTGCAAGAGAAAGCGCCTGTCTCCGAGCCCCTCCAGCAATGGGAATTCACCCCCCATAAAGTGTGAGGACATTACCGCCGAGGAGTACAGTAAAGACACCTCAAAAGGCATGGGGGCCTATTATGCTTTTTACACAACTCCCTAAGGAGTTATTTTAACCTCCAACTTTTTCCAGATGGGCCTGGTGGTGTTTTGTTGTTTTCTTTGCCTAGGTTACCAAAAAGACTTTTGCCTTCCACCTTTGGTGTACCGTGTTTTGTGCAATTCTCTGAGAGAAGGTGCCAAAGCTTTGCACTGAAGCAGGTAACGCACTAAAGGAAACCTAGCGAACAGAGGACCCAGGAGTGTTTAAGGTTCCAAGGTTGTTCAAGGTGCTGGATTTATTCATGGGAAACAAGAAACATTCAGAAAAAGCAGGGCATGAAGATCAAATGGCCGGTGCTATCATCAACCGAGTTTAAGAAAGAAAAAAAAAAAAACAAAAAAAAACAAGACAAAAACCTTTGGCTCTCATTTCTACTTGTAACTCTTTAGGCAGACGGCAGCCTAAGGTTAAGGTACTTTTGCTTCAGGAAGAGAAGAGTTGGGTCTTGACTTGCAAGGGCTGGCTCTTCATAGGTATCTTCCGCCAGCAGCAAAAGAGGCTGGGCCTGAGAGTCAGGAAAAAAAATAAAAACAAAAACCTTATGTGAAGGTGGCTAGCTAGTCTTAGCTAGTCTTAACAAATATATCATTTGTTATAGGAATGGCCCAGAGTTGCTGGGATGACCTGTAGAAACCAGACTGATTGGAAAGAAAGGGAGAATTTAGGTGTACAGTTGTGTGTTTAGACACCGTAGAATAACCTGGAATACATCGTACAAATTCAGCTGCCTGGCATCAGATAAAACAATGTAAAGGTGGTGCTTTGGCTTTGTAAAGAATTTGCAGAAACACAACCGCAGGGTTAAGAGGAAGGCTTCTCGTCTTGGGGATATTCTGTCCACTTAAGTACTTAGCCGCCTCTGAACTCACTTCAGCCACGCTTAAGGACCAAGCCCTGCTTAATCCTCTTTCCTTGCTCATCCCTACTTTCCCCTTCAGTAAATGTGAAAAAACTGCAGTCTGACGCCACAGTTCCTATAGGCTTTTTAGAGATCCTGGATTTTTATGTACAGTTGTACGTCATTTTTAATAAATGTGGTTCAATAAGGGAACGGGTATAGCTTTGTCTTCTGTACTGTGGATTTTACTTATCTGTTGTTTCCTTCTGGCCTTTTCCAGAGTGAACAGCATGAGCCTCTCTGCTCTTTCCACACACACCTTGCTTGCCCCTTTAGAGAAGGCTCTAGAAACTTTTAACTAGATACTGTGATCTGAGTGTTGGGCAGGGGCTGCTTCTGTTTCTTTCCCCCACCCCACTGCAAAGCTGAATGGGATCTACTTCCTTGCCCCACTAAGAAGTGTGGACAATGGGTGTTGGCTGGGGGGGGGTGGGGGTGGGGTAGAGAGGGAGTGTTTGCCCTGGGGCTGTAAGATTGCGCTCGGCGGGCGGAATCCCAGCTTCCCACCATCCGCCCCTGGCCCTTAGTCATTTAGTTCTTTTCCTGGGTTTACTTTAGGCAACCAGTTCCTAGACCCACGTAGGCACCTGGGAAGCCCCGCGGCCGTTTGAGCGCCTACGAGTTCCGGGTCCCTTAAGCACCGCAGGGGCGCGATATTCGAGCACCCTATAGCGCCCATCTGCGGTTTTCCGAGGCTGGTGGGGCTGCTGTCCTGGCTCGCCTTACCCTCAGCTAAATTTCCTCCGGCACTCAGGAGGCGCAAGCTAGCACCGGGCGCCATAGTCACAGAGCAGCATTCTGTTTGCCCCGTGCGCGGCAGCCCTGCAAACAGCCTGGACAGCTGTGCCGCGCTCCGGTTAGGAACGCGGGGTGGCGAAGGGCATCCTAGGCCCTCCCCGGACCCTAGGTGTGCGGAAGACTAAGCAGTCAGGCAGAGAGGGCCCTCCCCGCCCCCTGCCAGACGTCCCGCCGGGCTATCTGCAGACGGCTTAAAGCCCAGCTTGCAAGCCCTAGGAGCCCCCTTCCCACCCCGGGGTAAAGGTCTGGCTGGGAGGGTCATTCTAACTGCGGAGCGCGGAAATGCAGCTGCTAAGAGGATTAGCTGTAGGGAGGCAAGCAATCAGCCGGGGCCTCCCCCTTCTGCGCCCAATTAAGGCGGCCAGAAGATATACCTGAACTGAGGACCGTCTCATGTCCTTCAAACTTCTGGGGCTAGAGGCCTCCGTGCACCGCCATGAACTTGGGGAGCCTACCAACTCTGCATTTCCCAGCCTGCCTGCTCAAAACTCTTCGGCAAAGCGGTCGCGACTCTTACAGCCAGGTGTGTGTGTCCTTTTTAGAGATTTGCTTTTCGACGTGTGTTTGGGTGGGCAGCAGACTGGGGAGAGAGACGCATAGTTGGCCCAACCCACTCAGCACCAACATACTGAACCCACGTCCAACCGCTGGGTACCCGGAGTGGCAAACGATGCTCTGCTGTCCCTGTTCTCTAGAAGGAAAAAAAAAAAAAAAAATGCTAATCGCACACCGGGATGAAGAGGACTCTGGCCCTAGTCTATTTCAAGTCCTGTATATTTTTGCACCGTACAGTAAAAAGAATCCGGTCCTTGTGAAAAGTCCCTCACAGTGTTTAATAGAAAAGTAAATGGCTGAGTGGCCCCAATTAACACCTTGTGATAAGGCATTCCTAAGATGGAGTGTCAGACACCAAATTGTGAAGAAATGTATCTAATTAATCTTCCTAGGATGACACCGATAAACAAGCCCCCATTTAAATAAAGATCAAGGGTTGGGAGCCCGCTCGGCGTGTTTACATTCCCCACCCGGGCCCGGCGCGCTTTTGCGTGGACGCGGGCCGTCCTCCCGCGCAAGGCGGAGGCAGAGGCTGGGGAGGGGGCGGCGGGGGTCTGCCCGCCCGCTCAAGTTCACTCGTCCTCAGCTCGTGCCACAAACAACACCGCTTACTTCAACAAACTGCAACAGAAGAGTAAAAATCGGCACAAACCCCAGAATGATTCGTGGTTGGAAATATGTCTTCATTGCCAAACATTGTGGTTTTCGAGATTAAAGGGAAAGCTAGAAAAAGCAAGTCAACAATCCCCGTATTAATTTTTTTTTTTTTTTTGCTTTGGGGAAAATTTGGAGCAGGACCTCCCTCCCTCGTTCCGGTGCGATGCAGGTTTTTCTATGCTGTGGCGCCAAAGCCAAGAATTGTTGGGGGGGGGGGGTCCTGAGCCTGTGTGCAGGGAGTCTCCGATGCCGGGAAGGAAAACTGGGAAGGGCGGGAAGAACCCGAAAAGAACTTGGGGTGCAAGGAGAAAGCTGCTCATTAGCCGACCTTCACCCTGACGGGCGCTGGGGTGCGGCTGGAGCCGGGTCACTGCTGTAGTTTATGCCCCAAACCTCCAGAGATGCTGAGGCTCCAAATTTCCTCCTTTCTAGTTAAGCTTTAGGCCCGAATAAAGGAGGCAGGCCCCAGGGCTTTCTCCGACGGCGGTGGCGGGTAGGGGTGGGGGAGCGGAGACGCTGCAAAGCGGAGGGAGAAGGGGAGGAGACGAGAGGGAGACCAGAGAGTAGGGCCCTGTCCCTGCCCGGGCGAGCGGGGACGTCCCGGGACCCCCGCGCTCTGCCGCAGGTAGGGTCCAGGGAGGCCGGCGTCTCGCGCGTTCCGACGTCGCTCCCTCTGCTTCCCCGGACGCGCCGCCGACTAGGAGATTCCTACACGACCCGCAGACTTTAAAAGTCGCGGTTAAGAGAAAAAAACAAAGCAAAAACCTAAAGACAAAAACAACCCGTGCTGCCGCGCCCGAAGGACCCCCCCGCCCCCGACACTCCCCCAGGCCTCAGGTCCGCAGGGCCCGCGGGAGAGCGCCCTGCCGGGCGGGGGACGGGACCCCTGGCCGCCCGCGCCGTGGCCCGCGCTCCGCTGGCACCGCCGCCCGCCTGAGCGAGCCCAGGGTGGGCTTCAGGGTGGCTCAGCGCTCACGCTGGGCGAGTGGTTCCGGCCCGCTCGCGTGACGTGCAGAGACCGTCTCTTCCCTTTGCTTTCTCCTGGTCCTTCCTTTCATTTTTGGTTTGCTGTGCGTCTCTCTTATTTTTTATTTATTTATTTATTTATTTATTTATTTATTTATTTATTTATTTATTTATTTATTTTGAGGCAGGGCCTTAAGCAGCCCAGGTTGTCCTTTAACTCGGCTCGGTAGCTGAGGACGACCTTGAACTCCTGATCTTCCTGCTTCTCCTCTGTCTCTGTCTCTCTCTTTGAGGCAGGGTCTCATTCTAGAACACCGACTGACCTCAAGTTTCAGGCAGTCCTCCCGCCTCACTGCCCGCGTGCTGGATTGCGGGGCGCGCCCCCTCGCGGGAGCCGCACACCCTTCCGACCGGGTCATCCCCTGGGTGGGGCGCACAGGAGCCGCTCTCCTAGCGGAGTCCGGTCCCCAGGGCGCTCCGCCCCACATGGAGCTCTGCGGCCGACGCCGGGGTCGCTGCTTATTTTGTTTAGGCTGCGCTCTCACCCCTACCCGCTTTCAAACACCCCAAAGGTGCGCTTACAGAGCCGGATCTCGGGGTGTGGCTAGTTCCCTAGCTCGCTGCCCGGGCCGCTCTGGTGCCAGCCGCGGGTGCCCTCCGCCATCTGGTGGCCGCCGCGAGGAACGCTCTGCGAGCAAAACAGGGCTTCTCCCCCATGCCCAGGGTCTGTATTTACTGTAGGCAGCCGCATGGGTGTCTTTGTTCACCCCAGCCTTACAGACTTCTTAGAGTGGGGAGGGAGCTCGGGATTTAGACTCCAAGGCCAGCTCTCCTGGCTGCAATGTCCGCTGCTGCGTTTGTTTCTTCCTCTGTGACGCCGGGTCTGGAATGAAAACAACAGCCACGAGTAGCTCCGAGGAGAAGAACTGAGATCACAAAATCAAGCGCTTTATGAGATGTATTGTTAAGTGCTAGTTTTGTGGGCTTGTTTGTTTGTTTTCAGAGACAGGGTTTCTCCGCGTAGCAGCCCTGGCTGTCCTGGTCTGTAGACCAGGCTGACCTGGAACTCAGTGACTGCCTCTGCTTCCTGAGTGCTGGGATCAAAGGCGTGGCACCACCATGCCCGGATTTAATTACTAGTTTTCTTTACAGCAGTAGTCATTACTGGACGGTAACTGCACAGACTAATGGATTTCACCGCGATGTTTCCACACATACATATATTATAGCGCTTTGGCCATGACACCCTCTCAACGCCACGGTTTTCCTCTCTTGCCCCCTCACCCAGTACCCCTTCCCTAAAGGGACCTTGTGCTCTCCTCAGGCCACTTTGCTTTGTTTTTGATCCTAGCTTCTGCAGGTGAGAGGAAGCATGAGGGCCGCGTCTTTCTGTATCCGGTTTATTTCCCTTCATACAGTGGCCTCTGGTGCCAACCAATTCCCTGTAAATGACATGCTTCCTTCTTCATGCCTGACTAGCTCTGCGTGTGTAAACACATCATACTTTTCTTGCCAGCTCATCTGTTGCTGGATGCCTAAGCTGACCTCATGGCTTGGCTACTGTGAATAGGGCAATGACAGCGGCAGATATACAGGTATCTATTTTGAGAAAAGATTACTTTTAATTTTTGGGTATAAGTGTTTACCTACACATATCAATGTGTACCACGTGCATGCCTGTTGCCCACGAAGGCCAACAGGCGGAAGCAGATCCCTGGGAGCTGGGGTTGCAGGTGCTCGTGAGCCACCTGATGTGGATGCGGGGAGCAGAACTGGGTCTCGCCACGAGCAGCAAGCGTTCTTCAGCACTCAGCAATTGCTCCAGCTCCCCAGCCAATGTAACTTTTTATGAATGTAAGATCAGACACAATTAGGGGTCTTCTGGGTCCTTCTGCTTCAGAACTACTGTTATGGACATTATATAGGAAAAAGTTGAACGAAAGAATCTCATCCTGGCGTTTGAAAGCCTTCACACATACACACAGACTTTTAATGCATGCATGTGCCTCTGGAGGAGCCTCGCCTGCCTGCCTGTGTTTCAGAATTGCTTTCAGAAGCATTTTCATAATAGAGTGTATTTATAACTTAGGAGCGCAATGCAGAGAGTGATTGACAGAAGCTGCATGGTAATTGGAAACTTTATCATCCCGTTTCCTTCGAAGGCAGTCTTCTCCCGGGCTGTGGCTCTTCTGCACAGCTGTGTTTAATAAATGCTTTCTTTCAGTTGCACGTATTTGCATCTTCTGCCGTAAGAGGGTGGCAGGAAAGTGAGACTGTGAGCCTGGTAGCGCAGAGCTTTAGCAATCCCAACAGCTCTTATGGACGAGATTCGAACCCTGAACACGGGCCCCAAATGAGCAGTATAAGGAAAGTGGCTATGATGATTGGCTTTCCTTGCCAGTTTGATACAACCTAGAATCACCTGGGGAGAGAATCTCGATGAGGGACATTAGGTTGGCCTGTAGACAAATCTGTGAGGGATTTTCTTAATTAAGTTTATGGATAAGAGACTACCCAGCCCACCGTGGGCAGCATGGTTCCCTAGCAGCCACCCCTCTGCCATAAAACTGAATGAAAGTGGAGAAACAGCTGAGCACAAGCAAGCACGTGAGCACCCACATATCTACTTCTCTCTGACTGGATGTGATGTGACCTCTCACTCAAGCTACTGCTGCGACTTCCCACAAGTAAGCTACAGTGAGCCCTTTCTCCTCCAAGTTGCTTTATGCCAGCGTATTTTAACACCGACACAGTAATGCAATTAGCACAGGTTCAATTCCCAACACGCGATGGCAGCTCGCAGCCATCTGTGTCTCCTGTATCAGGGTATCCAACACCTTCTTTGGCCTCCCCAGGCATTAGGCGAGCACGTGGTACACGCAGGCAAAACACATGGAGAAAAAAAATGAACTCAAGCCAGGAGTGGTAGGACACACCTTTAATACTAGCACTCAGGAGGCAGAAGTAGGTAGATCTCTGTGAGTTAAAGCCTGGTCTACATATCAGTTCTGGGCTAGCCAAAGCTACACGGAGAGACCCTGGAGAGAGGCGGACATGGAAACTCAAGGTCTGGTAAGAAGGTCCGCTGGGGAAAGACACCTGCCACTCAAGCCCGGCAACCGAGCTCTCAGTTTACAGCTACTTACTCAGGGTATGAAATACAGAGTTCCAGCTTGCTGCATCTCACGGTTTACGCCGAGAGGTCTGACATCTTTCTGGCAGGCTTGGCTGTAAGTATTTGTCTCTATACTCTGGCAGCTTTGATACCCTTTCTTTGCTTGGTAGTTCTGGCATTTTAACTTTCCCCTTCCTCCCTTTTGGAATGGTAATGTATACATCCTGTTCCACTGTCTATTGGAAGTACATGATCTGCTTTTTCCGTTAGATTTTACAGGGGATAAGAGACTGCCCAAGTCTCAGAAGAGGCTTTGAACCTTGGACTTTTAAACAGTGCTGATACTGTGATAAAATGTGGAGACTGTTGAAGTTGGACTGTGATATGGCTACAAGCCAGTGGGGGAATGGAATTCCAGGCAGTGGAATGTAGTTATTTGAATAAAAACAACTACATAGGGAGTAATGCTATACTAGGAGGGGTGGCCTTGTTGGAGGAAGCATGCCACTGGGGGTGGGCTTTAAGGCTTTAGATGCTCAAGCCAGGCCCAGTTTCACCCTGTGTTCCTGCTTCCTGTGGCTCAAGATGTGACCCTCTCAGCTTTCCCTCCAGCACTGTGTCTGTCTGCGGGTCGCCATATCGATGCTAATGGGCTAAACCTCTGAACTGTAAGCCAGCCCCAATTAAAGATTTTCTTGTGTAAGAGTTGCCATGGCCATGGTGTCGCTTAATTGCAATAGAAACCTTAATTAAGACAACCAGGCTGGCCTGGAACTCACAGAGGCCTTCTGCCTCTGCCGAGGGCTGGGACTAAAGGCGTGCCCCACCACAACTCCGAGTCAAACTGGCTCCGTTTACAACGTGGCTGTGTTTATTTGAACTTCGAGGTGCTTCTTCTACTTGTACACCTGGGTCTGTCCCTCCGTCTGGCAAATGTCTATTGTAATCTCACTGAACAGTTTCTAACTTTAGCTTTTGTTCTTTTACCCCACTCATTCTTAGATTTGATCTCTTGACATGTGTCAGAATTCTTTAAAGTTGTGGTTACCCGTGATTTCTTTTCTTTATTGTTTCTTAAATGCAGTATTTCCCTGCCCCAGTTATTCTGGTCTTTAAGGCTTTTTTTTTTTTAAGATTTATTTTTATTTTATGTGTAGAATTGTTTTGCCTGTGTGTATGTGCACCACATGCATGCAGTACTGACAGAGGCCAGAAGAGGGTGTCAGACTCCCCTGGAACTGAAGTTACAGACAGTTGTGAACCACCGTGTGGGTGCTGAGAACTGAACCCAGGTCCTCTGGAAGAGCTGCCAGTGCTCTTAATCTCTGAGCCACCTCCTTAATCTTCCTGATATTCTTCTACTTGCTCTAAACTGTCAGCAATGCTCCAAACTGGCTTTTCTTTGGCTGACTGATTCACTTCCAACGTCTCTGCTTTTGTTAGTTAGTTTTTAGCTGTGTCCTTTGTGTTGTTGTTTACCACTCATTTTGCTTACTTTGTCTCGTGATCTCCTTACTGTGCCCACAATACACTTGTTTGAACCATCTTTAAAAAGTGGTCAATATTGTTGTTTGTATATTTGAAACAGGGTTTCTCTGTGTAGCCCTGGCTGTCCTGGAACTCCTATGTAGACCAGGGTGGCCTCAAGCTCACAGAAATCTGCCTGCCTCTTCTGGGATTAAAGGCATGGGCTGTGCCACCACTTCTTGGCAACTGGCCACATTTTACAGTACGGATTAGAAGGGCTTATCCTTCATTTCAATCAGTTTATTATATTTGTTTTGTTGGTTAGGGAATTTCGGTTTCATGTTGGCTTGAGTTTTCTTTTTCTTGGTTTCTTTGTGCTGTGACTTGGGCATCTATTGGGATAGCTATATCTGCCCACCCTCACAGTCTTTTTAACATTTAAAAATTTTTATTTACTGTATATGTGTGGGCCTGCACCACATAGCATTGATGGAGGTCAGGATGCCGTTTGTGGGGGTTGGCTCTCTCCTTCCACTGTGTGGGTCCTGGGGATTAAACTCAGGTCATCAGGCTTGGTGGCAAGCACCTTAACCACTGAGCCATCTTGCTGCTGTTCCCCCCCCATTAATTTTGTTGTTTTGTTTGTTTGTTTGTTTGTTTTATGTGGGTGGGTGTTTCGTCTGCTTGGAAATCTATGTACCACACATATGTCTAGGGCTATGGAGAACAGAAGAGAGAAACAGATCTGAACTGGAGTTACAGATGATTTTGAGCCATCATGTGGGTGCTGGGAATTGAACCTGGGTCCTCTGGAAGAGCAGCAGTGCTTTCAGCCTCCAAGCTATCTCCCCAGCCCCCTTATGTGGGTCTTAATGGGTATTTTCTCTTTGGCTTACAATCTTCAGTACTATTTGGGGTATGGGGAGGGGAGTAGGAAGACAGCAGTAGTAAAAACAATGATTTGACATCAATCTAGGTATTAAAGTGCAGTAGGGCCTGGCTCAGGAGGTAAAGGTTCTTGTCATGCAAGCCTGACTACCTGAATTAAATCCCTGGAGCCCGTGAGAAATTCTGTAATCCCAGAGAAGACGGCAGGTAGAGACAAGAGAACCTGCCAGAAGTTTGCAGACCAGCTAGCTTGGGGTGTACGAAGCAGAAGTGATGAGAGATCTGCCTCACCTAGGTGGAAGGCAAGATCTCTGACCGTTAGGCTGGAGAGATGGCTGGGAGATAGGCAGGAGTTAAGAGTTTTGGCTACTCTTTCAAAGGACCCAGGTTCAATTCCCAGGACCCGCATAACAGCTAAGAACTTTCTGTAACTCCAGTTCCAGGGGATCTGACACCTTCACACACAGAGACGAATGTGCAGGCAAAACAAGCAATATAAAAAATAAAAATAAAAAATTTAAAAATCCTTAAAAAGAATCTCTGACCTTCACAAAAAGTTCTATACACCTCCTCCACATGAAATAAACAGTTGTTTTTTAAAAAGCTCACTAGAAAAGCAACTGGGTTCCTTGTTATATCCCTACAAAATCAGGTTGTCTCATTACCCATTTGGGAGTTTTGGTTTTCCAAAGGTGAAGACAGCTAGGCCCCCTTCCTGGTATGGGTGTGTTTTCCTAGTTGACCTTGACTGATGTGTGTGCACATTAGAGAACAGGTGTTGGGGAAAGAGAGGGTGAACACTGGACAAACAGACAGGCACCTCAGGACAGCATGATGATGTCTGTGAGCGCTTTTCTAGGCATCATTCTGACATCAGTTTCCTTTCACAATGACGCCCTTTACCCTAGGGCAGAGGGTGGCAGGTATTCATGCACAGAGAAAAGGTGAGGGGCAAAGAGAGGTGGTCTCCCTCACTGGATGCCGGGCAGTGCTGTTGTCCAGTTGTCTGGCAGTGTGCGTGTCAGATTCAGAGGGCTTGTTCCACAACAGAAACATCTTTATCTTGGAACAGACTGGGGGCAGTTTCTTTGGCTGCTTATGTCTGGGTTAGGCCAGCTGCTGAGTTGTCACAGTTGGTGGTAGTTAGGGACTATTGTTAAATGTCAGTATTTTGTTCCTGTTCCCTTGGGAGGACAAACAAGTCCCACACATAATAGGAACAGATACAAGAGAGACTGTCCTTTTCTATCAAAGACTGAGCCAGGAGCTGGTCTGGGCAGTCTGCATAACAGACTTTGAAATGGAGAAGAGCAGAATCCACTGTCTTTGAGAACTGTGAGACAGCAGCTTGCTCAGTATGTTTTCTGCAAGATGTGATGTCATGAAAATGAAACCTAAGCCTCAGTGTGAAATGTGTGTGTGTGTGTGTGTGTGTATATATCAGAACATTGCATTCGTGTCTATGTATGGATTAAGGTCCTCTGATCCAGACGGAGGATTGCACTGCCTCCGTAGTAGGCGAATGCTGCTGAGGCTAAGGGATCTGGCCTGGTGGGAAGTTCTAAAATAAAGATGGCCATTGATTGATCTGGGTATTCCAGTCTCTGAAACTGAGGTCTCTGGGCAGGCCCACTTGGGAAGGTGCACAGGGAGCAGACTGTGTTGACAGCTGTTTAGAGGAAGGAATGTTGAAGATGCAGCTTGTCCTGGGTGTGGAGAGGGTGGAGCAGTTGTTTTTCAGGTGAGCCTAGTGAGGGGAGGTTTGGAGGGAGGGAAAGGGAGGAGAGGAGAGGAGAGCAGGAAGAAGGTGGGGCAGATGGAGACCAAATTGTCTGGATTATATAGTTATGAGCCTCTGGGAGAGAGAAGTCCTACCCCTCTCTCAGTTCAGGGTAGAGGCCAGCCATGCCCTGCAGCTAGGGACAGAAGGATGCTGGGAGAACCTGAAAGCTAGGGACACCTTTGTCCAAAAGGCACCTCAAGCCAGGCATGGTGGTGAAGGCCTTTAATCCCAGCACTCAGGGAGGCAGAGGCAGGAGAATCACTCTGAGTTCAAGGCCAGCCTGGTCTATAGCCTAGGCTACATGGAGAAACCCTGTCCTGAAATAAATAAATAAATGAATGAATAAAAGGGCACTGCAGCTGCTTGTCCTGGTCTGAAGTCCAACATCCCAGCTTTTTGTTGATAATACATGAATAAGGGCACATATTTGTCTATGACTGCTTTCTGCTGACACTGGGCATCTTTACTGGGGGGAGGAAATCCAAAGGCTGTGATGTTGGCCAAGTCCGGGGAGAAAAACAGACTCCCCATTTCCCCTTTGGGTTCAAGTCGAGTCTGACTCTTTCACTAAAGCTGCATAAGCTTGGACTTTTTCTATCCTTAAAAAAAGTTTTCAGGAGCTGGAAAGATGGCTCAGAGGTTAAGAGCACTGGCTGTTCTTCCAAAGGTCCTGAGTTCAATTCCCAGAAACCACATGGTGGCTCATAACCATCTCTAACCAGGTCTGGTGCCCTCTTCTGGTGTGCAGGTGTACATGCAGGCAGAATACCGTATAAACAATAAATAATAAATCTTATTTAACTGTGTGTGTGTGTGTGTATGCAGGGTGTGTGCTTATGGATACATGCACCACATGTGTGCCTGGCACCTTCAGAGGTTGAAACAGGCCTTGGAGTCCCTGAAACTGAAGTTCCAGCAGCTTGTGCTCCGCCGTGTCTATGCCCGGATCCACATGGAACTCTGGATCCCCTGGAAGAGCAGCCGGTGAGTGCTCTGAGCTTCTGAGTCAGCTCTCCAGCCCTCTGTTTCTATTGAAGTGTAGAAGCCAAAACCCCTCTTTAATATTAAGGGTCCTTAGGTGTTGAAGAATTTATTTCCTGTGATGAGGAAAAGTCAGTTTAAAAGTTTTTTGTTTTTGTTTTTTTTTTACTGTTTTAGGATTACAGTTCAAGGTCAGCTTGAGAGCCTTAGCAAAAACCTTGACTTCAAATAGAGAGATTTTAAATGAGACGGAGCTATAGCTCAGTGGTAGAACACATGCCTAATGTACATAAGGTCCAAGTTTACTACTTAGGAATGCCGGTACACAAACACAGACACACACACAGGGATGTACATGTGCTGATATAAATACATATATGTGCACATATATGCTATTATTCAAATAAAAATGAATGTGTATTTATATATATATATATATATATATATGTACTCTGACCCTCAATTTTATTTTTACTTCAGAATGTTAATTTTATATGGCTTAGCAAGATATAGCTGGGAAGATAAATAAAACCTAGTGTTTGTCCCCAGCAGAGGGACTGACTGGGTAGCTGAAGGGCCGGTAGTGGTAACTTTTTTAATACCTCTCATATATTTTATTACACCCTAAGATGCATTACCTCCTCCAAAACTTATTTTAACATGTTGAAGAAAACAGGGAAATTATTTTTACCCCTCAAATTCATTTTTGGCCGAATGATAAGTACCTGTGTGTCCACGGATGCTTAGAGAAAAACCATGGAGTTGTGTACTGTTAGTGTGCCAGACAAGTTAACCTTGAACGGTGTCGTTAGCCAGGGGAGCTGACACTTTTCCATTTCCTTTTCGTGTGTTTTTGTGCACTCTGAACGTTTATGATGAGATGTTAGTACTTGCTCTTTTTTTTGCCAACATGGAGCTGAACAGGGGATAACAGTGCCCCTTTGTACTTCTACCTCAGAGTAGGAACACAATTGGGAATTTCAGAAGTTTTGCAGAATCTGCAAAAGGAAACCGAATATTCTCCAGTAGAGTGTAGAACCGCTGAACTCTAGACTGTCTTTGGGGAAAGGGCTGAGAAGCCGGGGCAACATCTTGACTGTCCGAGCAGCGGGACCGGGAATCCCATAGGTGCGCCTCTGGGCATGTTTGTGAGGGCATTCCTAGGTCCTTTTAACAGAGGAGAGAAGGCTCACCATCGATGTGGGTGGCAATCCCGTGGGCTGGGCTCTGAGATTAAATAAAAAAGAGAAAGTGGCCTGAGCATCAGCGTTCGTCTCTGCTTTTTGACATCACAGGGATGATACTGCTTCTGCCCAAGACTGTGATGGACTCTGTCCCCAAACTGTGAGCCAGAATAAACTCTTCTTTCAGTTGCTTCTTTCAAAGCAATGAGAATAGTTACTAATACAGTACCTCGCTCCAAATAACGCTTATTAAAAATGTCTTGGGGCTGGAGAGATGGCTTGGTGGTTAAGAACACTTGCTGCTCTTATAGAGGGTTGGGTTTGATTCTAAATACCCACATGGTGGCTGACAGCTGGTTAAAAAGTCCAGTTCCAGGGGCTTCACTCCCCTCTCCCACCTCTGCAAGCACTATATAGCGCGCGCGCACACACACACACACACACACACACACACACACACACACACAGTCTTCCTTTTTATCTTTGAAAATAATTTAGAAGTCAGCCCAGTAGAGATAGCTTTAAAAAGAAAAGAATTTAGAGATTTTTTCTTTTGTCAAGTGTTAACAATTGCCTTTCCTGGACTAAAGGAAAGAGAATAAAGTGACTGATGACTGAATGCAAGACTTGAGAGCTGGGGGAGGGGTAAGTTACTGGGGACGGAAGGCTGAGCCTAATGAGGGAACATTGCTGTCGAGGTTTAGATAGCAATTCAGAGGATGTGGTAGGGTTGCATGGGTCAAAAGGGTCTTTTTTTGTTTGTTTGTTTGTTTGTTTGTTTTTAATACAACATTCTGCCTGCATGTGCGCCTGCACACCAGAAGAGGGCACCAGATCTGACTGTAGATGGTTGTGAGCCACCATGTGGTTGCTGGGAATTGAACTCAGGACCTTTGGAAAAACAGCCAATGTTCTTAACATCTGAGCCATCTCTCCAGCCCCCAAAAGGCATTATTTTAAGACTTTTCAGATTTATTTTTTCATGTATGAGCATTTTGCCAGCATGCATGTAGGTACACAATAGTCAGAGGTAGGAGAGGGCAATGGAACCCCTGGAATTGGAGTTTTTAACTAGTTGTGAGCCGCCATGTAGGTGCTGGGAATTGAGCCCTGGTCCTCTGTAAGAACATCAAGTGCTCTTAACTATTGAGCTATCATGTCACCAAACCCACACTCACTCTCTTTATAGAATCAGGCATCAATATAAAGCAAGGTTTTGTTTGATTTTAAATAACCCAGAATTCAAATGTTCCAAAGAGTAAATCTGTGTGCTTTAGAGTCTGGTTAACAAGTGTTTATAAAGGAACAGGGATTTGATTCTTTCTTACATCATTTCGTTCCACCAACCCTTTCTAACAAAAGACCACTTTTTTTTTTTTAAGACAGGGTTTGTCTGTGTAGGTCTGGCTGTCCTGGAACTCACTATGTAGACCAGGCTGGCCTCAAATTCAAGAGATCCACCTGCCTCTGTCTCCTGAGTGCTGGGATTAAAGACCTGTGCTAACACCACCTGCCCAAAGACCTCGTTCTTAAAACAACACTTGTATCTCAACCCTGTGGGTTGGATTTCCCCATCAAATGGTTTTTATACCTCAATTATTGGCTCACTAGCTTTGCAGCTTCTTCTGGAACATGCTGTGTAACTAAATATGAAACTGTTAATAATTAAATTGAATAGCTTAAAAACAAAAACCAGCCAGGTGTATCTCAAAGGAGATGAGAAAGTACTAAGCCTGTTACAGTTGGGCACCAAATAAAATAACAAGAAGGGGTGCCTGCTTGCTAGTTCCATGTGGCCAGGTGCCTCTGGGCAATGCTGCTGCTTGTTTTTTCCCCTCTTTCCCTTAACTTGTGCCTGTTCATAAATAAAAAGGCAATATGGTAATAATACAGGTGTTGGTATAATGTTCTTGTGAAATGTGTCCAATTTACTCCTATTCATTCAAATGATGATTTCTCCACCCCACTATCTGGTTTCAATTAGGACATTGCACTGTGATGTTTATTCTAAGCATCACCTGTCTCAAGTTTGTGTAAACATGCCACCATCTGTTCTATGTAATGTCAATAAAACAACCAGCCAGTGCTGAGCAATGGAAGAATAGGGTGGGGCATCCTAGTGCAGAGGGAGGAGAAGGAAGCAGGGGCGGGGGGGGGGGGGGGGGAGTCCAGAGGAAAGATCGGCAGCAGAGGACTGGGAACCGTGAGGAGAGATGAACCGGACTTAAGATATGACTAAGAGCAAGTATAATGTGGAAAATCTGACTGGTAGGAAGCTATGTGGGCTTGGAGGTTTAGGATGGAGTAACTATAGCCCAGCACTGTGCTCTAGGTTAATTAAATAAATCCTAATCTCTCTATGGTGATTTGGGTATACAGCTGATTTAGGAATAACCACTGTTTAACTAAAAGATATATCAATAATAAATATTAGTCAACAACATATAGGCCCTCAGTTTTTCTAGTTAGTTCACTTTTGGTCTACAATAGGAATTAAATTAAAAATGAATAATTAAAAAAAAAAAATCCTCTGAAAAGAAGTTACTCCAAGCCAAAACATTGGTAAAATGCCAAGTTGAATCGCCATCTAAGCTTAGACTCTGATGCAGAGGCCTGGCTCCTGAGGGAGGTTCTCCAGGGTTTTATAGCAGTGATCTCCACGGCCTTACTATGATGTACAAAAGTAAATGTTAACATGGATGTGCAAATGAGAACATTCGGATAGTAGAAGGCCCGGCATTGTGATCCCCGAGCTCTGTCACTTATTCTAATAAACACTGGGTGATAGCTCAGTGTGTGCAGCACCCACCCATCAGGTGCAAGGCCCGCACATGCGCACGCACTCACGCACGCACGCACGCACGCACGCGATCTCCAAGCGGTTTCTTCTCCCCTCTTCTAACATGCGTGTGCATATGAATGCCTGTGTAATTTCATCCATGCTAAAAGTGTTAAGGAATCTGGCATGGAAAGAAAATGCAGTGGATATACTTTTACATTTGAGAATACTTGTCTGAATGTACAAGTTCAGTACTGCAACCAAAAAGACCAACTACACCGATGGGGATAATGGTCAACCAGCCATTAGGGAGCAGCTTTGGAGAACTTAGAGGAATCAGTGTCATGGGAGCTGTGGGTCAAGGGCACCGGCTTCACAGTGGCCTCAGTTCAATGGCTGCCTTGGTCCTGTGTGAGCTGCGCTGCCTTGACTAGCTATCCTCCTAAGTGTTTGTTTTGTTTTGCTTGGTAGCTGTAAAGGGAAGCTTTTCCAGGTTTTTTCTTCTTAAAGTTCATTATTGGTATGCAGAAAACTACTGATTTTTGTTATTCATTTTGTATCTTAAGACTTGACTGAAAGTATTTCTTCAATCTAAGGGTTCAGATGGAGTCTTTAGGCTTTCTTAAGTACCAGGTCATTTAATCTGTGAATAGGGGAATTTGGACTTCTTCCTTTCCCGTCTGAATCCCTTTTATTTCTCTTCTCTTACTGCATCCATGCTGCGCTTCCAACTTTGCAGGAAATGTTTTCTGTTTTTCTCCATTTAGATGTTTGTAACATATAGCTTTTAAGAAATATTTGTTTTTATGTGTATGGGTGTTTTGTCTGCATTTCTGACTGTGCACCATAGCATGTCTGCTGTCCTCAGAGTTCATAAAAATGTTTTAGAGCCCCTAGAACTGGAGTTACAGAGGGTTGTGAATCACCATGTGGATACTGGGAACTGAATCTGGCTCCTACTTTTACATAAGTAACAAATGTTCTTAGCTGCTGAGCCATCTCCAGCCTCCAAATCTGCAAGTATTTTGCTGAGAATGTTTGTGCCTATGTTCATCAGGGAAATTGGCACATAGTTTTCTCTGTGTGTTTGTGTGTCCTTACCTGGTTTGGGCATTAGTATAATACTGGCTACATAGAATAAGTTGTATTCCTTCCAGGTTGTTAAGATTGCCAATTCTTTAAGAGTATGGTAGAATTCCCAGTTGTGAATTTGTTCAGTCCTCGGTTGTTGGTGATGGTGGGTTGTGGTTATCCACCACATCTGGACAGCTCCTGTTGGGGTACCCAGGCCACGTTCCATCAGTCAGCCTAAGAAATCACCCCCCCCACAAACATGTTATATGTTCACGCCATCTGTTTTGTTCTTTTAGAGAACTGTGACTAAAATGTTGTCCTAACTTCACTGCTCATTTCAGAAATATTTAAGGTGTTTCTTAGTTTTTGTAGGTTGTATATGTTTAGGAATTCATCCATTTTTTTTTCTTAATTTTACTTCTTTTTAGAATAGAAGTCTTCAAAGTTTTCCCTAATAACCCTCTAGATTTCATTGTGTCTATTTTAATGTTCTCTTTTAATCTCTAATTTTATTAATTTGGAATCACCCCATTGGTTATTTTTCCTAATTTTTTTTTGGTTTGTTTTTTGAGACAGGGTTTCTCTGTGTAGCCCTGGCTGTCCTAGACCTCACTCTGTAGACCAGGCTGGCCTGGATCTCAGAGACCCACCTGCCTCCTGAGTGCTGGGATTAGAGGTGTGAGTACCACTGCCTGGCTCTCACTTTAAAATGTAAACCCTTATAACCATTTTTGTAGGCAAGTCTGTGGGGGCATGATCTTTCTTAATGATTGACGGTGGGAGGGCCCCGCCTACTGTGGGTTGCTCCGCCCCGAGGCAGGAGGTCCTGGGTGGTATATGAAAGCAAGCTGGGTGAGCCTCAGGGAACAAACAAGTAAGCAGCATTTCTCCCTGGCCTGTTTCCGCTCTTGCCTCCAGGTTCCTGCCTTGAATGTCTGCAAGCAAAGTAAGACAGGGGAGTTATATGCCTGGAGACAGGACTCTTTTCCTCAGGTTTCTGGCTATGAATCTGTATTCTTTGCCATCCCTTTGTAAGGAATTGGTAAATGTAAGCAAAGCATTTCCTTGAGTTTTGTGTGTTGTGCCAACAAATCTATCAAATCTCAGGAGGGGACCCCAGGAACCATAATAGCTGGTAGGTCAGAAACACAAGTCAGACCAGCTGGGCTTGTGACTGGACACTGGAAGCTGGGAGCAGTCATGGGATGGAAGCATCAACCTGTGGGATCTGGTATTCTCTGTCTCTCTGTCTGTCTGTCTCTGAGTCCAGGTCATTATGTAGGGTAGCCCTGGCTGGCCTTGAACTCACAGAAATCAACTAGCCTCAGCATCCGAGTGCTGGAGTTAGAGCTGTTTGCCAGCATGCCTGGACCTTACCGCTGTGTCTGAAGGGTCAGAACTGAATGGATGCCATCCAGGTAGTGACTGGTGCAGAACCCAGAATGCTGAGAAACTTCACATGGGACTTGGTGAGCAAAGCTCACAGAAGTACTTTACATGGCGTGAATGCAGGAGGCTTTCTCTCATACCGGAAAGTCTCGGTGGGGCATGACGGCCCCTCTGAGTGCAGTCACAAATATCAAAGGCTGGCAATTCTGACCAGGTAGAAAACCGTGCACCTGTAGGTCTCAGTTACTCTGGAGGCAGGAAAATCACTTCAGCTCCTACATTCAAGGCCAGTCTGTTTAGTAAGGCCGGATTATTTATTAATTTTTGAGCCAAGGTCTCATTGTAGCTCAGATTGGCCTTCAACTCATTACATGGGTAAGAATGACCTTGAACTTCTGGTCCTACTGCCTTTACCTCTGGACGCTGGAATTACAGGCGTGCATAATCACACCCAGTTTATGTGCTGCTGAGGCTAGAATCCATGTCCTCCTGTATATGCTGAGCAGGCGCTCTACATCCCCGGCCTCAGATCTTCTTTTAAAACCAACCAAACAACCAGCCAGTCAACCAACCAACCTCTCTCACCCCAGCCTTCTTCACTGTGGTGCTTGCTCAGTGGTGGGGAAGCTCCGCCACTTGGCAGCACAACGCCAAGACCCGGTCTGGCTTCAACGCAGGAGTCCTTGCGCGCGCGCGTTCACCCACACCGCTTCCAAATTGTCCACCGCGGCGCTCCGTAGCAAGCCCTCGACAGGCTCCACGTCGGCCGCGCAGGCGCCCTGGGCGCGTTCACCTGCTGCCGTTGTCGCCGCCGCCGCCGCCGCCGGGGCTGGATGGGGGGCCCGAGGCCGGCCAGTGGCACCCAGGAAGAAGAGACGCGGCGGCGGCGACGCCAACACCCCCAGGACGAGCGCCCCGAGGTGCCCGCGAGCCCCACAGGAAGGCGGTGAGGTCCGGGCCCGGCCGCCCCGCGGGTAGAGACGCCGCCGGCCCCTCGCCGCGCCATGTTCAAGAAGCTGAAGCAGAAGATCAGCGAGGAGCAGCAGCTGCTGCAGCAGGCGTTAGCTCCTGCCCAGGTACGCCGTGCCCCTGCGCCGGACCCCGAGGGCGGCCGGAAGCTCTCCCGTGACCTTCGACCTCCGCCGCCGGACTGTCCCCAGATCGGAGCCGAGGGCAGGGTTCTGGGCCGTCCGGTTCCGTAGGAGCCTGGCTTCTCCCAGCGCCATCCCCGTGCGGGGTGGCGGGGCCAGTCGTGACATCTGACCTGGGAGTCTCCCCACTGAGGACCGAGCCGGCCTGAGAGATGGGTGCGATGGTTCGGGCCCCGCTCTCCCCGCCCACGCGAGACCCTGACTCTGGTTGACGGCGTGGGCGGGGCAACCCAGACCTTCTGTGATAAATGACCTCCGACCGAGGTCCGCTCTGTGTCCACTGCGCCCTGAACCTGGACCGGCCAGGACTCCGTGCGTCCCCTGGTTCCAAACCGTGATTGAGGCAGAGAGGGTCGAGCCGGCCCGGGCCAGCCTGTCTGCCGGAGCGCAGGACCGCGGTCCAGCGGCCAAGGCTGTCACGCGTTAGTCACTTCGCCTGACTCGGGGGATGGCGGGCAGGGCGGAGGGGCAGACACTGAGCCGGACGGGCAGGGAGCGTGTCAGCAGCCCTGCTCTTTCCAGGAAGGTGGTTGCTTTTAAGGGAGTATGTTTCCGGGGGAGAAGGGGGCGTGTTCGTGTTAGAAGCTGACTAACCCTCCCGAGCAGTCCTCAGGGCCGGTGGTGTGAACGAACGGAGGGCTTCTGCTGTATCTCTCGCCAGTTTTTCTGAGCATCAGTGGATTGAGCACTGACTGCTTCCTGTAGTTCCTAGAAACCTAGAAAACCCGTAGTTCAACAGAGGCTGTGGCTTAGCTAATTGGGGAGCACTTTGGGTGTTTAAATATAACGAGCCAGCTTTCTGTTTCTAGAAATGTATTCTGAGAAGATTTGGGATTTGAAAACATTTAGTTACATGGTTTTATTTTTTCTTTCTTTTTTTTTTTTTTTGTTTGAGTGTGTGTGTGTGTGTGTGTGTGTGTGTGTGCGCGCGCGCGCGCGCGCGTATGGAGGCCAGAGGACAACTTTGGTGTCATTCGTGCGCGCGCTTGTCAGTGTGGGTGCATGTGTGCGTGCGTATGTGTTCGTATGGAGGCCAGAGGACAACTTTGGTGTCATTCCTCAGGCCTTGTCTTTTTTATTTTATTATTTAAAAATGGATTTATTTATTTTATGTTGCGAGTGTCTCACCCGTATGTGTGTCTGTGTACCGTGTGCATGCTTACTACCCTCAGAGGCCAGGAGAGGGGGTCGGATAGCAGGGGATTTGAGTAATGCATGCTTGTGAGCCGTTATGTGGGTGCTGGGAGCTGAACCTTGGGTGGCCTTCTCCAAGAGAAACAAGAGCTCTTAACCTCTCTGTGCCATCTCTCCAATACCCCACCCCACCCTCTTTTATATATAAAGTTTCTTCTTGGTCTGGGATTCACCAAATAGGCTGGGCTCTCTGGCCAGCAAGCCTGGGATCTACCTGTCTCTGCTTCCCGAACACTGAGATTACAAGCATGTGCCACCACGCTTGTCTTTTTTAAAAGTGGGTTCTGAGAGGGGACTCAGGTGGTCGCGTTAGCAGCTGAACTGTCTTGCCAGCGCTGGTAGCACTCTGGGGCCGGGGAAGAACTGGCTGAATAAATTCTTAATAGGTAGCTGATTAATATGCAGCATTAAAAATAAGCAGCATTGACTTGGGTCTCTGCTGAGCATTGTATTTAGTAGTTAACAGAGGTTAATCTCATATGCACATGAATATATGAGGTAGATATTATTTCTCCTATAGATAAAGGTGTGCTGAGGCCCAAAGATGATCTAATTGCCACATAGTATCAGAGCTGCAGACAAGTGTGGTTTACATAAAATGGTGGATGTTACAAGAGACAATATAAATGTAGCATGTAATCTTAACCAGTTTTTGTGGCAAAAGGAAATGTTACTGTTTTTATAAGTGGCTGTTAACCCAGCATTTGAGATGTATGAAGGATTTCATATTCAGCTCTAGCCAGGACAACTCATCGAGCCCATGTTCCCGAAAATCAAACCATAAGTGTGTACGTGTGTAATGAATATAGCTTTTAAAGGCTATGCTGTAAGATATTAGTAATATATTTAATGTACTTATATTTAATGTTAAGCTTTTTCCTAAAAATGAACTGCACTTGTTCAGTAGCAAAGGGAATAACAACAAAAGCTTGTCGCATGCTAAGCTATTAGAGTTTCTGGTCCCCGTGGCCTAATACTGTTAGAGAAGCAAGCATCTGTGTCAGATGCTGTGTGTAAGACTGAACCCTGCATATAAGACTTAAGATAGACTTCGGATAATCGACATCTCCACCCGGAACAGAGAAGCGACTCGGCAGTATCTGCTGCCAGGAGGGCTTGAGCTCAGAAGTAAGCTGGTTAGTGCTTTCAGAGAGCTAAGGACCTTTCACTCATAAACCAGCATTCTCCTTTGAAGGCCCTGTTTTTCCATAATTATACACTTGTGTTTTTAAAGCAAGGTGTCTTCAGTTTGTGTCTTATCTTGGTGATTCAAGGGATTGTTTTGGTGTTTTGGGATATAGATTGCTTTCTCTTGAAGAAATTGCCAAGCCTTAAGGATTTTTGAGACAAGGTTTCTCTTCTACCTCTTGCTGTACTAGGACTCACTCTGGGTTTTCTTTTTTTTTTTTTCCTTTTTAAATTTATTATTATATAGTGTTCCACCTGCATGTACACCTTCGTGCCAGAGGGCACCAGAACTCACTATAGGTGGCTGTGATCCAACGTGTAACCGGTTGCTGGGAACCGAACTCAGGACCTTTGGAAGAACAGTTAGTGTTCTTAACCTCTGCGCCATCTCTCCAGCATGGGACTCACTCTGTAAAGGAGGATAGCCTAAACCTCAGAGATCCACCTATGCTGCCACTGGTCCCCTAGTGCTGGGAATACTGCCTGTGCCACCCCACTCCCCGTCCTCACTGTCTTGAAGTATTGTTTGTAATTTTTTTGTAGCCCTGGTTGTCCTGGACTCTCTTGTAGACCAGGCTGGCCTCAGATTCACAGAGATTCACCTGTCTCTGCCTCCCAAGTGCTGGGACTAAAGGTGTGTGCCACCACTCCCCGGCATGAAAGGCTCTTTTTGCTTATTCTTAAGTTTGTTCTTGCCTCCCCTTGCCCTAAGCCCTACAACTCCAGCTCCCCTCTCCACCCTTATTTTTAGTTATTTTTGTGTTTTATAATGTTCTTTAAACCAGGACTTTCTTTGGAGCACCAGCTCCTGAATAACGACAAAGAGACTTATTATATTTGTTGTAAGCTTAGGCACTGTAGCTGGGTAGATTCTCAGCTCTTCTAACCAAACAACACCGGCCTGGCCCACACGGCACCTCGTGGCCCATTACCTCTTCTCAATACCTTTTCCCAGTCCTTGTTTTTCTTTGCTTAAGGCTGGCCACTCTTCCAGACTCCAGTTCCTCCCCAGAGTTCTGCCTCTGCCCAGAAGTCCCACCTTCCTTCCTGCCTTTGCTATAGGCTGTTCAGCTCTTTATTAAACTAGTCAGAAAGTGTTGGAGTGTTTATAAAATAGGATGCAGCTAGTACCAAAGTCTGGCCTGTCTGTTGGTACAAAAATCAGCATTTGATACAAAGACAGTTTTACACAGTGAACAGAAAGATTTTTTCATTATTTGCTATCAATCTGCTCCCTGCTTTTTGAACTATTGTAAACTTTGTATATATTAAAGGTAATTACCTGAAGGGTTCTTTATTGCATTTTAGTATAATAACCTAAATTTGGGCATTCAGGTTGTTTGTTTCTTGAGAAGCTTTTGTGTGCATGCTTCCTGGTTTTTAGCTTGCTTTCCTTAAGAAATATTGTCTTGATATATTAATTTCCAGTGAGTTCCTGTCAGATGCTGATGGTTCTGGGTAAACGTTTCAAAAAAGTTCCATATAGTAGCAATAGTGCTAGTATTTGCTTCCTGTGTGCCTGTGTGCCTGCCTGCCTGTGTGCCTGCCTGTGTGCCTGCCTGCCTGCCTGTGTGCCTGCCTGTGTGCCTGCCTGCCTGCCTGTGTGCCTGCCTGCCTGCCTGTGTGCCTGCCTGCCTGTGTGCCTGCCTGCCTGCCTGCCTGCCCGCCTGTGTGCCTGCCTGCCTGCCTGCCTGTGTGCCTGCCTGCCTGCCTGCCTGCCTGCCTTCCTAGGCTGCAGAGGAATTTAACATGCTGGCAGTCTAATTCCTAGTAATTTCTGTTTGGTTCGTGCTAAGGTTATTTGAATCTTTTCTTTGTGGTCATTATTTTAAGTAATCATTTGCTCATCAGATTTGATTATTTGTATGATAATTATTATGAGTATGAATTAAAGTTAAAACATTTCAAATCAGGTTTTGCTTAATTTTTTTTTTTAAAAAACATGCATTTTGGATTTTTCTTTTTTTTTTAACTCTGTAGGATTAATTTACTAAAAGAAACATTATACAGACGGGGCTATGGATATAGCTCAGTGGTAGAGTGCCTGCCTAGCCTGATAAGGCCCTGTGTTAAATCTCTAGCACTGTAAACAGACAAACACTTCTCCAAACAAAAAACAAGCATTTGCCAAACATATTTGAGGACCAAGGTTCTGATTCAAGTACTGTATTAATTGTGATAAATTTGGGGATGTGTGTTAGTGAGTGTGTGCTTGTGTGTGTGGTGGATAAGTAACATTTCTTCCGAATTTTCATTCTCATACTAATTATTACTAAATTACTTAAATAATATAAAAATGAAGACATGAGAGGATAAATAGTTTGAGTCTACATTTCTGAAAGACTCACCAGGCTGCAGAACAGAGGCTGGCCCCAGGGACGTGGGTGGATGTTACTGTGTACTAGTTTGCTCATTGCATTGGGAACAGGAAAAGTTTGGAGATGACTGGCCATGATGAGCTCACAGAGTGTAAGTGTGCCTCAGGGTACAGTACACCTACACACATTCAAATGGTAAAGTATATGATATGCATGCTTTATTACAATTAAAACAGTTTTAAAAACAACATGTAGGCCCTATTTGAAACCTGCAGAGTTTTCATTTTTTGGTTTTTCAAGATAGGGTTTCTCTGTGTAATAGCCCTGGCTGTTCTGGATTCACTTTTTAGACCAGGCAGGGCTTGAATTTACAGAGATAATCTTGCCTCTGCCTCCCAAATGCTGGGATTACAGGTACACATCATCACTGCCTGAGTTGTTTACTTTCTTAAGTAAGGCCCTGAAATAATAGTTAGTGTGGTAGAAAATTTACAAACCCCAGCAAGAAGTCTCACAGGTGGCAGTAAAGGTGAGTTTACCAAGTGCCTCTGCTTAAACTGTCCTAAATTCCCAAAGAGCACAGCGAGGGGAGAGTACAGTCTGTGTTCCTGCCAGTGAGAAGTCAGTGCTTATTGGTGATGCTTTGTATAGAATTCTATTGTTACATCTTAATAAAATAAACTTCGTTCATGTGACTTTTAAAAAAGAATCCTCCATGCAGCTGTCAGCAGAGGGGAGAGAGGACAGACAGAGTGCATATACCCTCCTCACTGGCCTGAGAAGATTCCCAGAGCAGTGGTTCTGAACCTTCCTGGTGCTGTTATTCTTTAACAGTCCTCATGCTGTGGTGACCCCACCCATAAAGTTGTTCTCCCTGCTACTTTGTAACTGTAACTTTGCTACTGTTGTGAATCGTAAGTATGTTTTCTATAGTCTTAGGTGACCCCTGTGAAACGGTCTTCCAACCCCCAAAAGTGTGAGACAGGCAAGTTGAGAACCACTGCCCTGGACTTACGAACTTTGACTCAGAACCAGGATTTATGGATTTGATACTAGACAGAATCTCAAGATGAGCACTTAGGACACAGATCTGTGTATATTATTAACAGCATTTTGATACAGGGTTAAGTACAAGGCTTAAGAAAAAGTGCAAAAGTAAGATGGACCCAAGTGTGCGTACCGGCTCCTCAAGGGAGAGTAGGCGGTTCCTGGCATTAGCTGTCTCTACATTTTGGAGGCTCATAGGTTACTTCTGAAAAGGTTGCTGAGAAGCCTTAACTTCTCTCTCAGTTTTGCTAAGTGGCCTTGGGGATGTCTGGGTGGAGTAGCAATCTAATAAAGTGACAGCAGGAACCACAGGATTGCAGAGTCCCTCTTGGAAATGGGTTTCTGCTGAGATTCCTAGGAATTGCAGGTTTCTGCCTGGGAAGGAAGAAAGGCCACACGTAGTTGGCTGTGCCAGGGCTGCTGTGCCCCAGCACATGCCTGGGCAGCTTCTTTACTATTTTTAGGCACCACAATTTTTCCTGTGTCAGAACCAGTCCTGGTGGCACACACCTAGAATCTCAGCACATGGGAGGCCGAGGCAGGAGGATGGAGAGTTTGAGGTCAGTCTGGGTTACATTCTCCACGTGACCCTGACACGGAAAGAAAGAAAAAAGAAAAGGGTGAAATTAGAATGTGAAGGGCCATAAAGTTGTGAGAAGCCAGGATGGATCACCTGCTTTGTTAACTGCGCTTCAGAGATGGCAAGGGTGTAAGCTGTGCACGCCTCGTCTCGGGTCGCAGCTCAGGGCAAATGCAGACCGTTCACAGACCAGCACGCTGGGCTGGGGAGAAAGGACAACAGGTTACTGCAGCATCTCGACTGGTAGATGAAGGCCGGGGTCTCACTGACATTCGTGGCTCCCTCACGCGTGCAGGAGGGCGCACACACGAATGCGCACACCCTTGTAGGACAAACACTTACCTCTACTTTTCCTTGGAACATTTTCCCTTCTAAAAAGCATGTCTTTGAGATTTATAGATGTAATTTTAAAAGGAAATTTTAAACAACTTGGTAATTAATATGCTATTTTAATTTTTCCTTTTGACTTTTAAAAGTTATGGGTTTTCTTTTTATTGTTGTTATTGTTTTTTGAATTCCCTGTTTTGGTAATGAACTTATATTAGTATTTTTAGGTAAACCTCTTATACTTATTTTTGCGTGTATTTTTCGTGTTTTTTTTTTTTTTAACTTCTGTTTATTCTGTTGCCTAGAGAGATGCCTTCAGAATTTTAACCTCGCTGCTTCCACTGATCCTATTCTGGAATTGTATCTCTCTAGCTAGCAATGACATCAGGCTGCAGATGACAGGCCAAGTTTAGCCTTCCATCTTTTACTTTAGTGTGCGGGTCCCCTGAACTCATACACAAACTGTCTGTTGTGGGTTTATGGCACCTCCACTCCACACCGCAGTTCACAACTATCTATAACTTTAGTTTCAGGGGCTCTAATGCCCCCTTCTGGCCTCAGAGAGCACCAGGCATGTTTGTGGTACATAGGTATATATGCAGAACACCTGTACACTTAAAATAAAATAGCAACAATAATAATAAAAAAAACCCCTAAAGCTGAAATAGGAATTTCTGCTCTAATAACCATCATTTTAACTGTTGTGCTGTTTTTGGTTTTAGTTTATTGTGGTTTTATGGATTCAAGAGCTTGTCAACACTGTCAAGATTGTAAGCATTACATCACTGACAATGTATGGGCATCTGTATTTAGGTTAATTTTCAGCATGTAGACATAGTTTTTGATTTACTAGATTTTTCTGGTCTTGCTCAGTTTTGTTTTGTTTTTTTAAAGATTTATTTATTCATTATGTATACAGTTTTCTGCCTGCATGCCAGAAGAGGGCACCAGATCTCATTATAGATGGTTGTGAGCCACCATGTGGTTGCTGGGAATTGAACTCAGGACCTATGGGAGAGTACCTAGTGCTCTTAACCTCTGAGCCATCTCTCCAGCTCTTGTTTTGTATTTTAGGAGGAAGTCTTGTTTTTTGGTGGTTCACTACTGTTTTTGAAATCCTGAAGATTGATTTCCTTAGCTGACTGTTATCTGTTAGTCCTGTGTACTTGTATGTTTGTGTAGGAGCGGGGACTGGTCAATCTAGAATTCCTCATTGGCAGTCAAAACAACCAGTCATCTCAATATTCTAAGTGCGTGTGTGTTGCTGGCCATCAGATCCAGGTCCCTGTGTGCTAGGCACTGTGCTCCGCTGCTGAGCTACACCCTTGAGACGGAAAGGAAACTGAAGGATTACAGCACTTATCTTGGAATCTGAACTGTGCTGTGCTGGGACACAGATTGTCATGGGAAACCGGGCCGCCTTGTTTTCCTTTGTCACGGGCTCTAACTAGTGACGCTTTAGAAGGTCACTCATTATACTGTTATCTCTGGGGATGTGCTTGCATTGGGGGCTGCTGACCTGCTGCAGCTCCTGTTTGTTGTGTAACAGTCTCCTGAAGGAGTGCTGGTAGCACCAATCTTCCAGTCCAGTACTCTAGGCCCTGTCCCTGCAGACTTGTCCTGGGGAGTGAGCAGAAGATTCCACTCTATGCTTTGTAGCTCTCCTTCAGGCCTTTGGCCTTATCTACCTGCTTTGCCCTTCTCCCTCCTTGCTTTGTTCATGTTACCTAGGCTGAAGCCTCATTGTTCCAGAAAAGAAACATGCTGCTCCACTGAGTGTGCAGAGCGAGACAGGAAAGCTAAGGGCTTGTCAGCAAGTCGACCTGGTCTTGGGCCCACCTCTATGTTCACAGCTCGCATGCACCTGTTGCTTTAAGCTTATGAAGATTCTGCGGTGAACGCTGTTTCACCTCTTCGTGTCAGCATTCCCTTCTGTGGATCCTGGGGTTGTGGCACCTCAGCTGTGCTGGGTCTTGTATTTCTCACTTACCTCCAGTCTTTGAAGGTTGCTTGAGAGGTCAGAATTCTTTGGGGAGGATTTCTCATCTATATGGTATATAGGTCATATGCAATACTTAACTGGAAGTTGCCCTAAGTTAACTTTGGATGAGGGAACTTCACATATCAGAAGCCATGTTTGGGAAATGAAGCATTTATATCACAAGAGTAAGGGCTCATTTCTGGAACTACGGTAGATTGTAGAATGGCAAAGATGCTTGATTAAGGGCATGCTGAAAAACTCCCACTAGTGCCTGAAATGTAGACGTTAGAAAGCTAAACCCAAGGTAGGTAACCCTTCCTTAACTGAAGTGTCAAGTTGATTTGCAGGGACTGGAGCAGTGTGTAATTGTGTAATGCAGAAAGGTCCAGTGGGCTGTCCCTGCCCTAGTTGAGTGTGTGGGAGGAGTTCCTGAGCAGGCGTGCTGAATGCTAGTACAAGCCTAATGCCGCACCTATTTCTGGCTGTAGCTGCTTGGGGCAAAACTTGAGAGGCAGGAGCTAAGTCAAAAGGCCCATTAGCAGCCAAACATGCTAGTGATTCCACAGCTGATGTAAACTACTCATGAGAAAACATTGACTACCCCTGATTTTGAGATTTCTCATGCTTGTTTTGTCTACGGCTCCAATAATTAGGGCAGTCCAGTTCCTCTAACAGGCTGTAAGGCTGTAAGGCTGAGAGAACTTTGGGAGCTAGCTGACCAAAAAATAGTGTGAATGCTGTTTCCTTTCTTGTAGAAAGCTGGGATTAGTTGGTTTCAGAGAGTTACAGATTCATGATAATTAAACCGTATGACACCTAAAGAGATGTGTACGCACAGAATTGTACCCATGTTTCTAACAATTCTACTCTCGAGTGTCCATGAAACCCCAGCAAGGGAGCCTCCAGTAGAGCAAAGGTAAACCTAGCACATCCCACTATGTGAGATCCAAATTCTGTGTTTTTGCTACCTTTAAATCATGTTGTTAAACCTGGGATTAATGCTTTCAATTCCTATTTTTAAAAATCATATTAAAAACATGAAGTACATTGAAGTGTATAGGTTTGGGAGCTGGCGGCCAGGTACAGGAGCTTTGTGCTTACAGAGATAACATGGCTGGTTATCTCTGTAAAGCACTCAGGTGACTTGTACCTGAAGTCTCCTCCTGTGTTTAGTGAAAATGCAGGCAAGAAGGTAGCTATCATGAGGGGGTTCTCTCCAGGGCCCACTGCCCGGTGAGCAGCTGCTGGCCGTTAATAGCTGCTGGACAAGGGAGGGTCAGTGGGCATTCTCACTGGTGGGGACACACACATGGGTAGCACTAGTGAGTCTAGAGCAGAGCTGGGGTGGGGGTGGGAGGAGAGAGATGGACGATGGGTATAGTCACATTTCACTGTAATATGTGTGATTCAAGAATAAAGAGAAAGTGAATCCATGATATAAAGTTTACAGGCGGTAGTGTCTGGGTTGCAGCTCAGCAGTTGGTGATTGTCTGCATGGCGAAGACCCACGTTTGAGGTCTAGCCCCTATGCCTGTAGTTTTGTTAAAACTTTTGTTTTAGGGGTGTCTCTATGCGTTGGGTGTAAGTATGGCGGCATTGTTGCTATTCTACTGTGAGTGCCAGAGAACTTCAGGAAGTAGTCATCGACAGTGAACTGGTGAGGCAGACGGGGAGGTAGAAGCTGTGTCTATCCTGGCAAGCCACGTGAGCATTCTGAGCATCAGTTCTAATCAGGAAATTGGCTGTGGTATCGTGTGCCCTTTGTGCCTTTCAGATAGGTTGTAAGGACCCAAAGTGACACAATACAAGAAGACATTTGCAGTTGTTGATGATGTTTTTATTGAACGGTGCATACAAGGTGTTGTGCTCGGTGTTAATTTGCCTTGAAGGGCACACCTAGTCCCTTCACGGCCGAGACAGGTGCTGCCCAAATTCTTATGGAGTTAGGGTGGGGCCTTAGGAGCTTCTGACAGGTCATGAAAAGCCTAGGAATAGGGACAGGGCGCAGAGCCTACCATTCCCAAAGGTTACTGTTCATCTTCACACTCTACAGAAGTTTGCGCAGCCTCAGAGCTTCTGAGCTGAGTTCGGCCACGGTTCTGTAGGTCAGAAGTCTGGGACAGCAGGACTCTGTTTCAAGGCTGTCCCAGGTGCTGTCAGGTTGTTTTCTTTCCTTCATGCCCAGGAGGTTACCGTCGGCTTCAGCCAGTGCTCTGCGGGCTGTGGAAGAGGCGGCTTTCCACCCCAGACTGCAGTTCTCGCCGTGTGTCCCTGCAGGGGCAGGAGTGCGAACCTCTAGCCTTGATCTTTGTCTTCTGGACCCACATTTGAAGGGCCTGTGTAACTAGGTTCAACTTGTCTGGGTACTTTTTCTTTTTTCTTTCATTTAGAGTAAACTCATTTTCAGCTAAAATCATGCTTTCAGAACCCCTTTCCATATATGGTAGCACAGTTGTGACAGTGATATGTTATTCACCGGGCAAAGGTGATGTGGGACCTTCCACATTAGACTGGTTTTTCTTATTGTGAAGTTGAGGCCTCTGGTCAGCTAATGATAAGCTATCCGGCAAGGGAATATGAGTGTGAGCCTGGATAGCAACACCAGTTTTCTCAGCAAATAGCATGCACACACGTGCACATCACACAAACATGTGCACGCGTGCACACACAACCCAAATGGAATCCAGGATCTTGCCCGTGTTAGGCAAGTGCTCTACCACTGGGCTATGTCTCCAGCCCCTTAAAGTCCTATCTGTCTCTAAGTGTGAGAGCATACTAAAGATCCAGGCTACCAGAGACCAGGCTTTTCTTGTCGTACTTGTCTTGTAGCTTCAGATAGTGATCAGCCATTAGGCTGAATGTTACCAGGTGCTGTGGCACTTTTCTGGGCACAGGGTGTTTTAGAGCTCATTCACTCTTCATCTTGATAAACCATTAAAAATTTAGATTACTTTGTTTTATATTTGTTCAGAGTTGATGAGGCCTTCTGATTAGACTCACAGGAGGCTGAGATGTAAGGCCAATTTTGACATCCACATTGAGACGCACTTTCACGTGAGTCAAGGTCTCATCTTGGCATGGGGTCCTCTCGGCATTTAGGTATTTGGAGAGCTGAATTAGTACAGCAGAGATTTCTCAGGAGTTATGGAGTCCCAGTAGGGGATGGGTTGCTCAAGAGGAATTTCCTCAAGGCTGTTATAGTTCCTAACGTTTCCCACCTCCACCCAGACCCAGCGAGGAGCTCTTCCCTTCCTGTGGCAGCCTCTTCAGATCTCAGCCTTTCAAGCGGCTTGGCTTGAAAACTAACTCTAGGTCTAGGAAGGGTTTCAGATGTAAAACTGCACTCCCTCACATTCCCGTGGGTGCTGAGCATGCAAACCTCAGGCCTTGTGCTTGTACTGCAGCCACTTTGCAGCTACTCAGTTTCCCCAACTTTGATATAAGCTGTCTCTGGAGTAAACATGTTTGGTGGCCACCTTTTTCAAAACACACAGACAGAGTTACGTTGTTCTGGATGCTTAAGCCATCGGAAAAGATTTATGTTACATTCACCTATTTGCCTGTTTCAAAGTTTTAAGTCCTGGTTTGCCTTGTTTTGTCTTGGATGCTTAGAGGATACCTTGTCCTTTAAGGTGACTTTCACCTGGCTGATTGTAGCAGGCTGTGTGCTGATTTTCAGGTGATCTTTAGAAGGGACATGTGTTAGAATTCCTTGTTGTAAGTGACAGAATTCAGTGTAGACAAGAAGAAAAAGACTTTGTTAAAGAATGCCAGGTAGCTGACAGTTTTTCCAGGGCCCCAGGCTGCTGCAGAGCAACAGCCTGTACAGTAGGCTGGCCTGATGGCTACCTCCTGGGCTCTTAATGAAAACGTTGCAGCTGCTCAGCAGTTGCAATAGCCAGCGCCAGCATGGCACCTCCCACTGTACTGCACTCCTTTGGCTGTCTCCAGCTCTGTCCCTAGCTTACTGAAGGGTGACCTTTAACTTGACATGTCTATTTTTTTACTTGTGACTCAGTCTCACGTGGGTGTGACTGATGGTAGGTCTCAAGTTCCCTGTTGCAGATAAAGGGAGGACTGGGCTAGTAAGTTTCTGAGGATTAACTTAGGGCCTCAGGAGAGCTGCTTATTGAAGAACATTATTAAGCTTGGGTCTATAGATGTGTCCATCATGCCATTTAAACTCACTCTTAATTTCTCCTTTGACATAAGCATTTTTCCTGTTCAGAGGTTAACATTTATATCTCTTCCAGAGTGAATGGCCAATTGTTTCTACACTGTTTTCTGGGGGGAAGTTTAGCTTACATCTGTTTGCTTTTCTCTGTATATGTTTGTGTGTGTGTGCACGTGCTCATGACCTCAGCTCCACCCTGACCTTAGCAATGTGTTCACACATTTGTCACATTTGTTCACACAGTGGGTTCCATTTGTCGACTTGTTCTCTCGTGAACGACAGGTAGTTTTGAAATTTTTCTTGTCTGTAAAGCTGTGTAGGTGTGAAAGAGTGTGGAAGCAAGCACTTCCGTGAGTGAGTTCAGAGCTGTTTTGTTACTAGTACAGAGGGGCTTAACGTTTTGGTTTTGTACTTTCAGGGCTGTTCTTAGCTCGTATCAGAGTAGACTTCAGACACCAGGTTTAGTACTTGGGGCCCTTTGTTCTGTGTTGAGGATTCTAGTAATCAGGCTATTCTTAGCATCTCAGTGTCCAGCTGAGCTGTGCAAGTAGGGTCAAAGAAAGGCTTTTGACTGGAGAGGTGGGCCCTGCTATTTACCTGTATATTTCATAGTTTTGAATGTTTCAGGGGCTTTAAAGTTAAAGCTGACAACTTGTTTTTAACAAACTTAAAATTTTGAATCATTTTGTTTTACAGAAAAATGGCAAATATAGTAGAGTTTTTATATACTCATCACTTGGCCTCAGTTTCTCCCAATATTATCATCCTAAATGTAATCACAGTCTTATATACATTTTGCTAAAATTGACTGTCAGCTCAAAGACTTAGTGGGTAGTAGCTAAGTCTTCTAGTTGATTCTGTTGTAGTTACTCTTTCTGCTTTTTCATGTGTCCCCTTCCGTTCTTTGAGTTCCTGGGCATGGAGTGAGAACAGAACCTCTCAGTGCATAGTGTCCTAGTCAGTGCTGTCTTCTAATCTGTACAATCATTTTTAAATGTAGGTTTCCTCCAGCTCCTCAACACCAACAAGGGCCAGAAGCAGGACATCCTCATTTACAGAGCAGCTTGATGACGTGACACCCGACAGAGAGGTTAGTGTGGCATTCTGACGTCCTCCTCGTGGGAAGTGTAAGCTGATGATGGCGACAACATGGGGACAATTTTGACAAGTCAGTTATTTGTTTTCTGGGTATTATATTTATTAATAATTCAACTGGACCTTTTCCTTTAAACACAAGTAGCAGTTACCCCTTATAAACTGTTGGAGAAAATTAATTTAAGAGGATCAGTATGTTTATTTAATATTTGGAGCTATCAGAATAATTTAGTAATGTTTTGTTCAACATAGCATCTTATGGGGAAAAGCCTTCAATTTTTAAGCTGGTGGTAAGAAACTGAAAAGTAACAACCAATTCCATATAACTAACAACTGGCTTGGAGATTTTTTTTTTTTTTTTGTATATTTTTCTTTTCCGTGAAGTATAACCTAAATGTAGGATAATGTTAAGGGAATTGAAGAGATGGCTCAGTCGAGAGCATTTGCCGCTTTTGCACAGGAGTAGGTTGGTTCTAAGCACCCGCATGGAGACACTTATTGCTGTAACTCCAGTTCCAGGGGTTCTGACTCCCCAGGAGGCACTACCAGAGCGTGATGGATCTGCATCTGTAGTTAAAGCTGTGAATTCTTGGAACCTAACTCAGGTTCTGCAAGAGCAACAGGTGCTCTTAACCACTGAACCATTTATCCAGCCCAAGAGGGCTTTTCTTTTTTTTTTTTTTTTTAATATTTTATTATGTACACAATGTTCTGTCTGCAAGTACATCTGCAGGGCAGAAGAGGGCACCAGATCTCATTATAGATGGTTGTGAGCCACCATGTGGTTGCTGGGAATTGAACTCATGACCTCTGGAAGAGCAGGCAGTGCTCTTAACCTCTGAGCCATCTCTCCAGCCCCCAGCTTTTTTTTTTTTTTTTAAGTATTATATTTTATATTTATTTATGTCTGTGTACCACATGTGTGCCTGCTACCCACAGAGGCCAGAAGAGGGCATTAGGTCTCTTGGAACTGGAGTTAGAGATGATTGTGAGCCACCAAGTGGGTGCTGGGCATTGAAGTTGGGTCCTCTGCAAGAGCAGCCTGTCTGTTAGCCTCTGAGCCATCTCTCCAGCCCCCCACCCCTAAAACACTTATTAATTTTACTTATGAGTGCTTGCATGTATGTTAGGGCATCATGTGTGGAAGTTGTAATTTGCCTATCTGTTGGGATGGTTCTCTTCCAGTTTAATATAGGAGTTGTCTTGTCAGCAACCTGCTCTTGAGGGCACAATGCCTAGTAGCATTCCGAAAGGAGAGAAGAAATTATTGTTATAGCAAAAACTGGGAAGCAAACCAGATATGGAAATATAAAATCAACTAGAGACAGCTAGTAAACCATTGAGTCCAGGGTTTCTGAGACTGTCCACCTCAGAAACAAAGACCAAAACAAATGAATGTAAGACTTCCCCTGTAAGAACAAGAGAGGCAAGTGTGTGCTACCTTTCTTTGGTGTTCTGGCAGTGGGTGCTGGGCAGGGCATGTGACAAAAGGCGAAGGCGAAGGAAGAGTGTATAAAATGACGTCTGTCTGCAGACATGTAGAAAATTCCAGGTAAACATTAGACTTAATAAACGAGTTTAGCAAATAAATGCAGATAAGAGATTAATTTCCAAATGTATATTACATTTCTATGGAATAGTAATTTTAAGAAGCCCCAAAATGGGCTAGAAAGATGGCTCAGAGGTTAAGAGCACTGGCTGTTCTTCCAAATGTCCTGAGTTCAATTCCCACCAACCACATGGTGGCTCACAACCTTCTATAGTGAGATCTGGTGCCCTCTTCTGGCTTGCAGGTGTACATGCAGGCAGAACATTGTATACATAAGAAACAAATAAATCTGGAAAGAGAGAGAGAGAGAGAGAGAGAGAGAGAGAAGAAGAGAAAAGAAAAGAAAAGAAAAGAAAAGGAAAGGAAAGCCCCAAGTGAATTAACACACAGAGGAGGTATTTGACAAAGTCCAACTCTGGTTCCCGATAAGAGCAAAGGAGAGGGGAGGGAACTGGTACACATGATGAAGCATGGTGATTAAGTTACTCACAGGCAGCTTCCAGAATGGTAAAGGACCTAACATTACAAAAGCTTGTTTATCTCTTGTGGGTGTAGGTGTGGGTGTGCATCACAGTGTGCATGTAGAAGTCAGAGGACAGTTTGGGGGAGTCCGTGTGGGTCCAAGAGATTGAACTCAGGGCTTTGTCCAGTGAGCTATCTTGCCTCCCCAAACTAAAAGCCCAGTGGCACTCATCTCTAGTTCCATGCAGTATTTCTGTGTGTATGGAGGTGGAGCCCTGGTTCTGTCTGTTACTCTGTAGGCAGTGACACTTTCACTAATTGATGTTGAAATTAAATTGACTTTGCTTCCTTCATGACTCTCATTTGATCATGGTATGTATGCTTTGTGTGTGTGTGTGTGTGTGTGTGTGTGTGTGTGTGTGTGTGTGTGTGTGTGTGGCTGGATTTGCTTTTGTCAATTTCATTGTTTTGAAGATTGTCATGTGTTGATAAGGGATATTCGTCAGCTTTGTGATTTCTGATTTTGGTATCAGGATGTACCGACCTCATAGAACAAATTAGTATTATTCTTTTGTATTATTTTGGAAAACTTTGTGAAGTGTTTGATCTGGTCTTGGCTGTTGTAACTCCCTTCATCCCAACCTGCTCTCCATTTTTTCTTAATGTGTGGAAATGTTTTGATTACTAATTTAACCTCTTTAGCTTTATTCAGATTTATTCAGTTTAATGTATCTCCTTATCAGTTTTGAAAAGTTGGTTCCATATCATCTAAATTATCTTAAGTTAACAGTAAGAGTTCTCATTGTCTTGCTTTTTCATCCACCTCAGCTAAAGATTTGTTGATCTTTTGAAAAATTGCCTTTCGGTTACACCTTCCACATTAGGGATGAGCATTTTCAGAGTGGGAATGGCAAGTTTGAAGTCTTTATTTTTCTCAAGTCTTAGAGACCTTGAGTGAGCCCTCTTAGAGTGCATATTGGATCGTCTTTCTCTATCTTTTTAGGTCCGTGATGTTTGCGTTGGGGCTAGGGAGAGCTACAAAAATGTTTCGCTTTTTAAAGATTGTATATGAGGTTGAGGGAGCTGTAGAGCGCTAATTGTGATCTTGAATTTGACTGATTGATTCCCCCATCAGTCTCTTCTGCAGTTGTATCAACACAGGCGCTTATTAAGGTACGCAGTGCTGCAAGTAAGAATAGAGCGCCTTAGGTTTACCACTTGGGCACTGGTATCTGAGTGAGGAAAGAGAATGTGTGAGCTTCTGAGGCCCCGAACTCCTTAGGGCGGTTCTTCTTCTGGTCTGTATAAGGGATGCCAATCAGATTTGTGAATAAAAATGAGGGGGAAAGACTATGAATAAAAATAAATGAAGAAGTTACTTGGAGTTAGCAGTGGTTTCTCAAGGACTTTCGGATGCCCTTTGAGAAGCTGCCGGCTGTACTGCCTGCTGTGCTGAGCCTTCACCCAGAGGGCTTGTGCTCCTATCACCCTTACCGGGCCAGACACCAGACATAGAAGATAAGACTTTTTTCTCTCTTGTCACTGAGGGGTGTTTCTGGGTTCACAAACATGGCAAACACCTCTAGGCGTAGAGGGATTGAAATCATTCCTGAGAGGCTTGAAGTTGAGACCCAAGGCAGCTGTTTTCAACTGTAGCTCAGTAAGAGTGAAAACCTGCTCAGTGCAGTTTTGTAAGTTCCCCCAGGGCTGATATTAAGCTGCTACCATATAGCTGCTTAGGTGCTAGGTGAAGGCAGTGGTGTAGGCAGTTACTTAAGTTTCTCTTTGGACTGGCTGAGAGGACTGAAAATGAAAGTGTTTTGTGCTGGTAAGTTAGCACATGTGGCGGGAGCAGCAGCTGCAGCTAAGGCAGTTCTCCTAGCTACAGTAGTTGGCTGCTGCTCTCTGTGGCTTGTTATGGGAAGCCTCTGTCCTTGGGGAGGCTTCATGATCAAAAACTAAGTCACACCTCTTTGAGCTTAGTGACTGAACTTGTGATGGCTCTTCCCATAGAATCTGACCTAAGCTGGAGCCTTGGGAGCCATATTAACTGGGTGGGAAAGGAGGGTCACAAGAAGGGATGAGAAAGACACTACTTTTCTCAAAATGAGCCTGTAAAAGAATGGTTCTCAACCTTCCTAATGTTGCGATCCTTTAATACAGTCCTCATGTTTTGGTGAGCCCCCCAATCATAAAAGTATTATGTTTTTTTGCAACTTCATAACTGTAATTTTGCTACTATTACAAATCGTAATGTGAACATCTGTGTTTTTTAAAATTTTAATTTGTTTTGTCTTAGATTGGCATACTGACACCTAACTAATCCAGTTAGTGGGGAGCAAGAGGCAGGAGACCCAGTGGTTCAGGGTCACCCTTGGCTACAGAGTAAGCTTGAGGCCAGCCTGGCTGCATGAGAGCCCATTCAGTACATCAACCAGGCCAAGTAAAGCAAAGGTTTGTCTGTCTGTAATTATGACGGTCTCCAGAGCAGTGCTGGGTGAAGGACTACTGAAGGCTGCAGTCAGTATGTGCAGCCTTAAAGTCCGGAGGGAAGGTGTGTAGGCCTTTAAACTTTTGCAACGCTTACTTTCATATGTGTCCTTTATAGGACACATAACTTACTGTATATCATGTACTGTTATATAGTGTGTTATACACCTTAGTTATACCTTGTATAATTTGTCTTAAAACTAGTGCCATCAATATTTTCCTGGGTTAAATTTTTAGCATTTTCATTTTGTAATAATTATATATGCATAGATTATAAAAAACTAGGGGGCAGCTAGTTTTCCTCAAATAGTAACATCCTAAGTACTTACAAAAGTTATACTATGGTCTCCAAAAAAAGCAGTTACCTCTGAGAAATCTGCAGCACCCAGAGCCCCAGTTTAGATCTAACCTGTCTTACATGGACAGATCTTGTGTGCTTGTGCTTGTGCTTGTGCTTGTGCCTGTGTTAGGAATCTGTGAGGTTTTGTTTGTTTGGTTTGGTTTTTCTTTTTTCTTTTCTTTGATTTTTCGAGACAGTAGATAAAGTGGAGAGTAATTAAGAAGACAAATGATGTTAACATACGCATGCAAAAGAAATCATTTAAAGTGACATTTGATATCTATCTAATTCATGATCGTGGGTATTTGGTGTAACAGTTTCTGTAAGAAAAGTAAAACAAAAAAAGAATATGTATCAAAAGAACTAGTGTTATAGATTTTATTTCAGAAGTTTCTTATGTATGTACTTTTGATAAAAGTAATTTTGCGTGTATTAATAAAGTTTTGTGTTTTATTGTTTCTATATTTCAGTGCTGTCTTTTTAAGTATTTAAAGAATTCATTTTAGTACTTATAGAAGTTATGCTAAAGGTGTGTGTTGTTCACATTTATCTTTAAGCCCACTTTACTGTAAGCCATGACTGGCATAAATGTTGTCTGCATCTGGTGTAACTCGGTGAGCTAAGGGCGAGTGTAGAGCTGGGCAGCGGCTGTAGCTGTGCCTCATCCCTGTCACCTCTCAGCTTTCCTCCTGGCATGGTTTTGCTGTGGCCACTGCTGAGGAAGAGGGTGGTGTCTGGTAAGAAGAGTGAATGTAACATCTCAGTGTCTAGAAAAACTGAAGAATACGGTATTGTTAGCTGTGGGCATTACTCTCTGTCGGTCTTCAGAGCTTCATCGCGCGTTGCTGACAGTCTGCACTTTTGTGGGTTGTTTATATGAGAGGGGATCTTTATACTAAGTAGCCAGGTATACTGGGTGCCATGATGCCTGCTGCAGACATTATATGTATACCAGTTAGCAAGTGGCATCCAAGTCAGCTTTTGCAATCCTAAACTCACTAGTTCATTCCATTCCTGACTGCTCCTTTGGGGGTGGGATGATGCTCTTAATGGGGGCTGTAATATTTTGAGTGCTGTAGTGCTGTGCTGTGAGATCACTGTGAAACACACTGTGGTTTGTATTTCATCATTTGTTTTGTTTTTTACCTCTGCTTGTTACACTGACTGAGACAGCTGCTAGCTGGGATGGTAGCAGAGCCCGCCTTTCTCTCTGAGTACACTATCTTTGCTTTGGATCCCTCCAAACAGCACAAAACACAGAGAGACAGAGTGGTGAGTCCTCCCACCGCTTTCTGCCTTCCCTTGTGGGAATCACAACATTTGGGCAGCTGTAGCAGTAATTCTCATGTGGCTTATCACTTACTTCCCTCAGAGCATCTTCAGTGTTGCATTACTAACTCTATTCTTTACCTCAAAGAACTAGTTGCTGAGTTTGCTGGCTAGCTGCTTCGTGGTGACTAACAGCATCTCAGTAACATCTCCTTTCCACTAATGTAGTGAAGGCCACCCCTACTTGTTAGTTTTGTCTCTTGGAAATGTGTGCTCATACTGAAAAACCAGTATGCATGGTCAGAAATCTGTTCTACTCTTGGGAGGAAGCCAGGAGTGTTTGAGATGTGACTGACTTTTTTTTTTTTTTTAAGGAAAATAATGCATTGTATAAATCATTAATTAACAACATTGCATAGGTAGGTGGATTCTATTATAGCATGTTCATTTTAAGTACAAAGTATATTGTGTTTTATGATTGTGTTTTTTGAGTATGAAAAGAAACAGTTGTCTCATTTTTTAAAATAAGTAGATCATATATGATTTATTTTGGGGATGTAGATATCTTTCTATTTGGAGTATCTGGTAAATGGGAATTTAATAAATTAAAATGTATCAGGGTTTACTTTCCAATGGTTCCCTTGGAGGACAGCTGAACTGGCTTTTCAGTTTTTCTAAGTGTTAAGAATTGGTTTAACGTGGTAGCTGGTTGTTCTTAAACCAGGTGGGCAGTGAAGGCTTGGTGTATACAGGACCAGCAGTGGTCTTCAGTTCTATTCTAGAGAAGAAAGCAGCTCAGGGTGAAAATGGAGTGTCAAATGACATTTGGAAAGCTGCTTTCTCGCTGCCTCTGGCTACAAGGAATACTTCCTGTTTACAGAGATATTTGGGGCTGAGTCAGGAGTCTCAGCTACATAGAATTTTCAGTTTATTTGAAAGAAGGAAAGAAGGAGGGAAGGGAAGGGAAAAAGACAGTAAAGAAAAGAAAAACATTCTGTACACGCATATAGGAGTGATGGAAACTTCAGAGACATATCTGTCATGAATACAGTATAAAATAATTCAATTCTTAATGTTATAAGGTAAACATGAGTGCTTTAAGTTATTTAGAAATAAACTTCAGTAGACTAGAAAAATTAATCTTATATAAATTTTATATGTTCATGATTGAAAACATGAATTTCTCCATGAGACAAAAGGAACTTTAGAATAATTACTTATCATAGTAAAAATTTAGTGGGAATTAATTACAAGTTCACCAAGAGCTGAGTTTTCTTTAATTTGTTTTTTTTTTTAAGACGTTTTTATTTGTTTATTGGGGGGTGGGTAGGTTCTTTCTGTTATTAGCTCTGGATGTCCTGGAACTTGCTATGTAGATCATTCTGTCCTCCAACTCATAGGGATCCTCCAGCTTTCCAAGGTAAAAGCACGGTTAAAAGCATGTGCTACCTTGTCGGGGCTTAATGTAGTTTAAAAACATACTTCTGTCTCTACTCTTCAAATACAGCTGTATCCTTAGAGCTCAGCAGCCAAACCATGGTCATAGAAAGCTTGAAACAGGTATAATTGAGAAGATTGCAGAAAAATGAAAAAAAAAAAAAAATGAAGACAAGTTTGGCAGAGAAGAGGGTGTGTCTGGGCAGCCAAGCGGGTTTCAAACCCGCTGAGAATTCCCCCCAGGGAAAGTGTGGGGACCTAGAGCCTCAGTGTGTGGAGTGAACTCTGCTTTCCTCGCTGGGAGGAGGACCCCGAGAGTTCTTAGGCTGAAGAAAGAGCCCAGGCAAGGCGTTAGCAGGCAGTGTTAGGCGTCCAGCACCAGGATGGAAACACTGTGCCCTGTCCTCTGAGAGCTGCTGGACAGAGATGTTGAGGTGTGCACAGCACAGAGGCCTCCCAGCGATGCAGAAGGAAATGAGCAGCATAGAGGGCGTTGGCTTTGCAGGTGAGCCAGTTGGGGCTTCAGAAGCCCTGTAGAACAGATGCCAAAATCTCAAGCGCTGCTTGTGCAGAGTCCTGTCTTAGGTTCACACGGTGCCCCAGACCAGTGCTCCTCAGCCAGGCTTTACTGACTTGGCTAGGTAATGCAGGGTTTACAGTTAAAAATACTTCCAAAGCCGGGCATGGTTATGCATGCCTGTAATCTCAGTATTCAGGAAGTAAAGAAATTCAAGGCCAACCTCAGCAGCTTACTGAATTTAAGACTAGTCTGGACATTGTGAGACCCCGTCTCAAAACAATAAGCAAACAAAAAGTTCAAAGAAAAGAAAGTTTTAAGAATTGTTTTAGGTACTACGTGTTGTGAGCTTGGTGATATTTAAAGAGCTGTGGGGCTTTCTCAAATGGACCACTGCTGTGCATAAGGCCATCCCTTCAACAGAATATGGGCCTTAGTGCTGTCCTCCCCAGAGCCCCACCTATTTTATGGAGCCCTTTCAGACCTTTCTTAATAATTGAAAGTTTGTTTTGGATCCTATAGGATATTATTATAGTGTTTTGTAAATAGTATGTCATATATATTACCATGTAATTGAAATGGTGCTGAATAAGAAGGTAGGTTAGTTCCTATCTTCTCCCAACTTTTTTTTTCCTATATAATTTTAAAGAAGTCTCTTAGATTGATAGAAATTAAGAGCATATTTTAAAGGGAAGAGAAGGTCCTTTAAAGGTGTAACTAAGGAAAATTTGAAGTATATTGTGAATGAGAAATAGTAATAATGACACATGAATATTCCTTTCACCACATGTCCATTACTCAGTGTTAACAACTAATAGCTCATATCCGTCACAACCATTCTCACACTTCCGTGGCCACATTGTTTCCGGCCTCCACATACACACATTCCCCCACTTTGCATATTTTTAGGAAATTAAATCCTACAGCTGGGGTGGTGGTGTACATTTGTAAACCAAGACTTGAAAAGCTGAGGCAGGAGAGGGTCCTTCGAACTTAGGAATTTAAGGCTACAAGGGCAACTTAGTGAGACCCCATTTCATAAAACAAGGATGCCAAAGAAATTCTCCATTTGTAAATATTTTGCTTTCTTTCCTGAAAAATGAGATTAAATTATGACACAATAAATTTCTGATACTCAGCGATTAACTTCTTATTGAACACCTAACTTATCTTGAGAACCTTGAGAATACTTTGGACAAGCCACCCCCATTTCTTTCATCTTCCCTGGGATTATCTGTAAAGGAAAAGGAAGCACACCGCGCTAGACTCCTGGGCTGTGACTGCGTGCGCTGTGACTGCGCGCGGTGCAGTTGGTCTGTAAAGCAAGGTGGCGCTTTCTCCTGAGCTGCTCCTACAGTGGGGGCACTGAGCGGCAGTGCACTGTACATGCAGCGTGGAATTCCCAAGTGCAGACAGTCGTGGGCTCGCCTCCGCAGCCCGTGACTCTGCCTTGGAGCAGCGGGCTCCCCAGCGGAAGGAAGCAGAAAGTATGTGTGGAAGACATTTTCTTAGACTCTTTCTGAGAATGTTTACACTAGTTTTGTTTAAATTGCTGGCTTCAAGTGAATGAAGCATTTCAATATTTTTATTTTTTGTAAGTTTGCCCAGATAATTTTAATTTGAATGTGGTTTTAGTGTAGGGAGCAGTTGACATGACTTCTTTGTGGATAGTTTTCTATTTGAGTGAGCTTTGCTTATTGACTCTTTGTCATGGGGACAAAATTGGGCACATAAGGGAAGAGGTGTTTGATTAGCTTGAAATAAATTTGCTGCACACTAATCTTTGCTGTCTAGTTTCTTTTTTTTTAACAGCAAAGTATTTTCTAAAATACTTAACCACACTACTTTTGCCATGCATGAAAATATTCTAATAAACAATTACTAATTTTGTTCAATAGAGAAAAGTATTTACTAGGTCTGCTTACTATTTTGTTTTTAACAGTTTTAAAACTGTAGTTTCCTGTCGTTTTTATGATGTTCTTTCTTGTTCTTAGAATGCATCAACTCAAGCTACAAAATCTCCAGATGGCATTAATAGAAGTGAATCTTCCTCTCCTCAGGTTTGTTAACTAATTTATTTAAAAGTCTCAGTCCTTTCAGAGTGTTAGCCTGTCTGTTGTTACTGCTGTGTGACTGCCTAGAAAGGATGCTGTCAAATGCTGAGTGTTTTAAAGTCTTGGACTCTTGAGACCACGTAGTAATTTTGCTGGGAAAAGCTTGTTACTATTCCCATTTATAGATGAAGGCATGTTGCAAAGGGACCCTTTTCCCTGTAACTTCTTGTCCCCCCATACTGTTTAACTACCCCGTCCTTGCCGCTTTACAAGTACAGGCTGGCCTTCAGAAAATAACATCTGTGTTCTAGCATGTTATATTGGTAGAATGATAGCTATACCAAAAAGTCCAGCCTGTGGATTTTCTTTTATAATATCTGTTATCAACTCTCTTGTGTCTCAGAAAAGCTAAATCAAAGCAATATTAATTGAAAATGAACAGTATTAAACTTTAATGCCTGTAGAAAAGTATGACATAGTCACCCTACAAATAGACTTTGTACTCAGGGCAGACAAAAGGCTCAGGAGGTGAGCGTGCTTGCCGCTAAGCCTAATGACCTGAGTTTGGTTTCTGGGATCCATTGGTGCAGGCTGGGGGGACGGGACACTGACTCGTGCAAGTTGTCTTCTGACTTATGTGCTCTGTATCTTGATATGCGCAAATAAAGTAATAGATAAAATAAAAAATTCCCTAGACCCAGAGATTATTAGTACTTCCAAAGCCTTTGGCTCTGGAGCCTTCTGGTCACTTACCTCATCTTCAAAGGTCACCACCATTCTTACTTGTAATACTGCAAGTTAATATTGTTAGTTTGACCTTTATGTAAAGGTGCCTGGTTTTCTGCTTGCCTGCTACCCCCCTTTTTCCTCCCTCTCTTCTTTCCTTCCTTCCTTCCTTCCTTCCTTCCTTCCTTCCTTCCTTCCTTC